>NW_028227280.1:3079612-3679612 GCF_978045245.1 Mus caroli
TTACTGAAAAACCCGCATTACACGAAATGCACAGTGTAGTACATAGTATATGAGTGAGTTGCACTGAAAAACTTAGAATATAAGAAACGCACATTGTAGTACATAGTGTATGAGTGAGTTGCACTGAAAAACTTAGAATTTAAGAAACGCACAGTGTAGTACATAGTATATGAGTGAGTTGCACTGAAAAACTTAGAATATAAGAAAAGCACAGTGTAGTACATAGTATATGAGTTAGTTGCACTGAAAAACTTAGAATATAAGAAACGCACAGTGTAGTACATAGTATATGAGTGAGTTGCACTGAAAAACTTAGAATATAAGAAACGCACAGTGTAGTACATAGTATATGAGTGAGTTGCACTGAAAAACTTAGAATTTACTGAAAAACCCGCATTACACGAAATGCACAGTGTAGTACATAGTATATGAGTGAGTTGCACTGAAAAACTTAGAATATAAGAAACGCACAGTGTAGTACATAGTATATGAGTGAGTTGCACTGAAAAACTTAGAATATAAGAAACGCACAGTGTAGTACATAGTATATGAGTGAGTTGCACTGAAAAACTTAGAATATAAGAAACGCACAGTATAGTACATAGTATATGAGTGAGTTGCACTGAAAAACTTAGATTTTACTGAAAAACCAGCATTACACGAAATGCACAGTGTAGTACATAGTATATGAGTGAGTTGCACTGAAAAACTTAGAATATAAGAAACGCACAGAGTAGTACATAGTATATGAGTGAGTTGCACTGAAAAACTTAGAATATAAGAAACGCACAGTGTAGTACATAGTATATGAGTGAGTTGCACTGAAAAACTTAGAATGTACTGAAAAACCGCATTACACGAAATGCACAGTGAAGTACAAAGTAAATGAGTGAGTTGCACTGAAAAACTTTGAATATAAGAAACGCACAGTGTAGTACATAGTATATGAGTGAGTTGCACTGAAAAACTTAGAATATAAGAAACGCACAGTGTAGTACATAGTGTATGAGTGAGTTGCACTGAAAAACTTAGAATATAAGAAACGCACATTGTAGTACATAGTGTATGAGTGAGTTGCACTGAAAAACTTAGAATTTAAGAAACGCACAGTGTAGTACATAGTATATGAGTGAGTTGCACTGAAAAACTTAGAATATAAGAAAAGCACAGTGTAGTACATAGTATATGAGTGAGTTGCACTGAAAAACTTAGAATATAAGAAACGCACAGTGTAGTACATAGTATATGAGTGAGTTGCACTGAAAAACTTAGAATATAAGAAACACACAGTGTAGTATATAGTATATGAGTGAGTTGCACTGAAAAACTTAGAATTTACTGAAAAAACCAGCATTACACGAAATGCACAGTATAGTACATAGTTTATGAGTGAGTTGCACTGAAAAACTTAGAATATAAGAAACGCACAGTGTAGTACATAGTATATGAGTGAGTTGCACTGAAAAACTTAGAATATAAGAAACGCACAGTGTAGTACATAGTATATGAGTGAGTTGCACTGAAAAACTTAGAATATAAGAAACGCACAGTGTAGTACATAGTATATGAGTGAGTTGCACTGAAAAACTTAGAATTTACTGAAAAACCCGAATTACACGAATTGCACAGTGTAGTATATAGTATATGAGTGAGTTGCACTGAAAAACTTAGAATATAAGAAACGCACAGTGTAGTACATAGTATATGAGTGAGTTGCACTGAAAAACTTAGAATTTACTGAAAAACCCGCATTAACACGAAATGCACAGTGTAGTACATAGTATATGAGTGAGTTGCACTGAAAAACTTAGAATATAAGAAACGCATATTGTAGTACATAGTGTATGAGTGAGTTGCACTGAAAAACTTAGAATATAAGAAACGCACAGTGTAGTACATAGTATATGAGTGAGTTGCACTGAAAAACTTAGAATTTACTGAAAAACCCGCATTACACGAAATGCACAGTGTAGCACATAGTATATGAGTGAGTTGCACTGAAAAACTTAGAATATAAGAAACGCACAGTGTAGTACATAGTATATGAGTGAGTTGCACTGAAAAACTTAGAATTTACTGAAAAACCCGCATTACACGAAATGCACAGTGTAGTACATAGTATATGAGTGAGTTGCACTGAAAAACTTAGAATATAAGAAACGCACATTGTAGTACATAGTGTATGAGTGAGTTGCACTGAAAAACTTAGAATTTAAGAAACGCACAGTGTAGTACATAGTATATGAGTGAGTTGCACTGAAAAACTTAGAATATAAGAAAAGCACAGTGTAGTACATAGTATATGAGTTAGTTGCACTGAAAAACTTAGAATATAAGAAACGCACAGTGTAGTACATAGTATATGAGTGAGTTGCACTGAAAAACTTAGAATATAAGAAACGCACAGTGTAGTACATAGTATATGAGTGAGTTGCACTGAAAAACTTAGAATTTACTGAAAAAACCCGCATTACACGAAATGCACAGTGTAGTACATAGTATATGAGTGAGTTGCACTGAAAAACTTAGAATATAAGAAACGCACAGTGTAGTACATAGTATATGAGTGAGTTGCACTGAAAAACTTAGAATATAAGAAACGCACAGTGTAGTACATAGTATATGAGTGAGTTGCACTGAAAAACTTAGAATATAAGAAACGCACAGTATAGTACATAGTATATGAGTGAGTTGCACTGAAAAACTTAGATTTTACTGAAAAACCAGCATTACACGAAATGCACAGTGTAGTACATAGTATATGAGTGAGTTGCACTGAAAAACTTAGAATATAAGAAACGCACAGAGTAGTACATAGTATATGAGTGAGTTGCACTGAAAAACTTAGAATATAAGAAACGCACAGTGTAGTACATAGTATATGAGTGAGTTGCACTGAAAAACTTAGAATGTACTGAAAAACCGCATTACACGAAATGCACAGTGAAGTACAAAGTAAATGAGTGAGTTGCACTGAAAAACTTTGAATATAAGAAACGCACAGTGTAGTACATAGTATATGAGTGAGTTGCACTGAAAAACTTAGAATATAAGAAACGCACAGTGTAGTACATAGTGTATGAGTGAGTTGCACTGAAAAACTTAGAATATAAGAAACGCACATTGTAGTACATAGTGTATGAGTGAGTTGCACTGAAAAACTTAGAATTTAAGAAACGCACAGTGTAGTACATAGTATATGAGTGAGTTGCACTGAAAAACTTAGAATATAAGAAAAGCACAGTGTAGTACATAGTATATGAGTGAGTTGCACTGAAAAAACTTAGAATATAAGAAACGCACAGTGTAGTACATAGTATATGAGTGAGTTGCACTGAAAAACTTAGAATATAAGAAACACACAGTGTAGTATATAGTATATGAGTGAGTTGCACTGAAAAACTTAGAATTTACTGAAAAACC
Source organism: Mus caroli (assembly GCF_978045245.1). NCBI lineage: Eukaryota > Metazoa > Chordata > Mammalia > Rodentia > Muridae > Mus > Mus caroli. The sequence goes on from NW_028227280.1 coordinate 3,083,036, forward strand.
AGCATTACACGAAATGCACAGTATAGTACATAGTTTATGAGTGAGTTGCACTGAAAAACTTAGAATATAAGAAACGCACAGTGTAGTACATAGTATATGAGTGAGTTGCACTGAAAAACTTAGAATATAAGAAACGCACAGTGTAGTACATAGTATATGAGTGAGTTGCACTGAAAAACTTAGAATTTAAGAAACACACAGTGTAGTACATAGTATATGAGTGAGTTGCACTGAAAAACTTAGAATTTAAGAAACGCACAGTGTAGTACATAGTATACGAGTGAGTTGCACTGAAAAACTTAGAATATAAGAAACGCACAGTGTAGTACATAGTATATGAGTGAGTTGCACTGAAAAACTTAGAATATAAGAAACGAACAGTGTAGTACATAGTATATGAGTGAGTTGCTCTGAAAAACTTAGAATATAAGAAACGCACAGTGTAGTACATAGTATATGAGTGAGTTGCACTGAAAAACTTAGAATATAAGAAACGCACAGTGTAGTACATAGTATATGAGTGAGTTGCACTGAAAAACTTAGAATTTACTGAAAAACCCGCATTACACGAATTGCACACTGTAGTATATAGTATATGAGTGAGTTGCACTGAAAAACTTAGAATATAAGAAACGCACAGTGTAGTACATAGTATATGAGTGAGTTGCACTGAAAAACTTAGAATTTACTGAAAAACCCGCATTACACGAAATGCACAGTGTAGTACATAGTATATGAGTGAGTTGCACTGAAAAACTTAGAATATAAGAAACGCATATTGTAGTACATAGTGTATGAGTGAGTTGCACTGAAAAACTTAGAATATAAGAAACGCACAGTGTAGTACATAGTATATGAGTGAGTTGCACTGAAAAACTTAGAATTTACTGAAAAACCCGCATTACACGAAATGCACAGTGTAGCACATAGTATATGAGTGAGTTGCACTGAAAAACTTAGAATATAAGAAACGCACAGTGTAGTACATAGTATATGAGTGAGTTGCACTGAAAAACTTAGAATATAAGAAACGCACAGTGTAGTACATAGTATATGAGTGAGTTGCACTGAAAAACTTAGAATATAAGAAACGCACAGTGTAGTACATAGTATATGAGTGAGTTGCACTGAAAAACTTAGAATATAAGAAACGCACAGTGTAGTACATAGTATATGAGTGAGTTGCACTGAAAAACTTAGAATATAAGAAACGCACAGTGTAGTACATAGTATATGAGTGAGTTGCACTGAAAAACTTAGAATTTACTGAAAAACCCGCTTTACACGAAATGCACAGTGTAGTACATAGTATATGAGTGAGTTGCACTGAAAAACTTAGAATTTAAGAAACGCACAGTGTAGTACATAGTATATGAGTGAGTTGCACTGAAAAACTTAGAATATAAGAAACGCACAGTGTAGTACATAGTATATGAGTGAGTTGCACTGAAAAACTTAGAATATAAGAAACGAACAGTGTAGTACATAGTATATGAGTGAGTTGCACTGAAAAACTTAGAATATAAGAAACGCACAGTGTAGTACATTGTATATGAGTGAGTTGCACTGAAAAACTTAGAATATAAGAAACACACAGTGTAGTACATAGTATATGAGTGAGTTGCACTGAAAAACTTAGAATTTACTGAAAAACCCGCATTACACGAAATGCACAGTGTAGTACATAGTATATGAGTGAGTTGCACTGAAAAACTTAGAATATAAGAAACGCACATTGTAGTACATAGTGTATGAGTGAGTTGCACTGAAAAACTTAGAATTTACTGAAAAACCCGCATTACACGAAATGCACAGTGTAGTACATAGTGTATGAGTGAGTTGCACTGAAAAACTTAGAATATAAGAAACACACAGTGTAGTACATAGTATATGAGTGAGTTGCACTGAAAAACTTAGAATTTACTGAAAAACCCGCATTACACGAAATGCACAGTGTAGTACATAGTATATGAGTGAGTTGCACTGAAAAACTTAGAATATAAGAAACGCACATTGTAGTACATAGTGTATGAGTGAGTTGCACTGAAAAACTTAGAATTTAAGAAACGCACAGTGTAGTACATAGTATATGAGTGAGTTGCACTGAAAAACTTAGAATATAAGAAAAGCACAGTGTAGTACATAGTATATGAGTGAGTTGCACTGAAAAAACTTAGAATATAAGAAACGCACAGTGTAGTACATAGTATATGAGTGAGTTGCACTGAAAAACTTAGAATATAAGAAACGCACAGTGTAGTACATAGTATATGAGTGAGTTGCACTGAAAAACTTAGAATTTACTGAAAAACCCGCATTACACGAAATGCACAGTGTAGTACATAGTATATGAGTGAGTTGCACTGAAAAACTTAGAATATAAGAAACGCACAGTGTAGTACATAGTATATGAGTGAGTTGCACTGAAAAACTTAGAATATAAGAAACGCACAGTGTAGTACATAGTATATGAGTGAGTTGCACTGAAAAACTTAGAATTTACTGAAAAACCCGCATTACACGAAATGCACAGTGTAGTATATAGTATATGAGTGAGTTGCACTGAAAAACTTAGAATATAAGAAACGCACAGTGTAGTACATAGTATATGAGTGAGTTGCACTGAAAAACTTAGAATTTACTGAGAAACCCGCATTACACGAAATGCACAGTGTAGTACATAGTATATGAGTGAGTTGCACTGAAAAACTTAGAATATAAGAAACGCACATTGTAGTACATAGTGTATGAGTGAGTTGCACTGAAAAACTTAGAATATAAGAAACGCACAGTGTAGTACATAGTATATGAGTGAGTTGCACTGAAAAACTTAGAATTTACTGAAAAACCCGCATTACACGAAATGCACAGTGTAGTACATAGTATATGAGTGAGTTGCACTGAAAAACTTAGAATATAAGAAACGCATATTGTAGTACATAGTGTATGAGTGAGTTGCACTGAAAAACTTAGAATATAAGAAACGCACAGTGTAGTACATAGTATATGAGTGAGTTGCACTGAAAAACTTAGAATATAAGAAACGCATATTGTAGTACATAGTGTATGAGTGAGTTGCACTGAAAAACTTAGAATATAAGAAACGCACAGTGTAGTACATAGTATATGAGTGAGTTGCACTGAAAAACTTTAGAATATAAGAAACGCACAGTGTAGTACATAGTATATGAGTGAGTTGCACTGAAAAACTTAGAATTTACTGAAAAACCGCTTTACACGAAATGCACAGTGTAGTACATAGTATATGAGTGAGTTGCACTGAAAAACTTAGAATTTAAGAAACGCACAGTGTAGTACATAGTATATGAGTGAGTTGCACTGAAAAACTTAGAATATAAGAAACGCACAGTGTAGTACATAGTATATGAGTGAGTTGCACTGAAAAACTTAGAATATAAAGAAACGAACAGTGTAGTACATAGTATATGAGTGAGTTGCACTGAAAAACTTAGAATATAAGAAACGCACAGTGTAGTACATTGTATATGAGTGAGTTGCACTGAAAAACTTAGAATATAAGAAACACACAGTGTAGTACATAGTATATGAGTGAGTTGCACTGAAAAACTTAGAATTTACTGAAAAACCCGCATTACACGAAATGCACAGTGTAGTACATAGTATATGAGTGAGTTGCACTGAAAAACTTAGAATATAAGAAACGCACATTGTAGTACATAGTGTATGAGTGAGTTGCACTGAAAAACTTAGAATTTACTGAAAAACCCGCATTACACGAAATGCACAGTGTAGTACATAGTGTATGAGTGAGTTGCACTGAAAAACTTAGAATATAAGAAACACACAGTGTAGTACATAGTATATGAGTGAGTTGCACTGAAAAACTTAGAATTTACTGAAAAACCCGCATTACACGAAATGCACAGTGTAGTACATAGTATATGAGTGAGTTTGCACTGAAAAACTTAGAATATAAGAAACGCACATTGTAGTACATAGTGTATGAGTGAGTTGCACTGAAAAACTTAGAATTTAAGAAACGCACAGTGTAGTACATAGTATATGAGTGAGTTGCACTGAAAACTTAGAATATAAGAAAAGCACAGTGTAGTACATAGTATATGAGTGAGTTGCACTGAAAAACTTAGAATATAAGAAACGCACAGTGTAGTACATAGTATATGAGTGAGTTGCACTGAAAAACTTAGAATATAAGAAACGCACAGTGTAGTACATAGTATATGAGTGAGTTGCACTGAAAAACTTAGAATTTACTGAAAAACCCGCATTACACGGAATGCACAGTGTAGTACATAGTATATGAGTGAGTTGCACTGAAAAACTTAGAATATAAGAAACGCACAGTGTAGTACATAGTATATGAGTGAGTTGCACTGAAAAACTTAGAATATAAGAAACGCACAGTGTAGTACATAGTATATGAGTGAGTTGCACTGAAAAACTTAGAATTTACTGAAAAACCCGCATTACACGAAATGCACAGTGTAGTATATAGTATATGAGTGAGTTGCACTGAAAAACTTAGAATATAAGAAACGCACAGTGTAGTACATAGTATATGAGTGAGTTGCACTGAAAAACTTAGAATTTACTGAGAAACCCGCATTACACGAAATGCACAGTGTAGTACATAGTATATGAGTGAGTTGCACTGAAAAACTTAGAATATAAGAAACGCACATTGTAGTACATAGTGTATGAGTGAGTTGCACTGAAAAACTTAGAATATAAGAAACGCACAGTGTAGTACATAGTATATGAGTGAGTTGCACTGAAAAACTTAGAATTTACTGAAAAACCCGCATTACACGAAATGCACAGTGTAGTACATAGTATATGAGTGAGTTGCACTGAAAAACTTAGAATATAAGAAACGCACAGTATAGTACATAGTATATGAGTGAGTTGCACTCAAAAACTTAGAATATAAGAAACGCACATATAGTACATAGTATATGAGTGAGTTGCACTGAAAAACTTAGAATTTACTGAAAAACCAGCATTACACGAAATGCACAGTGTAGTACATAGTATATGAGTGAGTTGCACTGAAAAACTTATAATATAAGAAACGCACAGTGTAGTACATAGTATATGAGTGAGTTGCACTGAAAAACTTAGAATATAAGAAACGCACAGTGTAGTACATAGTATATGAGTGAGTTGCACTGAAAAACTTAGAATTTAAGAAACACACAGTGTAGTACATAGTACATGAGTGAGTTGCACTGAAAAACTTAGAATTTAAGAAACGCACAGTGTAGTACATAGTATACGAGTGAGTTGCACTGAAAAACTTAGAATATAAGAAAAGCACAGTGTAGTACATAGTATATGAGTGAGTTGCACTGAAAAACTTAGAATATAAGAAACGAACAGTGTAGTACATAGTATATGAGTGAGTTGCACTGAAAAACTTATAATTTACTGAAAAACCCGCATTACACGAAATGCACAGTGTAGTATATAGTATATGAGTGAGTTGCACTGAAAAACTTAGAATATAAGAAACGCACAGTGCAGTACATAGTATATGAGTGAGTTGCACTGAAAAACTTAGAATTTACTGAAAAACCCGCATTACACGAAATGCACAGTGTAGTACATAGTATATGAGTGAGTTGCACTGAAAAACTTAGAATATAAGAAACGCACATTGTAGTACATAGTGTATGAGTGAGTTGCACTGAAAAACTTAGAATTTAAGAAACGCACAGTGTAGTACATAGTATATGAGTGAGTTGCACTGAAAAACTTAGAATATAAGAAAAGCACAGTGTAGTACATAGTATATGAGTGAGATGCACTGAAAAACTTAGAATATAAGAAACGCACAGTGTAGTACATAGTATATGAGTGAGTTGCACTGAAAAACTTAGAATATAAGAAACGCACAGTGTAGTACATAGTATATGAGTGAGTTGCACTGAAAAACTTAGAATTTACTGAAAAACCCGCATTACACGAAATGCACAGTGTAGTACATAGTATATGAGTGAGTTGCACTGAAAAACTTAGAATATAAGAAACGCACAGTGTAGTACATAGTATATGAGTGAGTTGCACTGAAAAACTTAGAATATAAGAAACGCACAGTGTAGTACATAGTATATGAGTGAGTTGCACTGAAAAACTTAGAATTTACTGAAAAACCCGCATTAGACGAAATGCACAGTGTAGTATATAGTATATGAGTGAGTTGCACTGAAAAACTTAGAATATAAGAAACGCACAGTGTAGTACATAGTATATGAGTGAGTTGCACTGAAAAACTTAGAATTTACTGAAAAACCCGCATTACACGAAATGCACAGTGTAGTACATAGTATATGAGTGAGTTGCACTGAAAAACTTAGAATATAAGAAACGCACATTGTAGTACATAGTGTATGAGTGAGTTGCACTGAAAAACTTAGAATTTAAGAAACGCACAGTGTAGTACATAATATATGAGTGAGTTGCACTGAAAAACTTAGAATATAAGAAAAGCACAGTGTAGTACATAGTATATGAGTGAGTTGCACTGAAAAACTTAGAATATAAGAAACGCACAGTGTAGTACATAGTATATGAGTGAGTTGCACTGAAAAACTTAGAATATAAGAAACGCACAGTGTAGTACATAGTATATGAGTGAGTTGCACTGAAAAACTTAGAATTTACTGAAAAACCAGCATTACACGAAATGCACAGTGTAGTACATAGTATATGAGTGAGTTGCACTGAAAAACTTAGAATATAAGAAACGCACAGAGTAGTACATAGTATATGAGTGAGTTGCAATGAAAAACTTAGAATATAAGAAACGCACAGTGTAGTACATAGTATATGAGTGAGTTGCACTGAAAAACTTAGAATGTACTGAAAAACCCGCATTACACGAAATGCACAGTGTAGTACATAGTATAGAGTGAGTTGCACTGAAAAACTTAGAATATAAGAAACGCACAGTGTAGTACATAGTATATGAGTGAGTTGCACTGAAAAACTTAGAATTTACTGAAAAACCCGCATTACACGAATTTGCACACTGTAGTATATAGTATATGAGTGAGTTGCACTGAAAAACTTAGAATATAAGAAACGCACAGTGTAGTACATAGTATATGAGTGAGTTGCACTGAAAAACTTAGAATTTACTGAAAAACCCGCATTACACGAAATGCACAGTGTAGTACATAGTATATGAGTGAGTTGCACTGAAAAACTTAGAATATAAGAAACGCATATTGTAGTACATAGTGTATGAGTGAGTTGCACTGAAAAACTTAGAATATAAGAAACGCACAGTGCAGTACATAGTATATGAGTGAGTTGCACTGAAAAACTTAGAATTTACTGAAAAACCCGCATTTAATGAAATGCACAGTGTAGCACATAGTATATGAGTGAGTTGCACTGAAAAACTTAGAATATAAGAAACGCACAGTGTAGTACATAGTATATGAGTGAGTTGCACTGAAAAACTTAGAATATAAGAAACGCACAGTGTAGTACATAGTATATGAGTGAGTTGCACTGAAAAACTTAGAATATAAGAAACGCACAGTGTAGTACATAGTATATGAGTGAGTTGCACTGAAAAACTTAGAATATAAGAAACGCACAGTGTAGTACATAGTATATGAGTGAGTTGCACTGAAAAACTTAGAATATAAGAAACGCACAGTGTAGTACATAGTATATGAGTGAGTTGCACTGAAAAACTTAGAATTTACTGAAAAACCCGCTTTACACGAAATGCACAGTGTAGTACATAGTATATGAGTGAGTTGCACTGAAAAACTTAGAATTTAAGAAACGCACAGTGTAGTACATAGTATATGAGTGAGTTGCACTGAAAAACTTAGAATATAAGAAACGCACAGTGTAGTACATAGTATATGAGTGAGTTGCACTGAAAAACTTAGAATATAAGAAACGCACAGTGTAGTACATAGTATATGAGTGAGTTGCACTGAAAAACTTAGAATTTACTGAAAAACCCGCATTACACGAAATGCACAGTGTAAGTACATAGTATATGAGTGAGTTGCACTGAAAAACTTAGAATATAAGAACCGCACATTGTAGTACATAGTGTATGAGTGAGTTGCACTGAAAAACTTAGAATTTAAGAAACGCACAGTGTAGTACATAGTATATGAGTGAGTTGCACTGAAAAACTTAGAATATAAGAAAAGCACAGTGTAGTACATATTATATGAGTGAGTTGCACTGAAAAACTTAGAATATAAGAAAACGCACAGTGTAGTACATAGTATATGAGTGAGTTGCACTGAAAAACTTAGAATATAAGAAACGCACAGTGTAGTACATAGTATATGAGTGAGTTGCACTGAAAAACTTAGAATTTACTGAAAAACCCGCATTACACGAAATGCACAGTGTAGTACATAGTATATGAGTGAGTTGCACTGAAAAACTTAGAATATAAGAAACGCACAGTGTAGTACATAGTATATGAGTGAGTTGCACTGAAAAACTTAGAATATAAGAAACGCACAGTGTAGTACATAGTATATGAGTGAGTTGCACTGAAAAACTTAGAATTTACTGAAAAACCCGCATTACACGAAATGCACAGTGTAGTATATAGTATATGAGTGAGTTGCACTGAAAAACTTAGAATATAAGAAACGCACAGTGTAGTACATAGTATATGAGTGAGTTGCACTGAAAACTTAGAATTACTGAGAAACCCGCATTACACGAAATGCACAGTGTAGTACATAGTATATGAGTGAGTTGCACTGAAAACTTAGAATATAAGAAACGCACATTGTAGTACATAGTGTATGAGTGAGTTGCACTGAAAAACTTAGAATATAAGAAACGCACAGTGTAGTACATAGTATATGAGTGAGTTGCACTGAAAAACTTAGAATTTACTGAAAAACCCGCATTACACGAAATGCATAGTGTAGTACATAGTATATGAGTGAGTTGCACTGAAAAACTTAGAATATAAGAAACGCACAGTATAGTACATAGTATATGAGTGAGTTGCACTCAAAACTTAGAATATAAGAAACGCACATATAGTACATAGTATATGAGTGAGTTGCACTGAAAACTTAGAATTTACTGAAAAACCAGCATTACACGAAATGCACAGTGTAGTACATAGTATATGAGTGAGTTGCACTGAAAAACTTAGAATATAAGAAACGCACAGTGCAGTACATAGTATATGAGTGAGTTGCACTGAAAAACTTAGAATTTACTGAAAAACCCGCATTACACGAAATGCACAGTGTAGTACATAGTATATGAGTGAGTTGCACTGAAAAACTTAGAATATAAGAAACGCATATTGTAGTACATAGTGTATGAGTGAGTTGCACTGAAAAACTTAGAATTTAAGAAACGCACAGTGTAGTACATAGTATATGAGTGAGTTGCACTGAAAAACTTAGAATATAAGAAAAGCACAGTGTAGTACATAGTATATGAGTGAGTTGCACTGAAAAACTTAGAATATAAGAAACGCACAGTGTAGTACATAGTATATGAGTGAGTTGCACTGAAAAACTTAGAATATAAGAAACGCACAGTGTTAGTACATAGTATATGAGTGAGTTGCACTGAAAAACTTAGAATTTACTGAAAAACCCGCATTACACGAAATGCACAGTGTAGTACATAGTATATGAGTGAGTTGCACTGAAAAACTTAGAATATAAGAAACGCACAGTGTAGTACATAGTATATGAGTGAGTTGCACTGAAAAACTTAGAATATAAGAAACGCACAGTGTAGTACATAGTATATGAGTGAGTTGCACTGAAAATCTTAGAATTTACTGAATAACCCGCATTACACGAAATGCACAGTGTAGTATATAGTATATGAGTGAGTTGCACTGAAAAACTTAGAATATAAGAAACGCACAGTGTAGTACATAGTATATGAGTGAGTTGCACTGAAAAACTTAGAATTTACTGAAAAACCCGCATTACACGAAATGCACAGTGTAGTACATAGTATATGAGTGAGTTGCACTGAAAAACTTAGAATATAAGAAACGCACATTGTAGTACATAGTGTATGAGTGAGTTGCACTGAAAAACTTAGAATTTAAGAAACGCACAGTGTAGTACATAATATATGAGTGAGTTGCACTGAAAAACTTAGAATATAAGAAAAGCACAGTGTAGTACATAGTATATGAGTGAGTTGCACTGAAAAACTTAGAATATAAGAAACGCACAATGTAGTATATAGTATATGAGTGAGTTGCACTGAAAAACTTAGAATATAAGAAACGCACAGTGTAGTACATAGTATATGAGTGAGTTGCACTGAAAAACTTAGAATTTACTGAAAAACCAGCATTACACGAAATGCACAGTGTAGTACATAGTATATGAGTGAGTTGCACTGAAAAACTTAGAATATAAGAAACGCACAGAGTAGTACATAGTATATGAGTGAGTTGCACTGAAAAACTTAGAATATAAGAAACGCACAGTGTAGTACATAGTATATGAGTGAGTTGCACTGAAAAACTTAGAATGTACTGAAAAACCCGCATTACACGAAATGCACAGTGTAGTACATAGTATATTGAGTGAGTTGCACTGAAAAACTTTGAATATAAGAAACGCACAGTGTAGTACATAGTATATGAGTGAGTTGCACTGAAAAACTTAGAATATAAGAAACGCACAGTGTAGTACATAGTATATGAGTGAGTTGCACTGAAAAACTTAGAATATAAGAAACGCACATTGTAGTACATAGTGTATGAGTGAGTTGCACTGAAAAACTTAGAATTTAAGAAACGCACAGTGTAGTACATAGTATATGAGTGAGTTGCACTGAAAAACTTAGAATATAAGAAAAGCACAGTGTAGTACATAGTATATGAGTGAGTTGCACTGAAAAACTTAGAATATAAGAAACGCACAGTGTAGTACATAGTATATGAGTGAGTTGCACTGAAAAAGTTAGAATATAAGAAACGCACAGTGTAGTACATAGTATATGAGTGAGTTGCACTGAAAAACTTAGAATTTACTGAAAAACCAGCATTACACGAAATGCACAGTGTAGTACATAGTATATGAGTGAGTTGCACTGAAAAACTTAGAATATAAGAAACGCACAGTGTAGTACATAGTATATGAGTGAGTTGCACTGAAAAACTTAGAATTTAATGAAAAACCCGCATTACACGAATTGCACAGTGTAGTATATAGTATATGAGTGAGTTGCACTGAAAAACTTAGAATATAAGAAACGCACAGTGTAGTACATAGTATATGAGTGAGTTGCACTGAAAAACTTAGAATTTACTGAAAAACCCGCATTACATGAAATGCACAGTGTAGTACATAGTATATGAGTGAGTTGCACTGAAAAACTTAGAATATAAGAAACGCACATTGTAGTACATAGTGTATGAGTGAGTTGCACTGAAAAACTTAGAATATAAGAAACGCACAGTGTAGTACATAGTATATGAGTGAGTTGCACTGAAAAACTTAGAATTTACTGAAAAACCCGCATTACACGAAATGCACAGTGTAGTACATAGTATATGAGTTAGTTGCACTGAAAAACTTAGAATATAAGAAACGCACAGTGTAGTACATAGTATATGAGTGAGTTGCACTGAAAAATTTAGAATTTAAGAAACGCACAGTGTAGTACATAGTATATGAGTGAGTTGCACTGAAAAACTTAGAATATAAGAAACGCACAGTATAGTACATAGTATATGAGTGAGTTGCACTCAAAAACTTAGAATATAAGAAACGCACATATAGTACATAGTATATGAGTGAGTTGCACTGAAAAACTTAGAATTTACTGAAAAACCAGCATTATACGAAATGCACAGTGTAGTACATAGTATATGAGTGAGTTGCACTGAAAAACTTAGAATATAAGAAACGCACAGTGTAGTACATAGTATATGAGTGAGTTGCACTGAAAAACTTAGAATATAAGAAACGCACAGTGTAGTACATAGTATATGAGTGAGTTGCACTGAAAAACTTAGAATTTAAGAAACACACAGTGTAGTACATAGTATATGAGTGAGTTGCACTGAAAAACTTAGAATTTAAGAAACGCACAGTGTAGTACATAGTATACGAGTGAGTTGTACTGAAAAACTTAGAATATAAGAAACGCACAGTGTAGTACATAGTATATGAGTGAGTTGCACTGAAAAACTTAGAATATAAGAAACGAACAGTGTAGTACATAGTATATGAGTGAGTTGCTCTGAAAAACTTAGAATATAAGAAACGCACAGTGTAGTACATAGTATATGAGTGAGTTGCACTGAAAAACTTAGAATATAAGAAACGCACAGTGTAGTACATAGTATATGAGTGAGTTGCACTGAAAAACTTAGAATTTACTGAAAAACCCGCATTACACGAATTGCACAGTGTAGTATATAGTATATGAGTGAGTTGCACTGAAAAACTTAGAATATAAGAAACGCACAGTGTAGTACATAGTATATGAGTGAGTTGCACTGAAAAACTTAGAATTTACTGAAAAACCCGCATTACACGAAATGCACAGTGTAGTACATAGTATATGAGTGAGTTGCATTGAAAAACTTAGAATATAAGAAACGCACATTGTAGTACATAGTGTATGAGTGAGTTGCACTGAAAAACTTAGAATATAAGAAACGCACAGTGTAGTACATAGTATATGAGTGAGTTGCACTGAAAAACTTAGAATTTACTGAAAAACCCGCATTACACGAAATGCACAGTGTAGTACATAGTATATGAGTGAGTTGCACTGAAAAACTTAGAATATAAGAAACGCACAGTGTAGTACATAGTATATGAGTGAGTTGCACTGAAAAACTTAGAATTTAAGAAACGCACAGTGTAGTACATAGTATATGAGTGAGTTGCACTGAAAAACTTAGAATATAAGAAACGCACAGTATAGTACATAGTATATGAGTGAGTTGCACTCAAAAACTTAGAATATAAGAAACGCACAGTGTAGTACATAGTATATGAGTGAGTTGCACTGAAAAACTTAGAATATAAGAAACGAACAGTGTAGTACATAGTATATGAGTGAGTTGCACTGAAAAACTTAGAATATAAGAAACGCACAGTGTAGTACATAATATATGAGTGAGTTGCACTGAAAAACTTAGAATATAAGAAACGCACATATAGTACATAGTATATGAATGAGTTGCACTGAAAAACTTAGGATTTACTGAAAAACCCGCGTTACACGAAATGCACAGTGTAGTACATAGTATATGAGTGAGTTGCACTGAAAAACTTAGAATATAAGAAATGCACAGTGTAGTACATAGTATATGAGTGAGTTGCACTGAAAAACTTAGAATATAAGAAACGCACAGTGTAGTACATAGTATATGAGTGAGTTGCACTGAAAAACTTAGAATATAAGAAACGCACAGTGTAGTACATAGTATATGAGTGAGTTGCACTGAAAAACTTAGAATATAAGAAACGCACAGTGTAGTACATAGTATATGAGTGAGTTGCACTGAAAAACTTAGAATATAAGAAACGCACAGTGTAGTACATAGTATATGAGTGAGTTGCACTGAAAAACTTAGAATTTAAGAAACGCACAGTGTAGTACATAGTATATGAGTGAGTTGCACTGAAAAACTTAGAATTTAAGAAACGCACAGTGTAGTACATAGTATACGAGTGAGTTGCACTGAAAAACTTAGAATATAAGAAACGCACAGTGTAGTACATAGTATATGAGTGAGTTGCTCTGAAAAACTTAGAATATAAGAAACGCACAGTGTAGTACATAGTATATGAGTGAGTTGCACTGAAAAACTTAGAATATAAGAAACGCACAGTGTAGTACATAGTATATGAGTGAGTTGCACTGAAAAACTTAGAATTTACTGAAAAACCCGCATTACACGAATTGCACAGTGTAGTATATAGTATATGAGTGAGTTGCACTGAAAAACTTAGAATTTACTGAAAAACCCGCATTACACGAAATGCACAGTGTAGTACATAGTATATGAGTGAGTTGCACTGAAAAACTTAGAATATAAGAAACGCACATTGTAGTACATAGTGTATGAGTGAGTTGCACTGAAAAACTTAGAATATAAGAAACGCACAGTGTAGTACATAGTATATGAGTGAGTTGCACTGAAAAACTTAGAATATAAGAAACGCACAGTGTAGTACATAGTATATGAGTGAGTTGCACTGAAAAACTTAGAATTTAAGAAACGCACAGTGTAGTACATAGTATATGAGTGAGTTGCACTGAAAAACTTAGAATATAAGAAACGCACAGTATAGTACATAGTATATGAGTGAGTTGCACTCAAAAACTTAGAATATAAGAAACGCACAGTGTAGTACATATTATATGAGTGAGTTGCACTGAAAAACTTAGAATATAAGAAACGCACAGTGTAGTACATAGTATATGAGTGAGTTGCACTGAAAAACTTAGAATATAAGAAACGCACATATAGTACATAGTATATGAATGAGTTGCACTGAAAAACTTAGGATTTACTGAAAAACCCGCATTACACGAAATGCACAGTGTAGTACATAGTATATGAGTGAGTTGCACTGAAAAACTTAGAATATAAGAAATGCACAGTGTAGTACATAGTATATGAGTGAGTTGCACTGAAAAACTTAGAATATAAGAAACGCACAGTGTATTACATAGTATATGAGTGAGTTGCACTGAAAAACTTAGAATATAAGAAACGCACAGTGTAGTACATAGTATATGAGTGAGTTGCACTGAAAAACTTAGAATATAAGAAACGCACAGTGTAGTACATAGTATATGAGTGAGTTGCATTGAAAAACTTAGAATATAAGAAACGCACAGTGTAGTACATAGTATATGAGTGAGTTACACTGAAAAACTTAGAATATAAGAAACGCACAGTGTAGTACATAGTATATGAGTGAGTTGCACTGAAAAACTTAGAATTTACTGAAAAACCCGCATTACACGAAATGCACAGTGTAGTACATAGTATATGAGTGAGTTGCACTGAAAAACTTAGAATATAAGAAACGCACAGTGTAGTACATGGTATATGACTGAGTTGCACTGAAAAACTTAGAATATAAGAAACGCATAGTGTAGTACATAGTATATGAGTGAGTTGCACTGAAAAACTTAGAATATAAGAAACGCACAGTGTAGTACATAGTATATGAGTGAGTTGCACTGAAAAACTTAGAATATAAGAAACGCACAGTGTAGTACATAGTATATGAGTGAGTTGCACTGAAAAACTTAGAATTTACTGAAAAACCCGCATTACACGAAATGCACAGTGTAGTACATAGTATATGAGTGAGTTGCACTGAAAAACTTAGAATATAAGAACCGCACATTGTAGTACATAGTGTATGAGTGAGTTGCACTGAAAAACTTAGAATTTAAGAAACGCACAGTGTAGTACATAGTATATGAGTGAGTTGCACTGAAAAACTTAGAATATAAGAAAAGCACAGTGTAGTACATATTATATGAGTGAGTTGCACTGAAAAACTTAGAATATAAGAAACGCACAGTGTAGTACATAGTATATGAGTGAGTTGCACTGAAAAACTTAGAATATAAGAAACGCACAGTGTAGTACATAGTATATGAGTGAGTTGCACTGAAAAACTTAGAATATAAGAAACGCACAGTGTAGTACATAGTATATGAGTGAGTTGCACTGAAAAACTTAGAATTTACTGAAAAACCCGCATTACACGAAATGCACAGTGTAGTATATAGTATATGAGTGAGTTGCACTGAAAAACTTAGAATATAAGAAACGCACAGTGTAGTACATAGTATATGAGTGAGTTGCACTGAAAAACTTAGAATTTACTGAGAAACCCGCATTACACGAAATGCACAGTGTAGTACATAGTATATGAGTGAGTTGCACTGAAAACTTAGAATATAAGAAACGCACATTGTAGTACATAGTGTATGAGTGAGTTGCACTGAAAAACTTAGAATATAAGAAACGCACAGTGTAGTACATAGTATATGAGTGAGTTGCACTGAAAAACTTAGAATTTACTGAAAAACCCGCATTACACGAAATGCATAGTGTAGTACATAGTATATGAGTGAGTTGCACTGAAAAACTTAGAATATAAGAAACGCACAGTATAGTACATAGTATATGAGTGAGTTGCACTCAAAAACTTAGAATATAAGAAACGCACATATAGTACATAGTATATGAGTGAGTTGCACTGAAAAACTTAGAATTTACTGAAAAACCAGCATTACACGAAATGCACAGTGTAGTACATAGTATATGAGTGAGTTGCACTGAAAAACTTAGAATATAAGAAACGCACAGTGCAGTACATAGTATATGAGTGAGTTGCACTGAAAAACTTAGAATTTACTGAAAAACCCGCATTACACGAAATGCACAGTGTAGTACATAGTATATGAGTGAGTTGCACTGAAAAACTTAGAATATAAGAAACGCATATTGTAGTACATAGTGTATGAGTGAGTTGCACTGAAAAACTTAGAATTTAAGAAACGCACAGTGTAGTACATAGTATATGAGTGAGTTGCACTGAAAAACTTAGAATATAAGAAAAGCACAGTGTAGTACATAGTATATGAGTGAGTTGCACTGAAAAACTTAGAATATAAGAAACGCACAGTGTAGTACATAGTATATGAGTGAGTTGCACTGAAAAACTTAGAATATAAGAAACGCACAGTGTAGTACATAGTATATGAGTGAGTTGCACTGAAAAACTTAGAATTTACTGAAAAACCCGCATTACACGAAATGCACAGTGTAGTACATAGTATATGAGTGAGTTGCACTGAAAAACTTAGAATATAAGAAACGCACAGTGTAGTACATAGTATATGAGTGAGTTGCACTGAAAAACTTAGAATATAAGAAACGCACAGTGTAGTACATAGTATATGAGTGAGTTGCACTGAAAATCTTAGAATTTACTGAATAACCCGCATTACACGAAATGCACAGTGTAGTATATAGTATATGAGTGAGTTGCACTGAAAAACTTAGAATATAAGAAACGCACAGTGTAGTACATAGTATATGAGTGAGTTGCACTGAAAAACTTAGAATTTACTGAAAAACCCGCATTACACGAAATGCACAGTGTAGTACATAGTATATGAGTGAGTTGCACTGAAAAACTTAGAATATAAGAAACGCACATTGTAGTACATAGTGTATGAGTGAGTTGCACTGAAAAACTTAGAATTTAAGAAACGCACAGTGTAGTACATAATATATGAGTGAGTTGCACTGAAAAACTTAGAATATAAGAAAAGCACAGTGTAGTACATAGTATATGAGTGAGTTGCACTGAAAAACTTAGAATATAAGAAACGCACAATGTAGTATATAGTATATGAGTGAGTTGCACTGAAAAACTTAGAATATAAGAAACGCACAGTGTAGTACATAGTATATGAGTGAGTTGCACTGAAAAACTTAGAATTTACTGAAAAACCAGCATTACACGAAATGCACAGTGTAGTACATAGTATATGAGTGAGTTGCACTGAAAAACTTAGAATATAAGAAACGCACAGAGTAGTACATAGTATATGAGTGAGTTGCACTGAAAAACTTAGAATATAAGAAACGCACAGTGTAGTACATAGTATATGAGTGAGTTGCACTGAAAAACTTAGAATGTACTGAAAAACCCGCATTACACGAAATGCACAGTGTAGTACATAGTATATGAGTGAGTTGCACTGAAAAACTTTGAATATAAGAAACGCACAGTGTAGTACATAGTATATGAGTGAGTTGCACTGAAAAACTTAGAATATAAGAAACGCACAGTGTAGTACATAGTATATGAGTGAGTTGCACTGAAAAACTTAGAATATAAGAAACGCACATTGTAGTACATAGTGTATGAGTGAGTTGCACTGAAAAACTTAGAATTTAAGAAACGCACAGTGTAGTACATAGTATATGAGTGAGTTGCACTGAAAAACTTAGAATATAAGAAAAGCACAGTGTAGTACATAGTATATGAGTGAGTTGCACTGAAAAACTTAGAATATAAGAAACGCACAGTGTAGTACATAGTATATGAGTGAGTTGCACTGAAAAAGTTAGAATATAAGAAACGCACAGTGTAGTACATAGTATATGAGTGAGTTGCACTGAAAAACTTAGAATTTACTGAAAAACCAGCATTACACGAAATGCACAGTGTAGTACATAGTATATGAGTGAGTTGCACTGAAAAACTTAGAATATAAGAAACGCACAGTGTAGTACATAGTATATGAGTGAGTTGCACTGAAAAACTTAGAATTTAATGAAAAACCCGCATTACACGAATTGCACAGTGTAGTATATAGTATATGAGTGAGTTGCACTGAAAAACTTAGAATATAAGAAACGCACAGTGTAGTACATAGTATATGAGTGAGTTGCACTGAAAAACTTAGAATTTACTGAAAAACCCGCATTACATGAAATGCACAGTGTAGTACATAGTATATGAGTGAGTTGCACTGAAAAACTTAGAATATAAGAAACGCACATTGTAGTACATAGTGTATGAGTGAGTTGCACTGAAAAACTTAGAATATAAGAAACGCACAGTGTAGTACATAGTATATGAGTGAGTTGCACTGAAAAACTTAGAATTTACTGAAAAACCCGCATTACACGAAATGCACAGTGTAGTACATAGTATATGAGTTAGTTGCACTGAAAAACTTAGAATATAAGAAACGCACAGTGTAGTACATAGTATATGAGTGAGTTGCACTGAAAAATTTAGAATTTAAGAAACGCACAGTGTAGTACATAGTATATGAGTGAGTTGCACTGAAAAACTTAGAATATAAGAAACGCACAGTATAGTACATAGTATATGAGTGAGTTGCACTCAAAAACTTAGAATATAAGAAACGCACATATAGTACATAGTATATGAGTGAGTTGCACTGAAAAACTTAGAATTTACTGAAAAACCAGCATTATACGAAATGCACAGTGTAGTACATAGTATATGAGTGAGTTGCACTGAAAAACTTAGAATATAAGAAACGCACAGTGTAGTACATAGTATATGAGTGAGTTGCACTGAAAAACTTAGAATATAAGAAACGCACAGTGTAGTACATAGTATATGAGTGAGTTGCACTGAAAAACTTAGAATTTAAGAAACGCACAGTGTAGTACATAGTATACGAGTGAGTTGTACTGAAAAACTTAGAATATAAGAAACGCACAGTGTAGTACATAGTATATGAGTGAGTTGCACTGAAAAACGTAGAATATAAGAAACGAACAGTGTAGTACATAGTATATGAGTGAGTTGCTCTGAAAAACTTAGAATATAAGAAACGCACAGTGTAGTACATAGTATATGAGTGAGTTGCACTGAAAAACTTAGAATATAAGAAACGCACAGTGTAGTACATAGTATATGAGTGAGTTGCACTGAAAAACTTAGAATTTACTGAAAAACCCGCATTACACGAATTGCACAGTGTAGTATATAGTATATGAGTGAGTTGCACTGAAAAACTTAGAATATAAGAAACGCACAGTGTAGTACATAGTATATGAGTGAGTTGCACTGAAAAACTTAGAATTTACTGAAAAACCCGCATTACACGAAATGCACAGTGTAGTACATAGTATATGAGTGAGTTGCATTGAAAAACTTAGAATATAAGAAACGCACATTGTAGTACATAGTGTATGAGTGAGTTGCACTGAAAAACTTAGAATATAAGAAACGCACAGTGTAGTACATAGTATATGAGTGAGTTGCACTGAAAAACTTAGAATTTACTGAAAAACCCGCATTACACGAAATGCACAGTGTAGTACATAGTATATGAGTGAGTTGCACTGAAAAACTTAGAATATAAGAAACGCACAGTGTAGTACATAGTATATGAGTGAGTTGCACTGAAAAACTTAGAATTTAAGAAACGCACAGTGTAGTACATAGTATATGAGTGAGTTGCACTGAAAAACTTAGAATATAAGAAACGCACAGTATAGTACATAGTATATGAGTGAGTTGCACTCAAAAACTTAGAATATAAGAAACGCACAGTGTAGTACATAGTATATGAGTGAGTTGCACTGAAAAACTTAGAATTTAAGAAACGCACAGTGTAGTACATAGTATATGAGTGAGTTGCACTGAAAAACTTAGAATATAAGAAACGAACAGTGTAGTACATAGTATATGAGTGAGTTGCACTGAAAAACTTAGAATATAAGAAACGCACAGTGTAGTACATAATATATGAGTGAGTTGCACTGAAAAACTTAGAATATAAGAAACGCACATATAGTACATAGTATATGAATGAGTTGCACTGAAAAACTTAGGATTTACTGAAAAACCCGCGTTACACGAAATGCACAGTGTAGTACATAGTATATGAGTGAGTTGCACTGAAAAACTTAGAATATAAGAAATGCACAGTGTAGTACATAGTATATGAGTGAGTTGCACTGAAAAACTTAGAATATAAGAAACGCACAGTGTAGTACATAGTATATGAGTGAGTTGCACTGAAAAACTTAGAATATAAGAAACGCACAGTGTAGTACATAGTATATGAGTGAGTTGCACTGAAAAACTTAGAATATAAGAAACGCACAGTGTAGTACATAGTATATGAGTGAGTTGCACTGAAAAACTTAGAATATAAGAAACGCACAGTGTAGTACATAGTATATGAGTGAGTTGCACTGAAAAACTTAGAATTTAAGAAACGCACAGTGTAGTACATAGTATATGAGTGAGTTGCACTGAAAAACTTAGAATTTAAGAAACGCACAGTGTAGTACATAGTATACGAGTGAGTTGCACTGAAAAACTTAGAATATAAGAAACGCACAGTGTAGTACATAGTATATGAGTGAGTTGCTCTGAAAAACTTAGAATATAAGAAACGCACAGTGTAGTACATAGTATATGAGTGAGTTGCACTGAAAAACTTAGAATATAAGAAACGCACAGTGTAGTACATAGTATATGAGTGAGTTGCACTGAAAAACTTAGAATTTACTGAAAAACCCGCATTACACGAATTGCACAGTGTAGTATATAGTATATGAGTGAGTTGCACTGAAAAACTTAGAATTTACTGAAAAACCCGCATTACACGAAATGCACAGTGTAGTACATAGTATATGAGTGAGTTGCACTGAAAAACTTAGAATATAAGAAACGCACATTGTAGTACATAGTGTATGAGTGAGTTGCACTGAAAAACTTAGAATATAAGAAACGCACAGTGTAGTACATAGTATATGAGTGAGTTGCACTGAAAAACTTAGAATATAAGAAACGCACAGTGTAGTACATAGTATATGAGTGAGTTGCACTGAAAAACTTAGAATTTAAGAAACGCACAGTGTAGTACATAGTATATGAGTGAGTTGCACTGAAAAACTTAGAATATAAGAAACGCACAGTATAGTACATAGTATATGAGTGAGTTGCACTCAAAAACTTAGAATATAAGAAACGCACAGTGTAGTACATATTATATGAGTGAGTTGCACTGAAAAACTTAGAATATAAGAAACGCACAGTGTAGTACATAGTATATGAGTGAGTTGCACTGAAAAACTTAGAATATAAGAAACGCACATATAGTACATAGTATATGAATGAGTTGCACTGAAAAACTTAGGATTTACTGAAAAACCCGCATTACACGAAATGCACAGTGTAGTACATAGTATATGAGTGAGTTGCACTGAAAAACTTAGAATATAAGAAATGCACAGTGTAGTACATAGTATATGAGTGAGTTGCACTGAAAAACTTAGAATATAAGAAACGCACAGTGTATTACATAGTATATGAGTGAGTTGCACTGAAAAACTTAGAATATAAGAAACGCACAGTGTAGTACATAGTATATGAGTGAGTTGCACTGAAAAACTTAGAATATAAGAAACGCACAGTGTAGTACATAGTATATGAGTGAGTTGCATTGAAAAACTTAGAATATAAGAAACGCACAGTGTAGTACATAGTATATGAGTGAGTTACACTGAAAAACTTAGAATATAAGAAACGCACAGTGTAGTACATAGTATATGAGTGAGTTGCACTGAAAAACTTAGAATTTACTGAAAAACCCGCATTACACGAAATGCACAGTTTAGTACATAGTATATGAGTGAGTTGCACTGAAAAACTTAGAATATAAGAAACGCACAGTGTAGTACATGGTATATGACTGAGTTGCACTGAAAAACTTAGAATATAAGAAACGCATAGTGTAGTACATAGTATATGAGTGAGTTGCACTGAAAAACTTAGAATATAAGAAACGCACAGTGTAGTACATAGTATATGAGTGAGTTGCACTGAAAAACTTAGAATATAAGAAACGCACAGTGTAGTACATAGTATATGAGTGAGTTGCACTGAAAAACTTAGAATATAAGAAACGCACATATAGTACATAGTATATGAATGAGTTGCACTGAAAAACTTAGAATTTACTGAAAAAATCGCATTACACGAAATGCACAGTGTACTACATAGTATATGAGTGAGTTGCACTGAAAAACTTAGAATATAAGAAACGCACAGTGTAGTACATAGTATATGAGTGAGTTGCACTGAAAAACTTAGAATATAAGAAACGCACAGTGTAGTACATAGTATATGAGTGAGTTGCACTGAAAAACTTAGAATTTAAGAAACGCACAGTGTAGTACATAGTATATGAGTGAGTTGCACTGAAAAACTTAGAATATAAGAAACGCACAGTGTAGTACATAGTATATGAGCGAGTTGCACTGAAAAACTTAGAATATAAGAAACGCACAGTGTAGTACATAGTATATGAGTGAGTTGCACTGAAAAACTTAGAATATAAGAAACGCACAGTGTAGTACATAGTATATGAGTGAGTTGCACTGAAAAACTTAGAATTTAAGAAACGCACAGTGTAGTACATAGTATATGAGTGAGTTGCACTGAAAAACTTAGAATATAAGAAACGCACAGTGTAGTACATAGTATATGAGTGAGTTGCACTGAAAAACTTAGAATATAAGAAACGCACAGTGTAGTACATAGTATATGAGTGAGTTGCACTGAAAAACTTAGAATATAAGAAACGCACAGTGTAGTACATAGTATATGAGTGAGTTGCACTGAAAAACTTAGAATATAAGAAACGCACAGTGTAGTACATAGTATATGAGTGAGTTGCACTGAAAAACTTAGAATATAAGAAACGCACAGTGTAGTACATAGTATATGAGTGAGTTGCACTGAAAAACTTAGAATATAAGAAACGCACAGTGTAGTACATAGTATATGAGTGAGTTGCACTGAAAAACTTAGAATATAAGAAACGCACAGTGTAGTACATAGTATATGAGTGAGTTGCACTGAAAAACTTAGAATTTACTGAAAAACCCGCATTACACGAATTGCACAGTGTAGTATATAGTATATGAGTGAGTTGCACTGAAAAACTTAGAATATAAGAAACGCACAGTGTAGTACATAGTATATGAGTGAGTTGCACTGAAAAACTTAGAATATAAGAAACGCACAGTGTAGTACATAGTATATGAGTGAGTTGCACTGAAAAACTTAGAATATAAGAAACGCACAGTGTAGTACATAGTATATGAGTGAGTTGCATTGAAAAACTTAGAATATAAGAAACGCACAGTGTAGTACATAGTATATGAGTGAGTTGCACTGAAAAACTTAGAATATAAGAAACGCACAGTGTAGTACATAGTATATGAGTGAGTTGCACTGAAAAACTTAGAATTTACTGAAAAACCCGCATTACACGAAATGCAGAGTGTAGTACATAGTATATGAGTGAGTTGCACTGAAAAACTTAGAATTTAAGAAACGCACAGTGTAGTACATAGTATATGAGTGAGTTGCACTGAAAAACTTAGAATATAAGAAACGCACAGTGTAGTACATAGTATATGAGCGAGGTGCACTGAAAAACTTAGAATATAAGAAACGCACAGTGTAGTACATAGTATATGAGTGAGTTGCACTGAAAAACTTAGAATATAAGAAACGCACAGTGTAGTACATAGTATAAGAGTGAGTTGCACTGAAAAACTTAGAATATAAGAAACGCACAGTGTAGTACATAGTATATGAGTGAGTTGCACTGAAAAACTTAGAATATAAGAAACGCACAGTGTAGTACATATTATATGAGTGAGTTGCACTGAAAAACTTAGAATATAAGAAACGCACAGTGTAGTACATAGTATATGAGTGAGTTGCACTGAAAAACTTAGAATTTAAGAAACGCACAGTGTAGTACATAGTATATGAGTGAGTTGCACTGAAAAACTTAGAATATAAGAAACGCACAGTGTAGTACATAGTATATGAGTGAGTTGCACTGAAAAACTTAGAATATAAGAAACGCACAGTGTAGTACATAGTATATGAGTGAGTTGCACTGAAAAACTTAGAATATAAGAAACGCACAGTGTAGTACATAGTATACGAGTGAGTTGCACTGAAAAACTTAGAATATAAGAAACGCACAGTGTAGTACATAGTATACGAGTGAGTTGCACTGAAAAACTTAGAATATAAGAAACGCACAGTGTAGTACATAGTATATGAGTGAGTTGCTCTGAAAAACTTAGAATATAAGAAACGCACAGTGTAGTACATAGTATATGAGTGAGTTGCACTGAAAAACTTAGAATATAAGAAACGCACAGTGTAGTACATAGTATATGAGTGAGTTGCACTGAAAAACTTAGAATTTACTGAAAAACCCGCATTACACGAATTGCACAGTGTAGTATATAGTATATGAGTGAGTTGCACTGAAAAACTTAGAATTTACTGAAAAACCCGCATTACACGAAATGCACAGTGTAGTACATAGTATATGAGTGAGTTGCACTGAAAAACTTAGAATATAAGAAACGCACATTGTAGTACATAGTGTATGAGTGAGTTGCACTGAAAAACTTAGAATATAAGAAACGCACAGTGTAGTACATAGTATATGAGTGAGTTGCACTGAAAAACTTAGAATTTACTGAAAAACCCGCATTACACGAAATGCACAGTGTAGTACATAGTATATGAGTGAGTTGCACTGAAAAACTTAGAATATAAGAAACGCACAGTGTAGTACATAGTATATGAGTGAGTTGCACTGAAAAACTTAGAATTTAAGAAACGCACAGTGTAGTACATAGTATATGAGTGAGTTGCACTGAAAAACTTAGAATATAAGAAACGCACAGTATAGTACATAGTATATGAGTGAGTTGCACTCAAAAACTTAGAATATAAGAAACGCACAGTGTAGTACATAGTATATGAGTGAGTTGCATTGAAAAACTTAGAATATAAGAAACGCACAGTGTAGTACATAGTATATGAGTGAGTTACACTGAAAAACTTAGAATATAAGAAACGCACAGTGTAGTACATAGTATATGAGTGAGTTGCACTGAAAAACTTAGAATTTACTGAAAAACCCGCATTACACGAAATGCACAGTGTAGTACATAGTATATGAGTGAGTTGCACTGAAAAACTTAGAATATAAGAAACGCACAGTGTAGTACATGGTATATGACTGAGTTGCACTGAAAAACTTAGAATATAAGAAACGCATAGTGTAGTACATAGTATATGAGTGAGTTGCACTGAAAAACTTAGAATATAAGAAACGCACAGTGTAGTACATAGTATATGAGTGAGTTGCACTGAAAAACTTAGAATATAAGAAACGCACAGTGTAGTACATAGTATATGAGTGAGTTGCACTGAAAAACTTAGAATATAAGAAACGCACATATAGTACATAGTATATGAATGAGTTGCACTGAAAAACTTAGAATTTACTGAAAAAATCGCATTACACGAAATGCACAGTGTACTACATAGTATATGAGTGAGTTGCACTGAAAAACTTAGAATATAAGAAACGCACAGTGTAGTACATAGTATATGAGTGAGTTGCACTGAAAAACTTAGAATATAAGAAACGCACAGTGTAGTACATAGTATATGAGTGAGTTGCACTGAAAAACTTAGAATTTAAGAAACGCACAGTGTAGTACATAGTATATGAGTGAGTTGCACTGAAAAACTTAGAATATAAGAAACGCACAGTGTAGTACATAGTATATGAGCGAGTTGCACTGAAAAACTTAGAATATAAGAAACGCACAGTGTAGTACATAGTATATGAGTGAGTTGCACTGAAAAACTTAGAATATAAGAAACGCACAGTGTAGTACATAGTATATGAGTGAGTTGCACTGAAAAACTTAGAATTTAAGAAACGCACAGTGTAGTACATAGTATATGAGTGAGTTGCACTGAAAAACTTAGAATATAAGAAACGCACAGTGTAGTACATAGTATATGAGTGAGTTGCACTGAAAAACTTAGAATATAAGAAACGCACAGTGTAGTACATAGTATATGAGTGAGTTGCACTGAAAAACTTAGAATATAAGAAACGCACAGTGTAGTACATAGTATATGAGTGAGTTGCACTGAAAAACTTAGAATATAAGAAACGCACAGTGTAGTACATAGTATATGAGTGAGTTGCACTGAAAAACTTAGAATATAAGAAACGCACAGTGTAGTACATAGTATATGAGTGAGTTGCACTGAAAAACTTAGAATATAAGAAACGCACAGTGTAGTACATAGTATATGAGTGAGTTGCACTGAAAAACTTAGAATATAAGAAACGCACAGTGTAGTACATAGTATATGAGTGAGTTGCACTGAAAAACTTAGAATTTACTGAAAAACCCGCATTACACGAATTGCACAGTGTAGTATATAGTATATGAGTGAGTTGCACTGAAAAACTTAGAATATAAGAAACGCACAGTGTAGTACATAGTATATGAGTGAGTTGCACTGAAAAACTTAGAATATAAGAAACGCACAGTGTAGTACATAGTATATGAGTGAGTTGCACTGAAAAACTTAGAATATAAGAAACGCACAGTGTAGTACATAGTATATGAGTGAGTTGCATTGAAAAACTTAGAATATAAGAAACGCACAGTGTAGTACATAGTATATGAGTGAGTTGCACTGAAAAACTTAGAATATAAGAAACGCACAGTGTAGTACATAGTATATGAGTGAGTTGCACTGAAAAACTTAGAATTTACTGAAAAACCCGCATTACACGAAATGCAGAGTGTAGTACATAGTATATGAGTGAGTTGCACTGAAAAACTTAGAATTTAAGAAACGCACAGTGTAGTACATAGTATATGAGTGAGTTGCACTGAAAAACTTAGAATATAAGAAACGCACAGTGTAGTACATAGTATATGAGCGAGGTGCACTGAAAAACTTAGAATATAAGAAACGCACAGTGTAGTACATAGTATATGAGTGAGTTGCACTGAAAAACTTAGAATATAAGAAACGCACAGTGTAGTACATAGTATAAGAGTGAGTTGCACTGAAAAACTTAGAATATAAGAAACGCACAGTGTAGTACATAGTATATGAGTGAGTTGCACTGAAAAACTTAGAATATAAGAAACGCACAGTGTAGTACATATTATATGAGTGAGTTGCACTGAAAAACTTAGAATATAAGAAACGCACAGTGTAGTACATAGTATATGAGTGAGTTGCACTGAAAAACTTAGAATTTAAGAAACGCACAGTGTAGTACATAGTATATGAGTGAGTTGCACTGAAAAACTTAGAATATAAGAAACGCACAGTGTAGTACATAGTATATGAGTGAGTTGCACTGAAAAACTTAGAATATAAGAAACGCACAGTGTAGTACATAGTATATGAGTGAGTTGCACTGAAAAACTTAGAATATAAGAAACGCACAGTGTAGTACATAGTATACGAGTGAGTTGCACTGAAAAACTTAGAATATAAGAAACGCACAGTGTAGTACATAGTATACGAGTGAGTTGCACTGAAAAACTTAGAATATAAGAAACGCACAGTGTAGTACATAGTATATGAGTGAGTTGCTCTGAAAAACTTAGAATATAAGAAACGCACAGTGTAGTACATAGTATATGAGTGAGTTGCACTGAAAAACTTAGAATATAAGAAACGCACAGTGTAGTACATAGTATATGAGTGAGTTGCACTGAAAAACTTAGAATTTACTGAAAAACCCGCATTACACGAATTGCACAGTGTAGTATATAGTATATGAGTGAGTTGCACTGAAAAACTTAGAATTTACTGAAAAACCCGCATTACACGAAATGCACAGTGTAGTACATAGTATATGAGTGAGTTGCACTGAAAAACTTAGAATATAAGAAACGCACATTGTAGTACATAGTGTATGAGTGAGTTGCACTGAAAAACTTAGAATATAAGAAACGCACAGTGTAGTACATAGTATATGAGTGAGTTGCACTGAAAAACTTAGAATTTACTGAAAAACCCGCATTACACGAAATGCACAGTGTAGTACATAGTATATGAGTGAGTTGCACTGAAAAACTTAGAATATAAGAAACGCACAGTGTAGTACATAGTATATGAGTGAGTTGCACTGAAAAACTTAGAATTTAAGAAACGCACAGTGTAGTACATAGTATATGAGTGAGTTGCACTGAAAAACTTAGAATATAAGAAACGCACAGTATAGTACATAGTATATGAGTGAGTTGCACTCAAAAACTTAGAATATAAGAAACGCACAGTGTAGTACATAGTATATGAGTGAGTTGCACTGAAAAACTTAGAATTTAAGAAACGCACAGTGTAGTACATAGTATATGAGTGAGTTGCACTGAAAAACTTAGAATATAAGAAACGCACAGTGTAGTACATATTATATGAGTGAGTTGCACTGAAAAACTTAGAATATAAGAAACGCACAGTGTAGTACATAGTATATGAGTGAGTTGCACTGAAAAACTTAGAATATAAGAAACGCACATATAGTACATAGTATATGAATGAGTTGCACTGAAAAACTTAGGATTTACTGAAAAACCCGCATTACACGAAATGCACAGTGTAGTACATAGTATATGAGTGAGTTGCACTGAAAAACTTAGAATATAAGAAATGCACAGTGTAGTACATAGTATATGAGTGAGTTGCACTGAAAAACTTAGAATATAAGAAACGCACAGTGTAGTACATAGTATATGAGTGAGTTGCACTGAAAAACTTAGAATATAAGAAACGCACAGTGTAGTACATAGTATATGAGTGAGTTGCACTGAAAAACTTAGAATATAAGAAACGCACAGTGTAGTACATAGTATATGAGTGAGTTGCATTGAAAAACTTAGAATATAAGAAACGCACAGTGTAGTACATAGTATATGAGTGAGTTGCACTGAAAAACTTAGAATATAAGAAACGCACAGTGTAGTACATAGTATATGAGTGAGTTGCACTGAAAAACTTAGAATTTACTGAAAAACCCGCATTACACGAAATGCACAGTGTAGTACATAGTATATGAGTGAGTTGCACTGAAAAACTTAGAATATAAGAAACGCACAGTGTAGTACATGGTATATGACTGAGTTGCACTGAAAAACTTAGAATATAAGAAACGCATAGTGTAGTACATAGTATATGAGTGAGTTGCACTGAAAAACTTAGAATATAAGAAACGCACAGTGTAGTACATAGTATATGAGTGAGTTGCACTGAAAAACTTAGAATATAAGAAACGCACAGTGTAGTACATAGTATATGAGTGAGTTGCACTGAAAAACTTAGAATATAAGAAACGCACATATAGTACATAGTATATGAATGAGTTGCACTGAAAAACTTAGAATTTACTGAAAAAATCGCATTACACGAAATGCACAGTGTACTACATAGTATATGAGTGAGTTGCACTGAAAAACTTAGAATATAAGAAACGCACAGTGTAGTACATAGTATATGAGTGAGTTGCACTGAAAAACTTAGAATATAAGAAACGCACAGTGTAGTACATAGTATATGAGTGAGTTGCACTGAAAAACTTAGAATTTAAGAAACGCACAGTGTAGTACATAGTATATGAGTGAGTTGCACTGAAAAACTTAGAATATAAGAAACGCACAGTGTAGTACATAGTATATGAGCGAGTTGCACTGAAAAACTTAGAATATAAGAAACGCACAGTGTAGTACATATTATATGAGTGAGTTGCACTGAAAAACTTAGAATATAAGAAACGCACAGTGTAGTACATAGTATATGAGTGAGTTGCACTGAAAAACTTAGAATTTAAGAAACGCACAGTGTAGTACATAGTATATGAGTGAGTTGCACTGAAAAACTTAGAATATAAGAAACGCACAGTGTAGTACATAGTATATGAGTGAGTTGCACTGAAAAACTTAGAATATAAGAAACGCACAGTGTAGTACATAGTATATGAGTGAGTTGCACTGAAAAACTTAGAATATAAGAAACGCACAGTGTAGTACATAGTATATGAGTGAGTTGCACTGAAAAACTTAGAATATAAGAAACGCACAGTGTAGTACATAGTATATGAGTGAGTTGCACTGAAAAACTTAGAATATAAGAAACGCACAGTGTAGTACATAGTATATGAGTGAGTTGCACTGAAAAACTTAGAATATAAGAAACGCACAGTGTAGTACATAGTATATGAGTGAGTTGCACTGAAAAACTTAGAATTTACTGAAAAACCCGCATTACACGAATTGCACAGTGTAGTATATAGTATATGAGTGAGTTGCACTGAAAAACTTAGAATATAAGAAACGCACAGTGTAGTACATAGTATATGAGTGAGTTGCACTGAAAAACTTAGAATATAAGAAACGCACAGTGTAGTACATAGTATATGAGTGAGTTGCACTGAAAAACTTAGAATATAAGAAACGCACAGTGTAGTACATAGTATATGAGTGAGTTGCATTGAAAAACTTAGAATATAAGAAACGCACAGTGTAGTACATAGTATATGAGTGAGTTGCACTGAAAAACTTAGAATATAAGAAACGCACAGTGTAGTACATAGTATATGAGTGAGTTGCACTGAAAAACTTAGAATTTACTGAAAAACCCGCATTACACGAAATGCACAGTGTAGTACATAGTATATGAGTGAGTTGCACTGAAAAACTTAGAATATAAGAAACGCACAGTGTAGTACATGGTATATGACTGAGTTGCACTGAAAAACTTAGAATATAAGAAACGCATAGTGTAGTACATAGTATATGAGTGAGTTGCACTGAAAAACTTAGAATATAAGAAACGCACAGTGTAGTACATAGTATATGAGTGAGTTGCACTGAAAAACTTAGAATATAAGAAACGCACAGTGTAGTACATAGTATATGAGTGAGTTGCACTGAAAAACTTAGAATATAAGAAACGCACATATAGTACATAGTATATGAATGAGTTGCACTGAAAAACTTAGAATTTACTGAAAAAATCGCATTACACGAAATGCACAGTGTACTACATAGTATATGAGTGAGTTGCACTGAAAAACTTAGAATATAAGAAACGCACAGTGTAGTACATAGTATATGAGTGAGTTGCACTGAAAAACTTAGAATTTAAGAAACGCACAGTGTAGTACATAGTATATGAGTGAGTTGCACTGAAAAACTTAGAATATAAGAAACGCACAGTGTAGTACATAGTATATGAGCGAGTTGCACTGAAAAACTTAGAATATAAGAAACGCACAGTGTAGTACATAGTATATGAGTGAGTTGCACTGAAAAACTTAGAATATAAGAAACGCACAGTGTAGTACATAGTATAAGAGTGAGTTGCACTGAAAAACTTAGAATATAAGAAACGCACAGTGTAGTACATAGTATATGAGTGAGTTGCACTGAAAAACTTAGAATATAAGAAACGCACAGTGTAGTACATATTATATGAGTGAGTTGCACTGAAAAACTTAGAATTTAAGAAACGCACAGTGTAGTACATAGTATATGAGTGAGTTGCACTGAAAAACTTAGAATATAAGAAACGCACAGTGTAGTACATAGTATATGAGTGAGTTGCACTGAAAAACTTAGAATATAAGAAACGCACAGTGTAGTACATAGTATATGAGTGAGTTGCACTGAAAAACTTAGAATATAAGAAACGCACAGTGTAGTACATAGTATATGAGTGAGTTGCACTGAAAAACTTAGAATATAAGAAACGCACAGTGTAGTACATAGTATATGAGTGAGTTGCACTGAAAAACTTAGAATATAAGAAACGCACAGTGTAGTACATAGTATATGAGTGAGTTGCACTGAAAAACTTAGAATATAAGAAACGCACAGTGTAGTACATAGTATATGAGTGAGTTGCACTGAAAAACTTAGAATATAAGAAACGCACAGTGTAGTACATAGTATATGAGTGAGTTGCACTGAAAAACTTAGAATTTACTGAAAAACCCGCATTACACGAATTGCACAGTGTAGTATATAGTATATGAGTGAGTTGCACTGAAAAACTTAGAATATAAGAAACGCACAGTGTAGTACATAGTATATGAGTGAGTTGCACTGAAAAACTTAGAATTTACTGAAAAACCCGCATTACACGAAATGCACAGTGTAGTACATAGTATATGAGTGAGTTGCATTGAAAAACTTAGAATATAAGAAACGCACATTGTAGTACATAGTGTATGAGTGAGTTGCACTGAAAAACTTAGAATATAAGAAACGCACAGTGTAGTACATAGTATATGAGTGAGTTGCACTGAAAAACTTAGAATTTACTGAAAAACCCGCATTACACGAAATGCACAGTGTAGTACATAGTATATGAGTGAGTTGCACTGAAAAACTTAGAATATAAGAAACGCACAGTGTAGTACATAGTATATGAGTGAGTTGCACTGAAAAACTTAGAATTTAAGAAACGCACAGTGTAGTACATAGTATATGAGTGAGTTGCACTGAAAAACTTAGAATATAAGAAACGCACAGTATAGTACATAGTATATGAGTGAGTTGCACTCAAAAACTTAGAATATAAGAAACGCACAGTGTAGTACATAGTATATGAGTGAGTTGCACTGAAAAACTTAGAATTTAAGAAACGCACAGTGTAGTACATAGTATATGAGTGAGTTGCACTGAAAAACTTAGAATATAAGAAACGAACAGTGTAGTACATAGTATATGAGTGAGTTGCACTGAAAAACTTAGAATATAAGAAACGCACAGTGTAGTACATAATATATGAGTGAGTTGCACTGAAAAACTTAGAATATAAGAAACGCACATATAGTACATAGTATATGAATGAGTTGCACTGAAAAACTTAGGATTTACTGAAAAACCCGCATTACACGAAATGCACAGTGTAGTACATAGTATATGAGTGAGTTGCACTGAAAAACTTAGAATATAAGAAATGCACAGTGTAGTACATAGTATATGAGTGAGTTGCCCTGAAAAACTTAGAATATAAGAAACGCACAGTGTAGTACATAGTATATGAGTGAGTTGCACTGAAAAACTTAGAATATAAGAAACGCACAGTGTAGTACATAGTATATGAGTGAGTTGCACTGAAAAACTTAGAATATAAGAAACGCACAGTGTAGTACATAGTATATGAGTGAGTTGCACTGAAAAACTTAGAATATAAGAAACGCACAGTGTAGTACATAGTATATGAGTGAGTTGCACTGAAAAACTTAGAATTTAAGAAACGCACAGTGTAGTACATAGTATATGAGTGAGTTGCACTGAAAAACTTAGAATTTAAGAAACGCACAGTGTAGTACATAGTATACGAGTGAGTTGCACTGAAAAACTTAGAATATAAGAAACGCACAGTGTAGTACATAGTATATGAGTGAGTTGCTCTGAAAAACTTAGAATATAAGAAACGCACAGTGTAGTACATAGTATATGAGTGAGTTGCACTGAAAAACTTAGAATATAAGAAACGCACAGTGTAGTACATAGTATATGAGTGAGTTGCACTGAAAAACTTAGAATTTACTGAAAAACCCGCATTACACGAATTGCACAGTGTAGTATATAGTATATGAGTGAGTTGCACTGAAAAACTTAGAATTTACTGAAAAACCCGCATTACACGAAATGCACAGTGTAGTACATAGTATATGAGTGAGTTGCACTGAAAAACTTAGAATATAAGAAACGCACAGTGTAGTACATAGTATATGAGTGAGTTGCACTGAAAAACTTAGAATTTAAGAAACGCACAGTGTAGTACATAGTATATGAGTGAGTTGCACTGAAAAACTTAGAATATAAGAAACGCACAGTGTAGTACATAGTATATGAGTGAGTTGCACTGAAAAACTTAGAATATAAGAAACGCACAGTGTAGTACATAGTATATGAGTGAGTTGCACTGAAAAACTTAGAATATAAGAAACGCACATATAGTACATAGTATATGAATGAGTTGCACTGAAAAACTTAGGATTTACTGAAAAACCCGCATTACACGAAATGCACAGTGTAGTACATAGTATATGAGTGAGTTGCACTGAAAAACTTAGAATATAAGAAATGCACAGTGTAGTACATAGTATATGAGTGAGTTGCACTGAAAAACTTAGAATATAAGAAACGCACAGTGTAGTACATAGTATATGAGTGAGTTGCACTGAAAAACTTAGAATATAAGAAACGCACAGTGTAGTACATAGTATATGAGTGAGTTGCACTGAAAAACTTAGAATATAAGAAACGCACAGTGTAGTACATAGTATATGAGTGAGTTGCACTGAAAAACTTAGAATTTACTGAAAAACCCGCATTACACGAAATGCACAGTGTAGTATATAGTATATGAGTGAGTTGCACTGAAAAACTTAGAATATAAGAAACGCACAGTGTAGTACATGGTATATGACTGAGTTGCACTGAAAAACTTAGAATATAAGAAACGCATAGTGTAGTACATAGTATATGAGTGAGTTGCACTGAAAAACTTAGAATATAAGAAACGCACAGTGTAGTACATAGTATATGAGTGAGTTGCACTGAAAAACTTAGAATATAAGAAACGCACAGTGTAGTACATAGTATATGAGTGAGTTGCACTGAAAAACTTAGAATATAAGAAACGCACATATAGTACATAGTATATGAATGAGTTGCACTGAAAAACTTAGGATTTACTGAAAAACCCGCATTACACGAAATGCACAGTGTAGTACATAGTATATGAGTGAGTTGCACTGAAAAACTTAGAATATAAGAAATGCACAGTGTAGTACATAGTATATGAGTGAGTTGCCCTGAAAAACTTAGAATATAAGAAACGCACAGTGTAGTACATAGTATATGAGTGAGTTGCACTGAAAAACTTAGAATATAAGAAACGCACAGTGTAGTACATAGTATATGAGTGAGTTGCACTGAAAAACTTAGAATATAAGAAACGCACAGTGTAGTACATAGTATATGAGTGAGTTGCACTGAAAAACTTAGAATATAAGAAACGCACAGTGTAGTACATAGTATATGAGTGAGTTGCACTGAAAAACTTAGAATTTAAGAAACGCACAGTGTAGTACATAGTATATGAGTGAGTTGCACTGAAAAACTTAGAATTTAAGAAACGCACAGTGTAGTACATAGTATACGAGTGAGTTGCACTGAAAAACTTAGAATATAAGAAACGCACAGTGTAGTACATAGTATATGAGTGAGTTGCTCTGAAAAACTTAGAATATAAGAAACGCACAGTGTAGTACATAGTATATGAGTGAGTTGCACTGAAAAACTTAGAATATAAGAAACGCACAGTGTAGTACATAGTATATGAGTGAGTTGCACTGAAAAACTTAGAATTTACTGAAAAACCCGCATTACACGAATTGCACAGTGTAGTATATAGTATATGAGTGAGTTGCACTGAAAAACTTAGAATTTACTGAAAAACCCGCATTACACGAAATGCACAGTGTAGTACATAGTATATGAGTGAGTTGCACTGAAAAACTTAGAATATAAGAAACGCACAGTGTAGTACATAGTATATGAGTGAGTTGCACTGAAAAACTTAGAATTTAAGAAACGCACAGTGTAGTACATAGTATATGAGTGAGTTGCACTGAAAAACTTAGAATATAAGAAACGCACAGTGTAGTACATAGTATATGAGTGAGTTGCACTGAAAAACTTAGAATATAAGAAACGCACAGTGTAGTACATAGTATATGAGTGAGTTGCACTGAAAAACTTAGAATATAAGAAACGCACATATAGTACATAGTATATGAATGAGTTGCACTGAAAAACTTAGGATTTACTGAAAAACCCGCATTACACGAAATGCACAGTGTAGTACATAGTATATGAGTGAGTTGCACTGAAAAACTTAGAATATAAGAAATGCACAGTGTAGTACATAGTATATGAGTGAGTTGCACTGAAAAACTTAGAATATAAGAAACGCACAGTGTAGTACATAGTATATGAGTGAGTTGCACTGAAAAACTTAGAATATAAGAAACGCACAGTGTAGTACATAGTATATGAGTGAGTTGCACTGAAAAACTTAGAATATAAGAAACGCACAGTGTAGTACATAGTATATGAGTGAGTTGCATTGAAAAACTTAGAATATAAGAAACGCACAGTGTAGTACATAGTATATGAGTGAGTTGCACTGAAAAACTTAGAATATAAGAAACGCACAGTGTAGTACATAGTATATGAGTGAGTTGCACTGAAAAACTTAGAATTTACTGAAAAACCCGCATTACACGAAATGCACAGTGTAGTATATAGTATATGAGTGAGTTGCACTGAAAAACTTAGAATATAAGAAACGCACAGTGTAGTACATGGTATATGACTGAGTTGCACTGAAAAACTTAGAATATAAGAAACGCATAGTGTAGTACATAGTATATGAGTGAGTTGCACTGAAAAACTTAGAATATAAGAAACGCACAGTGTAGTACATAGTATATGAGTGAGTTGCACTGAAAAACTTAGAATATAAGAAACGCACAGTGTAGTACATAGTATATGAGTGAGTTGCACTGAAAAACTTAGAATATAAGAAACGCACATATAGTACATAGTATATGAATGAGTTGCACTGAAAAACTTAGGATTTACTGAAAAACCCGCATTACACGAAATGCACAGTGTAGTACATAGTATATGAGTGAGTTGCACTGAAAAACTTAGAATATAAGAAATGCACAGTGTAGTACATAGTATATGAGTGAGTTGCCCTGAAAAACTTAGAATATAAGAAACGCACAGTGTAGTACATAGTATATGAGTGAGTTGCACTGAAAAACTTAGAATATAAGAAACGCACAGTGTAGTACATAGTATATGAGTGAGTTGCACTGAAAAACTTAGAATATAAGAAACGCACAGTGTAGTACATAGTATATGAGTGAGTTGCACTGAAAAACTTAGAATATAAGAAACGCACAGTGTAGTACATAGTATATGAGTGAGTTGCACTGAAAAACTTAGAATTTAAGAAACGCACAGTGTAGTACATAGTATATGAGTGAGTTGCACTGAAAAACTTAGAATTTAAGAAACGCACAGTGTAGTACATAGTATACGAGTGAGTTGCACTGAAAAACTTAGAATATAAGAAACGCACAGTGTAGTACATAGTATATGAGTGAGTTGCTCTGAAAAACTTAGAATATAAGAAACGCACAGTGTAGTACATAGTATATGAGTGAGTTGCACTGAAAAACTTAGAATATAAGAAACGCACAGTGTAGTACATAGTATATGAGTGAGTTGCACTGAAAAACTTAGAATTTACTGAAAAACCCGCATTACACGAATTGCACAGTGTAGTATATAGTATATGAGTGAGTTGCACTGAAAAACTTAGAATTTACTGAAAAACCCGCATTACACGAAATGCACAGTGTAGTACATAGTATATGAGTGAGTTGCACTGAAAAACTTAGAATATAAGAAACGCACAGTGTAGTACATAGTATATGAGTGAGTTGCACTGAAAAACTTAGAATTTAAGAAACGCACAGTGTAGTACATAGTATATGAGTGAGTTGCACTGAAAAACTTAGAATATAAGAAACGCACAGTGTAGTACATAGTATATGAGTGAGTTGCACTGAAAAACTTAGAATATAAGAAACGCACAGTGTAGTACATAGTATATGAGTGAGTTGCACTGAAAAACTTAGAATATAAGAAACGCACATATAGTACATAGTATATGAATGAGTTGCACTGAAAAACTTAGGATTTACTGAAAAACCCGCATTACACGAAATGCACAGTGTAGTACATAGTATATGAGTGAGTTGCACTGAAAAACTTAGAATATAAGAAATGCACAGTGTAGTACATAGTATATGAGTGAGTTGCACTGAAAAACTTAGAATATAAGAAACGCACAGTGTAGTACATAGTATATGAGTGAGTTGCACTGAAAAACTTAGAATATAAGAAACGCACAGTGTAGTACATAGTATATGAGTGAGTTGCACTGAAAAACTTAGAATATAAGAAACGCACAGTGTAGTACATAGTATATGAGTGAGTTGCATTGAAAAACTTAGAATATAAGAAACGCACAGTGTAGTACATAGTATATGAGTGAGTTGCACTGAAAAACTTAGAATATAAGAAACGCACAGTGTAGTACATAGTATATGAGTGAGTTGCACTGAAAAACTTAGAATTTACTGAAAAACCCGCATTACACGAAATGCACAGTGTAGTATATAGTATATGAGTGAGTTGCACTGAAAAACTTAGAATATAAGAAACGCACAGTGTAGTACATGGTATATGACTGAGTTGCACTGAAAAACTTAGAATATAAGAAACGCATAGTGTAGTACATAGTATATGAGTGAGTTGCACTGAAAAACTTAGAATATAAGAAACGCACAGTGTAGTACATAGTATATGAGTGAGTTGCACTGAAAAACTTAGAATATAAGAAACGCACAGTGTAGTACATAGTATATGAGTGAGTTGCACTGAAAAACTTAGAATATAAGAAACGCACATATAGTACATAGTATATGAATGAGTTGCACTGAAAAACTTAGAATTTACTGAAAAAATCGCATTACACGAAATGCACAGTGTACTACATAGTATATGAGTGAGTTGCACTGAAAAACTTAGAATATAAGAAACGCACAGTGTAGTACATAGTATATGAGTGAGTTGCACTGAAAAACTTAGAATTTAAGAAACGCACAGTGTAGTACATAGTATATGAGTGAGTTGCACTGAAAAACTTAGAATATAAGAAACGCACAGTGTAGTACATAGTATATGAGCGAGTTGCACTGAAAAACTTAGAATATAAGAAACGCACAGTGTAGTACATAGTATATGAGTGAGTTGCACTGAAAAACTTAGAATATAAGAAACGCACAGTGTAGTACATAGTATAAGAGTGAGTTGCACTGAAAAACTTAGAATATAAGAAACGCACAGTGTAGTACATAGTATATGAGTGAGTTGCACTGAAAAACTTAGAATATAAGAAACGCACAGTGTAGTACATAGTATATGAGTGAGTTGCACTGAAAAACTTAG
The DNA here is from genome assembly GCF_978045245.1 of Mus caroli. Lineage (NCBI taxonomy): Eukaryota > Metazoa > Chordata > Mammalia > Rodentia > Muridae > Mus > Mus caroli. The sequence continues at coordinate 3,122,580 of NW_028227280.1, forward strand.
AATATAAGAAACGCACAGTGTAGTACATAGTATATGAGTGAGTTGCACTGAAAAACTTAGAATTTAAGAAACGCACAGTGTAGTACATAGTATATGAGTGAGTTGCACTGAAAAACTTAGAATATAAGAAACGCACAGTGTAGTACATAGTATATGAGTGAGTTGCACTGAAAAACTTAGAATATAAGAAACGCACAGTGTAGTACATAGTATATGAGTGAGTTGCACTGAAAAACTTAGAATATAAGAAACGCACAGTGTAGTACATAGTATATGAGTGAGTTGCACTGAAAAACTTAGAATATAAGAAACGCACAGTGTAGTACATAGTATATGAGTGAGTTGCACTGAAAAACTTAGAATATAAGAAACGCACAGTGTAGTACATAGTATATGAGTGAGTTGCACTGAAAAACTTAGAATATAAGAAACGCACAGTGTAGTACATAGTATATGAGTGAGTTGCACTGAAAAACTTAGAATTTAAGAAACGCACAGTGTAGTACATAGTATATGAGTGAGTTGCACTGAAAAACTTAGAATATAAGAAACGCACAGTGTAGTACATAGTATATGAGTGAGTTGCACTGAAAAACTTAGAATTTAAGAAACGCACAGTGTAGTACATAGTATACGAGTGAGTTGCACTGAAAAACTTAGAATATAAGAAACGCACAGTGTAGTACATAGTATATGAGTGAGTTGCACTGAAAAACTTAGAATATAAGAAACGAACAGTGTAGTACATAGTATATGAGTGAGTTGCTCTGAAAAACTTAGAATATAAGAAACGCACAGTGTAGTACATAGTATATGAGTGAGTTGCACTGAAAAACTTAGAATATAAGAAACGCACAGTGTAGTACATAGTATATGAGTGAGTTGCACTGAAAAACTTAGAATTTACTGAAAAACCCGCATTACACGAAATGCACAGTGTAGTACATAGTATATGAGTGAGTTGCACTGAAAAACTTAGAATATAAGAAACGCACATTGTAGTACATAGTGTATGAGTGAGTTGCACTGAAAAACTTAGAATATAAGAAACGCACAGTGTAGTACATAGTATATGAGTGAGTTGCACTGAAAAACTTAGAATTTACTGAAAAACCCGCATTACACGAAATGCACAGTGTAGTACATAGTATATGAGTGAGTTGCACTGAAAAACTTAGAATATAAGAAACGCACAGTGTAGTACATAGTATATGAGTGAGTTGCACTGAAAAACTTAGAATATAAGAAACGCACAGTGTAGTACATAGTATATGAGTGAGTTGCACTGAAAAACTTAGAATATAAGAAACGCACAGTATAGTACATAGTATATGAGTGAGTTGCACTCAAAAACTTAGAATATAAGAAACGCACAGTGTAGTACATAGTATATGAGTGAGTTGCACTGAAAAACTTAGAATTTAAGAAACTTACAGTGTAGTACATAGTATATGAGTGAGTTGCACTGAAAAACTTAGAATATAAGAAACGCACAGTGTAGTACATAGTATATGAGTGAGTTGCACTGAAAAACTTAGAATATAAGAAACGCACAGTGTAGTACATAGTATATGAGTGAGTTGCACTGAAAAACTTAGAATATAAGAAACGCACAGTGTAGTACATAGTATATGAGTGAGTTGCACTGAAAAACTTAGAATATAAGAAACGCACATATAGTACATAGTATATGAATGAGTTGCACTGAAAAACTTAGAATTTACTGAAAAAATCGCATTACACGAAATGCACAGTGTACTACATAGTATATGAGTGAGTTGCACTGAAAAACTTAGAATATAAGAAACGCACAGTGTAGTACATAGTATATGAGTGAGTTGCACTGAAAAACTTAGAATTTAAGAAACGCACAGTGTAGTACATAGTATATGAGTGAGTTGCACTGAAAAACTTAGAATATAAGAAACGCACAGTGTAGTACATAGTATATGAGCGAGTTGCACTGAAAAACTTAGAATATAAGAAACGCACAGTGTAGTACATAGTATATGAGTGAGTTGCACTGAAAAACTTAGAATATAAGAAACGCACAGTGTAGTACATAGTATAAGAGTGAGTTGCACTGAAAAACTTAGAATATAAGAAACGCACAGTGTAGTACATAGTATATGAGTGAGTTGCACTGAAAAACTTAGAATATAAGAAACGCACAGTGTAGTACATAGTATATGAGTGAGTTGCACTGAAAAACTTAGAATATAAGAAACGCACAGTGTAGTACATAGTATATGAGTGAGTTGCACTGAAAAACTTAGAATTTAAGAAACGCACAGTGTAGTACATAGTATATGAGTGAGTTGCACTGAAAAACTTAGAATATAAGAAACGCACAGTGTAGTACATAGTATATGAGTGAGTTGCACTGAAAAACTTAGAATATAAGAAACGCACAGTGTAGTACATAGTATATGAGTGAGTTGCACTGAAAAACTTAGAATATAAGAAACGCACAGTGTAGTACATAGTATATGAGTGAGTTGCATTGAAAAACTTAGAATATAAGAAACGCACAGTGTAGTACATAGTATATGAGTGAGTTGCACTGAAAAACTTAGAATATAAGAAACGCACAGTGTAGTACATAGTATATGAGTGAGTTGCACTGAAAAACTTAGAATATAAGAAACGCACAGTGTAGTACATAGTATATGAGTGAGTTGCACTGAAAAACTTAGAATTTAAGAAACGCACAGTGTAGTACATAGTATATGAGTGAGTTGCACTGAAAAACTTAGAATATAAGAAACGCACAGTGTAGTACATAGTATATGAGTGAGTTGCACTGAAAAACTTAGAATTTAAGAAACGCACAGTGTAGTACATAGTATACGAGTGAGTTGCACTGAAAAACTTAGAATATAAGAAACGCACAGTGTAGTACATAGTATATGAGTGAGTTGCACTGAAAAACTTAGAATATAAGAAACGAACAGTGTAGTACATAGTATATGAGTGAGTTGCTCTGAAAAACTTAGAATATAAGAAACGCACAGTGTAGTACATAGTATATGAGTGAGTTGCACTGAAAAACTTAGAATATAAGAAACGCACAGTGTAGTACATAGTATATGAGTGAGTTGCACTGAAAAACTTAGAATTTACTGAAAAACCCGCATTACACGAAATGCACAGTGTAGTACATAGTATATGAGTGAGTTGCACTGAAAAACTTAGAATATAAGAAACGCACATTGTAGTACATAGTGTATGAGTGAGTTGCACTGAAAAACTTAGAATATAAGAAACGCACAGTGTAGTACATAGTATATGAGTGAGTTGCACTGAAAAACTTAGAATTTACTGAAAAACCCGCATTACACGAAATGCACAGTGTAGTACATAGTATATGAGTGAGTTGCACTGAAAAACTTAGAATATAAGAAACGCACAGTGTAGTACATAGTATATGAGTGAGTTGCACTGAAAAACTTAGAATATAAGAAACGCACAGTGTAGTACATAGTATATGAGTGAGTTGCACTGAAAAACTTAGAATATAAGAAACGCACAGTATAGTACATAGTATATGAGTGAGTTGCACTCAAAAACTTAGAATATAAGAAACGCACAGTGTAGTACATAGTATATGAGTGAGTTGCACTGAAAAACTTAGAATTTAAGAAACGCACAGTGTAGTACATAGTATATGAGTGAGTTGCACTGAAAAACTTAGAATTTAAGAAACGAACAGTGTAGTACATAGTATATGAGTGAGTTGCACTGAAAAACTTAGAATATAAGAAACGCACAGTGTAGTACATAATATATGAGTGAGTTGCACTGAAAAACTTAGAATATAAGAAACGCACATATAGTACATAGTATATGAATGAGTTGCACTGAAAAACTTAGGATTTACTGAAAAACCCGCATTACACGAAATGCACAGTGTAGTACATAGTATATGAGTGAGTTGCACTGAAAAACTTAGAATATAAGAAATGCACAGTGTAGTACATAGTATATGAGTGAGTTGCACTGAAAAACTTAGAATATAAGAAACGCACAGTGTAGTACATAGTATATGAGTGAGTTGCACTGAAAAACTTAGAATATAAGAAACGCACAGTGTAGTACATAGTATATGAGTGAGTTGCACTGAAAAACTTAGAATATAAGAAACGCACAGTGTAGTACATAGTATATGAGTGAGTTGCACTGAAAAACTTAGAATATAAGAAACGCACAGTGTAGTACATAGTATATGAGTGAGTTGCACTGAAAAACTTAGAATATAAGAAACGCACAGTGTAGTACATAGTATATGAGTGAGTTGCACTGAAAAACTTAGAATTTACTGAAAAACCCGCATTACACGAATTGCACACTGTAGTATATAGTATATGAGTGAGTTGCACTGAAAAACTTAGAATTTACTGAAAAACCCGCATTACACGAAATGCACAGTGTAGTACATAGTATATGAGTGAGTTGCACTGAAAAACTTAGAATATAAGAAACGCACATTGTAGTACATAGTGTATGAGTGAGTTGCACTGAAAAACTTAGAATATAAGAAACGCACAGTGTAGTACATAGTATATGAGTGAGTTGCACTGAAAAACTTAGAATTTACTGAAAAACCCGCATTACACGAAATGCACAGTGTAGTACATAGTATATGAGTGAGTTGCACTGAAAAACTTAGAATATAAGAAACGCACAGTGTAGTACATAGTATATGAGTGAGTTGCACTGAAAAACTTAGAATTTAAGAAACGCACAGTGTAGTACATAGTATATGAGTGAGTTGCACTGAAAAACTTAGAATATAAGAAACGCACAGTATAGTACATAGTATATGAGTGAGTTGCACTCAAAAACTTAGAATATAAGAAACGCACAGTGTAGTACATAGTATATGAGTGAGTTGCACTGAAAAACTTAGAATTTAAGAAACGCACAGTGTAGTACATAGTATATGAGTGAGTTGCACTGAAAAACTTAGAATATAAGAAACGCACAGTGTAGTACATAGTATATGAGTGAGTTGCACTGAAAAACTTAGAATATAAGAAACGCACAGTGTAGTACATAGTATATGAGTGAGTTGCACTGAAAAACTTAGAATATAAGAAACGCACATATAGTACATAGTATATGAATGAGTTGCACTGAAAAACTTAGGATTTACTGAAAAACCCGCATTACACGAAATGCACAGTGTAGTACATAGTATATGAGTGAGTTGCACTGAAAAACTTAGAATATAAGAAATGCACAGTGTAGTACATAGTATATGAGTGAGTTGCACTGAAAAACTTAGAATATAAGAAACGCACAGTGTAGTACATAGTATATGAGTGAGTTGCACTGAAAAACTTAGAATATAAGAAACGCACAGTGTAGTACATAGTATATGAGTGAGTTGCACTGAAAAACTTAGAATATAAGAAACGCACAGTGTAGTACATAGTATATGAGTGAGTTGCACTGAAAAACTTAGAATTTAAGAAACGCACAGTGTAGTACATAGTATATGAGTGAGTTGCACTGAAAAACTTAGAATATAAGAAACGCACAGTGTAGTACATAGTATATGAGTGAGTTGCACTGAAAAACTTAGAATATAAGAAACGCACAGTATAGTACATAGTATATGAGTGAGTTGCACTCAAAAACTTAGAATATAAGAAACGCACAGTGTAGTACATAGTATATGAGTGAGTTGCACTGAAAAACTTAGAATTTAAGAAACGCACAGTGTAGTACATAGTATATGAGTGAGTTGCACTGAAAAACTTAGAATATAAGAAACGAACAGTGTAGTACATAGTATATGAGTGAGTTGCACTGAAAAACTTAGAATATAAGAAACGCACAGTGTAGTACATAATATATGAGTGAGTTGCACTGAAAAACTTAGAATATAAGAAACGCACATATAGTACATAGTATATGAATGAGTTGCACTGAAAAACTTAGGATTTACTGAAAAACCCGCATTACACGAAATGCACAGTGTAGTACATAGTATATGAGTGAGTTGCACTGAAAAACTTAGAATATAAGAAATGCACAGTGTAGTACATAGTATATGAGTGAGTTGCACTGAAAAACTTAGAATATAAGAAAAGCACAGTGTAGTACATAGTATATGAGTGAGTTGCACTGAAAAACTTAGAATATAAGAAACGCACAGTGTAGTACATAGTATATGAGTGAGTTGCACTGAAAAACTTAGAATATAAGAAACGCACAGTGTAGTACATAGTATATGAGTGAGTTGCACTGAAAAACTTAGAATATAAGAAACGCACAGTGTAGTACATAGTATATGAGTGAGTTGCACTGAAAAACTTAGAATATAAGAAACGCACAGTGTAGTACATAGTATATGAGTGAGTTGCACTGAAAAACTTAGAATTTACTGAAAAACCCGCATTACACGAATTGCACAGTGTAGTATATAGTATATGAGTGAGTTGCACTGAAAAACTTAGAATTTACTGAAAAACCCGCATTACACGAAATGCACAGTGTAGTACATAGTATATGAGTGAGTTGCACTGAAAAACTTAGAATATAAGAAACGCACATTGTAGTACATAGTGTATGAGTGAGTTGCACTGAAAAACTTAGAATATAAGAAACGCACAGTGTAGTACATAGTATATGAGTGAGTTGCACTGAAAAACTTAGAATTTACTGAAAAACCCGCATTACACGAAATGCACAGTGTAGTACATAGTATATGAGTGAGTTGCACTGAAAAACTTAGAATATAAGAAACGCACAGTGTAGTACATAGTATATGAGTGAGTTGCACTGAAAAACTTAGAATTTAAGAAACGCACAGTGTAGTACATAGTATATGAGTGAGTTGCACTGAAAAACTTAGAATATAAGAAACGCACAGTATAGTACATAGTATATGAGTGAGTTGCACTCAAAAACTTAGAATATAAGAAACGCACAGTGTAGTACATAGTATATGAGTGAGTTGCACTGAAAAACTTAGAATTTAAGAAACGCACAGTGTAGTACATAGTATATGAGTGAGTTGCACTGAAAAACTTAGAATATAAGAAACGCACAGTGTAGTACATAGTATATGAGTGAGTTGCACTGAAAAACTTAGAATATAAGAAACGCACAGTGTAGTACATAGTATATGAGTGAGTTGCACTGAAAAACTTAGAATATAAGAAACGCACATATAGTACATAGTATATGAATGAGTTGCACTGAAAAACTTAGGATTTACTGAAAAACCCGCATTACACGAAATGCACAGTGTAGTACATAGTATATGAGTGAGTTGCACTGAAAAACTTAGAATATAAGAAATGCACAGTGTAGTACATAGTATATGAGTGAGTTGCACTGAAAAACTTAGAATATAAGAAACGCACAGTGTAGTACATAGTATATGAGTGAGTTGCACTGAAAAACTTAGAATATAAGAAACGCACAGTGTAGTACATAGTATATGAGTGAGTTGCACTGAAAAACTTAGAATATAAGAAACGCACAGTGTAGTACATAGTATATGAGTGAGTTGCACTGAAAAACTTAGAATTTAAGAAACGCACAGTGTAGTACATAGTATATGAGTGAGTTGCACTGAAAAACTTAGAATATAAGAAACGCACAGTGTAGTACATAGTATATGAGTGAGTTGCACTGAAAAACTTAGAATATAAGAAACGCACAGTGTAGTACATAGTATATGAGTGAGTTGCACTGAAAAACTTAGAATATAAGAAACGCACAGTGTAGTACATAGTATATGAGTGAGTTGCACTGAAAAACTTAGAATATAAGAAACGCACATATAGTACATAGTATATGAATGAGTTGCACTGAAAAACTTAGGATTTACTGAAAAACCCGCATTACACGAAATGCACAGTGTAGTACATAGTATATGAGTGAGTTGCACTGAAAAACTTAGAATATAAGAAATGCACAGTGTAGTACATAGTATATGAGTGAGTTGCACTGAAAAACTTAGAATATAAGAAACGCACAGTGTAGTACATAGTATATGAGTGAGTTGCACTGAAAAACTTAGAATATAAGAAACGCACAGTGTAGTACATAGTATATGAGTGAGTTGCACTGAAAAACTTAGAATATAAGAAACGCACAGTGTAGTACATAGTATATGAGTGAGTTGCACTGAAAAACTTAGAATTTAAGAAACGCACAGTGTAGTACATAGTATATGAGTGAGTTGCACTGAAAAACTTAGAATATAAGAAACGCACAGTGTAGTACATAGTATATGAGTGAGTTGCACTGAAAAACTTAGAATATAAGAAACGCACAGTATAGTACATAGTATATGAGTGAGTTGCACTCAAAAACTTAGAATATAAGAAACGCACAGTGTAGTACATAGTATATGAGTGAGTTGCACTGAAAAACTTAGAATTTAAGAAACGCACAGTGTAGTACATAGTATATGAGTGAGTTGCACTGAAAAACTTAGAATATAAGAAACGAACAGTGTAGTACATAGTATATGAGTGAGTTGCACTGAAAAACTTAGAATATAAGAAACGCACAGTGTAGTACATAATATATGAGTGAGTTGCACTGAAAAACTTAGAATATAAGAAACGCACATATAGTACATAGTATATGAATGAGTTGCACTGAAAAACTTAGGATTTACTGAAAAACCCGCATTACACGAAATGCACAGTGTAGTACATAGTATATGAGTGAGTTGCACTGAAAAACTTAGAATATAAGAAATGCACAGTGTAGTACATAGTATATGAGTGAGTTGCACTGAAAAACTTAGAATATAAGAAACGCACAGTGTAGTACATAGTATATGAGTGAGTTGCACTGAAAAACTTAGAATATAAGAAACGCACAGTGTAGTACATAGTATATGAGTGAGTTGCACTGAAAAACTTAGAATATAAGAAACGCACAGTGTAGTACATAGTATATGAGTGAGTTGCACTGAAAAACTTAGAATATAAGAAACGCACAGTGTAGTACATAGTATATGAGTGAGTTGCACTGAAAAACTTAGAATATAAGAAACGCACAGTGTAGTACATAGTATATGAGTGAGTTGCACTGAAAAACTTAGAATTTACTGAAAAACCCGCATTACACGAATTGCACAGTGTAGTATATAGTATATGAGTGAGTTGCACTGAAAAACTTAGAATTTACTGAAAAACCCGCATTACACGAAATGCACAGTGTAGTACATAGTATATGAGTGAGTTGCACTGAAAAACTTAGAATATAAGAAACGCACATTGTAGTACATAGTGTATGAGTGAGTTGCACTGAAAAACTTAGAATATAAGAAACGCACAGTGTAGTACATAGTATATGAGTGAGTTGCACTGAAAAACTTAGAATTTACTGAAAAACCCGCATTACACGAAATGCACAGTGTAGTACATAGTATATGAGTGAGTTGCACTGAAAAACTTAGAATATAAGAAACGCACAGTGTAGTACATAGTATATGAGTGAGTTGCACTGAAAAACTTAGAATTTAAGAAACGCACAGTGTAGTACATAGTATATGAGTGAGTTGCACTGAAAAACTTAGAATATAAGAAACGCACAGTATAGTACATAGTATATGAGTGAGTTGCACTCAAAAACTTAGAATATAAGAAACGCACAGTGTAGTACATAGTATATGAGTGAGTTGCACTGAAAAACTTAGAATTTAAGAAACGCACAGTGTAGTACATAGTATATGAGTGAGTTGCACTGAAAAACTTAGAATATAAGAAACGCACAGTGTAGTACATAGTATATGAGTGAGTTGCACTGAAAAACTTAGAATATAAGAAACGCACAGTGTAGTACATAGTATATGAGTGAGTTGCACTGAAAAACTTAGAATATAAGAAACGCACATATAGTACATAGTATATGAATGAGTTGCACTGAAAAACTTAGGATTTACTGAAAAACCCGCATTACACGAAATGCACAGTGTAGTACATAGTATATGAGTGAGTTGCACTGAAAAACTTAGAATATAAGAAATGCACAGTGTAGTACATAGTATATGAGTGAGTTGCACTGAAAAACTTAGAATATAAGAAACGCACAGTGTAGTACATAGTATATGAGTGAGTTGCACTGAAAAACTTAGAATATAAGAAACGCACAGTGTAGTACATAGTATATGAGTGAGTTGCACTGAAAAACTTAGAATATAAGAAACGCACAGTGTAGTACATAGTATATGAGTGAGTTGCACTGAAAAACTTAGAATTTAAGAAACGCACAGTGTAGTACATAGTATATGAGTGAGTTGCACTGAAAAACTTAGAATATAAGAAACGCACAGTGTAGTACATAGTATATGAGTGAGTTGCACTGAAAAACTTAGAATATAAGAAACGCACAGTGTAGTACATAGTATATGAGTGAGTTGCACTGAAAACTTAGAATATAAGAAACGCACAGTGTAGTACATAGTATATGAGTGAGTTGCACTGAAAAACTTAGAATTTAAGAAACGCACAGTGTAGTACATAGTATATGAGTGAGTTGCACTGAAAAACTTAGAATATAAGAAACGCACAGTGTAGTACATAGTATATGAGTGAGTTGCACTGAAAAACTTAGAATTTAAGAAACGCACAGTGTAGTACATAGTTTATGAGTGAGTTGCACTGAAAAACTTAGAATATAAGAAACGCACAGTGTAGTACATAGTATATGAGTGAGTTGCACTGAAAAACTTAGAATATAAGAAACGCACAGTGTAGTACATAGTATATGAGTGAGTTGCATTGAAAAACTTAGAATATAAGAAACGCACAGTGTAGTACATAGTATATGAGTGAGTTGCACTGAAAAACTTAGAATATAAGAAACGCACAGTGTAGTACATAGTATATGAGTGAGTTGCACTAAAAAACTTAGAATTTACTGAAAAACCCGCATTACACGAAATGCACAGTGTAGTACATAGTATATGAGTGAGTTGCACTGAAAAACTTAGAATATAAGAAACGCACAGTGTAGTACATGGTATATGACTGAGTTGCACTGAAAAACTTAGAATATAAGAAACGCACAGTGTAGTACATAGTATATGAGTGAGTTGCACTGAAAAACTTAGAATATAAGAAACGCACAGTGTAGTACATAGTATATGAGCGAGTTGCACTGAAAAACTTAGAATATAAGAAACGCACAGTGTAGTACATAGTATATGAGTGAGTTGCACTGAAAAACTTAGAATATAAGAAACGCACAGTGTAGTACGTAGTATATGAGTGAGTTGCACTGAAAAACTTAGAATATAAGAAACGCACAGTGTAGTACATAGTATATGAGTGAGTTGCACTGAAAATCTTAGAATATAAGAAACGCACAGTGTAGTACATAGTATATGAGTGAGTTGCACTGAAAAACTTAGAATTTAAGAAACGCACAGTGTAGTACATAGTATATGAGTGAGTTGCACTGAAAAACTTAGAATATAAGAAACGCACAGTGTAGTACATAGTATATGAGTGAGTTGCACTGAAAAACTTAGAATTTAAGAAACGCACAGTGTAGTACATAGTATATGAGTGAGTTGCACTGAAAAACTTAGAATATAAGAAACGCACAGTGTAGTACATAGTATATGAGCGAGTTGCACTGAAAAACTTAGAATATAAGAAACGCACAGTGTAGTACATAGTATATGAGTGAGTTGCACTGAAAAACTTAGAATATAAGAAACGCACAGTGTAGTACATAGTATATGAGTGAGTTGCACTGAAAAACTTAGAATATAAGAAACGCACAGTGTAGTACATAGTATATGAGTGAGTTGCACTGAAAAACTTAGAATATAAGAAACGCACAGTGTAGTACATAGTATATGAGTGAGTTGCACTGAAAATCTTAGAATATAAGAAACGCACAGTGTAGTACATAGTATATGAGTGAGTTGCACTGAAAAACTTAGAATTTAAGAAACGCACAGTGTAGTACATAGTATATGAGTGAGTTGCACTGAAAAACTTAGAATATAAGAAACGCACAGTGTAGTACATAGTATATGAGTGAGTTGCACTGAAAAACTTAGAATATAAGAAACGCACAGTGTAGTACATAGTATATGAGTGAGTTGCACTGAAAAACTTAGAATTTAAGAAACGCACAGTGTAGTACATAGTATATGAGTGAGTTGCACTGAAAAACTTAGAATATAAGAAACGCACAGTATAGTACATAGTATATGAGTGAGTTGCACTGAAAAACTTAGAATATAAGAAACGCACAGTGTAGTACATAGTATATGAGTGAGTTGCATTGAAAAACTTAGAATATAAGAAACGCACAGTGTAGTACATAGTATATGAGTGAGTTGCACTGAAAAACTTAGAATTTACTGAAAAACCCGCATTACACGAAATGCACAGTGTAGTACATAGTATATGAGTGAGTTGCACTGAAAAACTTAGAATATAAGAAACGCACAGTGTAGTACATGGTATATGACTGAGTTGCACTGAAAAACTTAGAATATAAGAAACGCACAGTGTAGTACATAGTATATGAGTGAGTTGCACTGAAAAACTTAGAATATAAGAAACGCACAGTGTAGTACATAGTATATGAGTGAGTTGCACTGAAAAACTTAGAATATAAGAAACGCACAGTGTAGTACATAGTATATGAGTGAGTTGCACTGAAAAACTTAGAATATAAGAAACGCACATATAGTACATAGTATATGAATGAGTTGCACTGAAAAACTTAGAATTTACTGAAAAAATCGCATTACACGAAATGCACAGTGTACTACATAGTATATGAGTGAGTTGCACTGAAAAACTTAGAATATAAGAAACGCACAGTGTAGTACATAGTATATGAGTGAGTTGCACTGAAAAACTTAGAATTTAAGAAACGCACAGTGTAGTACATAGTATATGAGTGAGTTGCACTGAAAAACTTAGAATATAAGAAACGCACAGTGTAGTACATAGTATATGAGCGAGTTGCACTGAAAAACTTAGAATATAAGAAACGTACAGTGTAGTACATAGTATATGAGTGAGTTGCACTGAAAAACTTAGAATATAAGAAACGCACAGTGTAGTACATAGTATATGAGTGAGTTGCACTGAAAAACTTAGAATATAAGAAACGCACAGTGTAGTACATAGTATATGAGTGAGTTGCACTGAAAAACTTAGAATTTAAGAAACGCACAGTGTAGTACATAGTATATGAGTGAGTTGCACTGAAAAACTTAGAATATAAGAAACGCACAGTGTAGTACATAGTATATGAGTGAGTTGCACTGAAAAACTTAGAATATAAGAAACGCACAGTGTAGTACATAGTATATGAGTGAGTTGCATTGAAAAACTTAGAATATAAGAAACGCACAGTGTAGTACATAGTATATGAGTGAGTTGCACTGAAAAACTTAGAATATAAGAAACGCACAGTGTAGTACATAGTATATGAGTGAGTTGCACTGAAAAACTTAGAATTTACTGAAAAACCCGCATTACACGAAATGCACAGTGTAGTACATAGTATATGAGTGAGTTGCACTGAAAAACTTAGAATATAAGAAACGCACAGTGTAGTACATGGTATATGAGTGAGTTGCACTGAAAAACTTAGAATATAAGAAACGCACAGTGTAGTACATAGTATATGAGTGAGTTGCACTGAAAAACTTAGAATATAAGAAACACACAGTGTAGTACATAGTATATGAGTGAGTTGCACTGAAAAACTTAGAATATAAGAAACGCACATATAGTACATAGTATATGAATGAGTTGCACTGAAAAACTTAGAATTTACTGAAAAAATCGCATTACACGAAATGCACCGTGTAGTACATAGTATATGAGTGAGTTGCACTGAAAAACTTAGAACATAAGAAACGCACAGTGTAGTACATAGTATATGAGTGAGTTGCACTGAAAAACTTAGAATATAAGAAACGCACAGTGTAGTACATAGTATATGAGTGAGTTGCACTGAAAAACTTAGAATATAAGAAAAGAACAGTGTAGTACATAGTATATGAGTGAGTTGCACTGAAAAACTTAGAATTTACTGAAAAACCCGCATTACACGAAATGCACAGTTTAGCACATAGTATATGAGTGAGTTGCACTGAAAAACTTAGAATATAAGAAACGCACAGTGTAGTACATAGTATATGAGTGAGTTGCACTGAAAAACATAGAATATAAGAAACGCACAGTGTAGTACATAGTATATGAGTGAGTTGCACTGAAAAACTTAGAATATAAGAAACGCACAGTGTAGTATATAGTATATGAGTGAGTTGCACTGAAAAACTTAGAATATAAGAAACGCATTACACGAAAAAACCCGCATTACACGAAATGCACAGTGTAGTACATAGTATATGAGTGAGTTGCACTGAAAAACTTAGAATATAAGAAACGCACAGTGTAGTACATAGTATATGAGTGAGTTGCACTGAAAAACTTAGAATATAAGAAACGCACAGTGTAGTACATAGTATATGAGTGAGTTGCACTGAAAAACTTAGAATATAAGAAACGCACAGTGTAGTACATAGTATATGAGTGAGTTGCACTGAAAAACTTAGAATTTAAGAAACGCACAGTGTAGTACATAGTATATGAGTGAGTTGCACTGAAAAACTTAGAATATAAGAAACGCACAGTGTAGTACATAGTATATGAGTGAGTTGCACTGAAAAACTTAGAATATAAGAAACGCACAGTGTAGTACATAGTATATGAGTGAGTGGCACTGAAAAACTTAGAATATAAGAAACGCACAGTGTAGTACATAGTATATGAGTGAGTTGCACTGAAAAACTTAGAATTTAAGAAACGCACAGTGTAGTACATAGTATATGAGTGAGTTGCACTGAAAAACTTAGAATATAAGAAACGCACAGTGTAGTACATAGTATATGAGTGAGTTGCACTGAAAAACTTAGAATTTAAGAAACGCACAGTGTAGTACATAGTATATGAGTGAGTTGCACTGAAAAACATAGAATTTACTGAAAAACCCGCATTACACGAAATGCACAGTGTAGCACATAGTATATGAGTGAGTTGCACTGAAAAACTTAGAATATAAGAAACGCACAGTGTAGTACATAGTATATGAGTGAGTTGCATTGAAAAACTTAGAATATAAGAAACGCACAGTGTAGTACATAGTATATGAGTGAGTTGCACTGAAAAACTTGGAATATATGAAACGCACAGTGTAGTACATAGTATATGAGTGAGTTACACTGAAAAACTTAGAATTTACTGAAAAACCCGCATTACACGAAATGCACAGTGTAGTACATAGTATATGAGTGAGTTGCACTGAAAAACTTAGAATATAAGAAACGCACAGTGTAGTACAAAGTATATGAGTGAGTTGCACTGAAAAACTTAGAATATAAGAAACGCACAGTGTAGTACATAGTATATGAGTGAGTTGCACTGAAAAACTTAGAATATAAGAAACGCACATATAGTACATAGTATATGAATGAGTTGCACTGAAAAATTTAGAATTTACTGAAAAAATCGCATTACACGAAATGCACAGTGTAGTACATAGTATATGAGTGAGTTGCACTGAAAAACTTAGAATATAAGAAACGCACAGTGTAGTACATAGTATATGAGTGAGTTGCACTGAAAAACTTAGAATTTAAGAAACGCACAGTGTAGTACATAGTATATGAGGGAGTTGCACTGAAAAACTTAGAATATAAGAAACGCACAGTGTAGTACATAGTATATGAGCGAGTTGCACTGAAAAACTTAGAATATAAGAAACGCACAGTGTAGTACATAGTATATGAGTGAGTTGCACTGAAAAACTTAGAATATAAGAAACGCACAGTGTAGTACATAGTATATAAGTGAGTTGCACTGAAAAACTTAGAATATAAGAAACACACAGTGTAGTACATAGTATATGAGTGAGTTGCATTGAAAAACTTAGAATATAAGAAACGCACATATAGTACATAGTATATGAATGAGTTGCACTGAAAAACTTAGAATTTACTGAAAAAATCGCATTACACGAAATGCACAGTGTAGTACATAGTATATGAGTGAGTTGCACTGAAAAACTTAGAATATAAGAAACGCACAGTGTAGTACATAGTATATGAGTGAGTTGCACTGAAAAACTTAGAATTTAAGAAACGCACAGTGTAGTACATAGTATATGAGTGAGTTGCACTGAAAAACTTAGAATATAAGAAACCACAGTGTAGTACATAGTATATGAGCGAGTTGCACTGAAAAACTTAGAATATAAGAAACGCACAGTGTAGTACATAGTATATGAGTGAGTTGCACTGAAAAACTTAGAATATAAGAAACGCACAGTGTAGTACATAGTATATGAGTGAGTTGCACTGAAAAACTTAGAATATAAGAAACGCACAGTGTAATACATAGTATATGAGTGAGTTGCACTGAAAAACTTAGAATATAAGAAAAGCACAGTGTAGTACATAGTATATGAGTGAGTCGCACTGAAAAACTTAGAAAATAAGAAACGCACAGTGTAGTACATAGTATATGAGTGAGTTGCACTGAAAAACTTAGAATATAAGAAACGCACATATATTACATAGTGTATGAATGAGTTGCACTGAAAAACTTAGAATTTACTGAAAAACCCGCATTACACGAAATGCACAGTGTAGTACATAGTATATGAGTGAGTTGCACTGAAAAACTTAGAATTTACTCAAAAACCCGCATTACACGAAATGCACAGTGTAGTACATAGTATATGAGTGAGTTGCACTGAAAAACTTAGAATATAAGAAACGCACAGTGTAGTACATAGTATATGAGTGAGTTGCACTGAAAAACTTAGAATATAAGAAACGCACAGTGTAGTACATAGTATATGAGTGAGTTGCACTGAAAAACTTAGAATATAAGAAACGCACAGTGTAGTACATAGTATATGAGTGAGATGCACTGAAAAACTTAGAATTTAAGAAACGCACAGTGTAGTACATAGTATATGAGTGAGTTGCACTGAAAAACTTAGAATTTAAGAAACGCACAGTGTAGTACATAGTATATGAGTGAGTTGCACTGAAAAACTTAGAATATAAGAAACGCACAGTGTAGTACATAGTATATGAGTGAGTTGCACTGAAAAACTTAGAATATAAGAAACGCACAGTGTAGTACATAGTATATGAGTGAGTTGCACTGAAAAACTTAGAATTTAAGAAACGCACAGTGTAGTACATAGTATATGAGTGAGTTGCACTGAAAAACTTAGAATATAAGAAACGCACAGTATAGTACATAGTATATGAGTGAGTTGCACTGAAAAACTTAGAATATAAGAAACGCACAGTGTAGTACATAGTATATGAGTGAGTTGCATTGAAAAACTTAGAATATAAGAAACGCACAGTGTAGTACATAGTATATGAGTGAGTTGCACTGAAAAACTTAGAATTTACTGAAAAACCCGCATTACACGAAATGCACAGTGTAGTACATAGTATATGAGTGAGTTGCACTGAAAAACTTAGAATATAAGAAACGCACAGTGTAGTACATGGTATATGACTGAGTTGCACTGAAAAACTTAGAATATAAGAAACGCACAGTGTAGTACATAGTATATGAGTGAGTTGCACTGAAAAACTTAGAATATAAGAAACGCACAGTGTAGTACATAGTATATGAGTGAGTTGCACTGAAAAACTTAGAATATAAGAAACGCACAGTGTAGTACATAGTATATGAGTGAGTTGCACTGAAAAACTTAGAATATAAGAAACGCACATATAGTACATAGTATATGAATGAGTTGCACTGAAAAACTTAGAATTTACTGAAAAAATCGCATTACACGAAATGCACAGTGTACTACATAGTATATGAGTGAGTTGCACTGAAAAACTTAGAATATAAGAAACGCACAGTGTAGTACATAGTATATGAGTGAGTTGCACTGAAAAACTTAGAATTTAAGAAACGCACAGTGTAGTACATAGTATATGAGTGAGTTGCACTGAAAAACTTAGAATATAAGAAACGCACAGTGTAGTACATAGTATATGAGCGAGTTGCACTGAAAAACTTAGAATATAAGAAACGTACAGTGTAGTACATAGTATATGAGTGAGTTGCACTGAAAAACTTAGAATATAAGAAACGCACAGTGTAGTACATAGTATATGAGTGAGTTGCACTGAAAAACTTAGAATATAAGAAACGCACAGTGTAGTACATAGTATATGAGTGAGTTGCACTGAAAAACTTAGAATTTAAGAAACGCACAGTGTAGTACATAGTATATGAGTGAGTTGCACTGAAAAACTTAGAATATAAGAAACGCACAGTGTAGTACATAGTATATGAGTGAGTTGCACTGAAAAACTTAGAATATAAGAAACGCACAGTGTAGTACATAGTATATGAGTGAGTTGCATTGAAAAACTTAGAATATAAGAAACGCACAGTGTAGTACATAGTATATGAGTGAGTTGCACTGAAAAACTTAGAATATAAGAAACGCACAGTGTAGTACATAGTATATGAGTGAGTTGCACTGAAAAACTTAGAATTTACTGAAAAACCCGCATTACACGAAATGCACAGTGTAGTACATAGTATATGAGTGAGTTGCACTGAAAAACTTAGAATATAAGAAACGCACAGTGTAGTACATGGTATATGAGTGAGTTGCACTGAAAAACTTAGAATATAAGAAACGCACAGTGTAGTACATAGTATATGAGTGAGTTGCACTGAAAAACTTAGAATATAAGAAACACACAGTGTAGTACATAGTATATGAGTGAGTTGCACTGAAAAACTTAGAATATAAGAAACGCACATATAGTACATAGTATATGAATGAGTTGCACTGAAAAACTTAGAATTTACTGAAAAAATCGCATTACACGAAATGCACCGTGTAGTACATAGTATATGAGTGAGTTGCACTGAAAAACTTAGAACATAAGAAACGCACAGTGTAGTACATAGTATATGAGTGAGTTGCACTGAAAAACTTAGAATATAAGAAACGCACAGTGTAGTACATAGTATATGAGTGAGTTGCACTGAAAAACTTAGAATATAAGAAACGCACAGTGTAGTACATAGTATATGAGTGAGTTGCACTGAAAAACTTAGAATTTACTGAAAAACCCGCATTACACGAAATGCACAGTGTAGTACATAGTATATGAGTGAGTTGCACTGAAAAACTTAGAATATAAGAAACGCACAGTGTAGTACATAGTATATGAGTGAGTTGCACTGAAAAACATAGAATATAAGAAACGCACAGTGTAGTACATAGTATATGAGTGAGTTGCACTGAAAAACTTAGAATATAAGAAACGCACAGTGTAGTATATAGTATATGAGTGAGTTGCACTGAAAAACTTAGAATATAAGAAACGCATTACACGAAAAAACCCGCATTACACGAAATGCACAGTGTAGTACATAGTATATGAGTGAGTTGCACTGAAAAACTTAGAATATAAGAAACGCACAGTGTAGTACATAGTATATGAGTGAGTTGCACTGAAAAACTTAGAATATAAGAAACGCACAGTGTAGTACATAGTATATGAGTGAGTTGCACTGAAAAACTTAGAATATAAGAAACGCACAGTGTAGTACATAGTATATGAGTGAG
The DNA here is from genome assembly GCF_978045245.1 of Mus caroli. Classification (NCBI taxonomy): domain Eukaryota; kingdom Metazoa; phylum Chordata; class Mammalia; order Rodentia; family Muridae; genus Mus; species Mus caroli. Next base: position 3,142,233 of record NW_028227280.1, read on the forward strand.
TTGCACTGAAAAACTTAGAATTTAAGAAACGCACAGTGTAGTACATAGTATATGAGTGAGTTGCACTGAAAAACTTAGAATATAAGAAACGCACAGTGTAGTACATAGTATATGAGTGAGTTGCACTGAAAAACTTAGAATATAAGAAACGCACAGTGTAGTACATAGTATATGAGTGAGTGGCACTGAAAAACTTAGAATATAAGAAACGCACAGTGTAGTACATAGTATATGAGTGAGTTGCACTGAAAAACTTAGAATTTAAGAAACGCACAGTGTAGTACATAGTATATGAGTGAGTTGCACTGAAAAACTTAGAATATAAGAAACGCACAGTGTAGTACATAGTATATGAGTGAGTTGCACTGAAAAACTTAGAATTTAAGAAACGCACAGTGTAGTACATAGTATATGAGTGAGTTGCACTGAAAAACATAGAATTTACTGAAAAACCCGCATTACACGAAATGCACAGTGTAGCACATAGTATATGAGTGAGTTGCACTGAAAAACTTAGAATATAAGAAACGCACAGTGTAGTACATAGTATATGAGTGAGTTGCATTGAAAAACTTAGAATATAAGAAACGCACAGTGTAGTACATAGTATATGAGTGAGTTGCACTGAAAAACTTGGAATATATGAAACGCACAGTGTAGTACATAGTATATGAGTGAGTTACACTGAAAAACTTAGAATTTACTGAAAAACCCGCATTACACGAAATGCACAGTGTAGTACATAGTATATGAGTGAGTTGCACTGAAAAACTTAGAATATAAGAAACGCACAGTGTAGTACAAAGTATATGAGTGAGTTGCACTGAAAAACTTAGAATATAAGAAACGCACAGTGTAGTACATAGTATATGAGTGAGTTGCACTGAAAAACTTAGAATATAAGAAACGCACATATAGTACATAGTATATGAATGAGTTGCACTGAAAAATTTAGAATTTACTGAAAAAATCGCATTACACGAAATGCACAGTGTAGTACATAGTATATGAGTGAGTTGCACTGAAAAACTTAGAATATAAGAAACGCACAGTGTAGTACATAGTATATGAGTGAGTTGCACTGAAAAACTTAGAATTTAAGAAACGCACAGTGTAGTACATAGTATATGAGGGAGTTGCACTGAAAAACTTAGAATATAAGAAACGCACAGTGTAGTACATAGTATATGAGCGAGTTGCACTGAAAAACTTAGAATATAAGAAACGCACAGTGTAGTACATAGTATATGAGTGAGTTGCACTGAAAAACTTAGAATATAAGAAACGCACAGTGTAGTACATAGTATATAAGTGAGTTGCACTGAAAAACTTAGAATATAAGAAACACACAGTGTAGTACATAGTATATGAGTGAGTTGCATTGAAAAACTTAGAATATAAGAAACGCACATATAGTACATAGTATATGAATGAGTTGCACTGAAAAACTTAGAATTTACTGAAAAAATCGCATTACACGAAATGCACAGTGTAGTACATAGTATATGAGTGAGTTGCACTGAAAAACTTAGAATATAAGAAACGCACAGTGTAGTACATAGTATATGAGTGAGTTGCACTGAAAAACTTAGAATTTAAGAAACGCACAGTGTAGTACATAGTATATGAGTGAGTTGCACTGAAAAACTTAGAATATAAGAAACCACAGTGTAGTACATAGTATATGAGCGAGTTGCACTGAAAAACTTAGAATATAAGAAACGCACAGTGTAGTACATAGTATATGAGTGAGTTGCACTGAAAAACTTAGAATATAAGAAACGCACAGTGTAGTACATAGTATATGAGTGAGTTGCACTGAAAAACTTAGAATATAAGAAACGCACAGTGTAATACATAGTATATGAGTGAGTTGCACTGAAAAACTTAGAATATAAGAAAAGCACAGTGTAGTACATAGTATATGAGTGAGTCGCACTGAAAAACTTAGAAAATAAGAAACGCACAGTGTAGTACATAGTATATGAGTGAGTTGCACTGAAAAACTTAGAATATAAGAAACGCACATATAGTACATAGTGTATGAATGAGTTGCACTGAAAAACTTAGAATTTACTGAAAAACCCGCATTACACGAAATGCACAGTGTAGTACATAGTATATGAGTGAGTTGCACTGAAAAACTTAGAATTTACTCAAAAACCCGCATTACACGAAATGCACAGTGTAGTACATAGTATATGAGTGAGTTGCACTGAAAAACTTAGAATATAAGAAACGCACAGTGTAGTACATAGTATATGAGTGAGTTGCACTGAAAAACTTAGAATATAAGAAACGCACAGTGTAGTACATAGTATATGAGTGAGTTGCACTGAAAAACTTAGAATATAAGAAACGCACAGTGTAGTACATAGTATATGAGTGAGATGCACTGAAAAACTTAGAATTTAAGAAACGCACAGTGTAGTACATAGTATATGAGTGAGTTGCACTGAAAAACTTAGAATATAAGAAACGCACAGTGTAGTACATAGTATATGAGTGAGTTGCACTGAAAAACTTAGAATATAAGAAACGCACAGTGTAGTACATAGTATATGAGTGAGTTGCACTGAAAAACTTAGAATATAAGAAACGCACAGTGTAGTACATAGTATATGAGTGAGTTGCACTGAAAAACTTAGAATTTAAGAAACGCACAGTGTAGTACATAGTATATGAGTGAGTTGCACTGAAAAACTTAGAATTTAAGAAACGCACAGTGTAGTACATAGTATATGAGTGAGTTGCACTGAAAAACTTAGAATTTACTGAAAAACTTGCATTACACGAAATGCACAGTGTAGCACATAGTATATGAGTGAGTTGCACTGAAAAACTTAGAATATAAGAAACGCACAGTGTAGTACATAGTATATGAGTGAGTTGCATTGAAAAACTTAGAATATAAGAAACGCACAGTGTAGTACATAGTATATGAGTGAGTTGCACTGAAAAACTTAGAATATAAGAAACGCACAGTGTAGTACATAGTATATGAGTGAGTTACACTGAAAAACTTAGAATTTACTGAAAAACCCGCATTACACGAAATGCACAGTGTAGTACATAGTATATGAGTGAGTTGCACTGAAAAACTTAGAATATAAGAAACGCACAGTGTAGTACAAAGTATATGAGTGAGTTGCACTGAAAAACTTAGAATATAAGAAACACACAGTGTAGTACATAGTATATGAGTGAGTTGCACTGAAAAACTTAGAATATAAGAAACGCACATATAGTACATAGTATATGAATGAGTTGCACTGAAAAACTTAGAATTTACTGAAAAAATCGCATTACACGAAATGCACAGTGTAGTACATAGTATATGAGTGAGTTGCACTGAAAAACTTAGAATTTAAGAAACGCACAGTGTAGTACATAGTATATGAGTGAGTTGCACTGAAAAACTTAGAATATAAGAAACGCACAGTGTAGTACATAGTATATGAGTGAGTTGCACTGAAAAACTTAGAATATAAGAAACGCACAGTGTAGTACATAGTATATGAGTGAGTTGCACTGAAAAACTTAGAATATAAGAAACGCACATATAGTACATAGTGTATGAATGAGTTGCACTGAAAAACTTAGAATTTACTGAAAAACCCGCATTACACGAAATGCACAGTGTAGTACATAGTATATGAGTGAGTTGCACTGAAAAACTTAGAATTTACTCAAAAACCCGCATTACACGAAATGCACAGTGTAGTACATAGTATATGAGTGAGTTGCACTGAAAAACTTAGAATATAAGAAACGCACAGTGTAGTACATAGTATATGAGTGAGTTGCACTGAAAAACTTAGAATATAAGAAACGCACAGTGTAGTACATAGTATATGAGTGAGTTGCACTGAAAAACTTAGAATATAAGAAACGCACAGTGTAGTACATAGTATATGAGTGAGTTGCACTGAAAAACTTAGAATATAAGAAACGCACAGTGTAGTACATAGTATATGAGTGAGTTGCACTGAAAAACTTAGAATATAAGAAACGCACTGTGTAGTACATAGTATATGAGTGAGTTGCACTGAAAAACTTAGAATTTACTGAAAAACCCGCATTACACGAAATGCACAGTGTAGTACATAGTATATGAGTGAGTTGCACTGAAAAACTTAGAATATAAGAAACGCACAGTGTAGTACAAAGTATATGAGTGAGTTGCACTGAAAAACTTAGAATATAAGAAACGCACAGTGTAGTACATAGTATATGAGTGAGTTGCACTGAAAAACTTAGAATATAAGAAACGCACATATAGTACATAGTATATGAATGAGTTGCACTGAAAAATTTAGAATTTACTGAAAAAATCGCATTACACGAAATGCACAGTGTAGTACATAGTATATGAGTGAGTTGCACTGAAAAACTTAGAATATAAGAAACGCACAGTGTAGTACATAGTATATGAGTGAGTTGCACTGAAAAACTTAGAATTTAAGAAACGCACAGTGTAGTACATAGTATATGAGGGAGTTGCACTGAAAAACTTAGAATATAAGAAACGCACAGTGTAGTACATAGTATATGAGCGAGTTGCACTGAAAAACTTAGAATATAAGAAACGCACAGTGTAGTACATAGTATATGAGTGAGTTGCACTGAAAAACTTAGAATATAAGAAACGCACAGTGTAGTACATAGTATATGAGTGAGTTGCACTGAAAAACTTAGAATATAAGAAACACACAGTGTAGTACATAGTATATGAGTGAGTTGCATTGAAAAACTTAGAATATAAGAAACGCACATATAGTACATAGTATATGAATGAGTTGCACTGAAAAACTTAGAATTTACTGAAAAAATCGCATTACACGAAATGCACAGTGTAGTACATAGTATATGAGTGAGTTGCACTGAAAAACTTAGAATATAAGAAACGCACAGTGTAGTACATAGTATATGAGTGAGTTGCACTGAAAAACTTAGAATTTAAGAAACGCACAGTGTAGTACATAGTATATGAGTGAGTTGCACTGAAAAACTTAGAATATAAGAAACCACAGTGTAGTACATAGTATATGAGCGAGTTGCACTGAAAAACTTAGAATATAAGAAACGCACAGTGTAGTACATAGTATATGAGTGAGTTGCACTGAAAAACTTAGAATATAAGAAACGCACAGTGTAGTACATAGTATATGAGTGAGTTGCACTGAAAAACTTAGAATATAAGAAACGCACAGTGTAATACATAGTATATGAGTGAGTTGCACTGAAAAACTTAGAATATAAGAAAAGCACAGTGTAGTACATAGTATATGAGTGAGTCGCACTGAAAAACTTAGAAAATAAGAAACGCACAGTGTAGTATATAGTATATGAGTGAGTTGCACTGAAAAACTTAGAATATAAGAAACGCACATATAGTACATAGTGTATGAATGAGTTGCACTGAAAAACTTAGAATTTACTGAAAAACCCGCATTACACGAAATGCACAGTGTAGTACATAGTATATGAGTGAGTTGCACTGAAAAACTTAGAATTTACTCAAAAACCCGCATTACACGAAATGCACAGTGTAGTACATAGTATATGAGTGAGTTGCACTGAAAAACTTAGAATATAAGAAACGCACAGTGTAGTACATAGTATATGAGTGAGTTGCACTGAAAAACTTAGAATATAAGAAACGCACAGTGTAGTACATAGTATATGAGTGAGTTGCACTGAAAAACTTAGAATATAAGAAACGCACTGTGTAGTACATAGTATATGAGTGAGATGCACTGAAAAACTTAGAATTTAAGAAACGCACAGTGTAGTACATAGTATATGAGTGAGTTGCACTGAAAAACTTAGAATATAAGAAACGCACAGTGTAGTACATAGTATATGAGTGAGTTGCACTGAAAAACTTAGAATATAAGAAACGCACAGTGTAGTACATAGTATATGAGTGAGTTGCACTGAAAAACTTAGAATATAAGAAACGCACAGTGTAGTACATAGTATATGAGTGAGTTGCACTGAAAAACTTAGAATTTAAGAAACGCACAGTGTAGTACATAGTATATGAGTGAGTTGCACTGAAAAACTTAGAATTTAAGAAACGCACAGTGTAGTACATAGTATATGAGTGAGTTGCACTGAAAAACTTAGAATTTACTGAAAAACCCGCATTACACGAAATGCACAGTGTAGCACATAGTATATGAGTGAGTTGCACTGAAAAACTTAGAATATAAGAAACGCACAGTGTAGTACATAGTATATGAGTGAGTTGCATTGAAAAACTTAGAATATAAGAAACGCACAGTGTAGTACATAGTATATGAGTGAGTTGCACTGAAAAACTTAGAATATAAGAAACGCACAGTGTAGTACATAGTATATGAGTGAGTTACACTGAAAAACTTAGAATTTACTGAAAAACCCGCATTACACGAAATGCACAGTGTAGTACATAGTATATGAGTGAGTTGCACTGAAAAACTTAGAATATAAGAAACGCACAGTGTAGTACAAAGTATATGAGTGAGTTGCACTGAAAAACTTAGAATATAAGAAACACACAGTGTAGTACATAGTATATGAGTGAGTTGCACTGAAAAACTTAGAATATAAGAAACGCACATATAGTACATAGTATATGAATGAGTTGCACTGAAAAACTTAGAATTTACTGAAAAAATCGCATTACACGAAATGCACAGTGTAGTACATAGTATATGAGTGAGTTGCACTGAAAAACTTAGAATTTAAGAAACGCACAGTGTAGTACATAGTATATGAGTGAGTTGCACTGAAAAACTTAGAATTTAAGAAACGCACAGTGTAGTACATAGTATATGAGTGAGTTGCACTGAAAAACTTAGAATATAAGAAACGCACAGTGTAGTACATAGTATATGAGCGAGTTGCACTGAAAAACTTAGAATATAAGAAACGCACAGTGTAGTACATAGTATATGAGTGAGTTGCACTGAAAAACTTAGAATATAAGAAACGCACAGTGTAGTACATAGTATATGAGTGAGTTGCACTGAAAAACTTAGAATATAAGAAACGCACAGTGTAGTACATAGTATATGAGTGAGTTGCACTGAAAAACTTAGAATATAAGAAACGCACATATAGTACATAGTGTATGAATGAGTTGCACTGAAAAACTTAGAATTTACTGAAAAACCCGCATTACACGAAATGCACAGTGTAGTACATAGTATATGAGTGAGTTGCACTGAAAAACTTAGAATTTACTCAAAAACCCGCATTACACGAAATGCACAGTGTAGTACATAGTATATGAGTGAGTTGCACTGAAAAACTTAGAATATAAGAAACGCACAGTGTAGTACATAGTATATGAGTGAGTTGCACTGAAAAACTTAGAATATAAGAAACGCACAGTGTAGTACATAGTATATGAGTGAGTTGCACTGAAAAACTTAGAATATAAGAAACGCACAGTGTAGTACATAGTATATGAGTGAGTTGCACTGAAAAACTTAGAATATAAGAAACGCACAGTGTAGTACATAGTATATGAGTGAGTTGCACTGAAAAACTTAGAATATAAGAAACGCACAGTGTAGTACATAGTATATGAGTGAGTTGCACTGAAAAACTTAGAATTTACTGAAAAACCCGCATTACACGAAATGCACAGTGTAGTACATAGTATATGAGTGAGTTGCACTGAAAAACTTAGAATATAAGAAACGCACAGTGTAGTATAAAGTATATGAGTGAGTTGCACTGAAAAACTTAGAATATAAGAAACGCACAGTGTAGTACATAGTATATGAGTGAGTTGCACTGAAAAACTTAGAATATAAGAAACGCACATATAGTACATAGTATATGAATGAGTTGCACTGAAAAATTTAGAATTTACTGAAAAAATCGCATTACACGAAATGCACAGTGTAGTACATAGTATATGAGTGAGTTGCACTGAAAAACTTAGAATATAAGAAACGCACAGTGTAGTACATAGTATATGAGTGAGTTGCACTGAAAAACTTAGAATTTAAGAAACGCACAGTGTAGTACATAGTATATGAGGGAGTTGCACTGAAAAACTTAGAATATAAGAAACGCACAGTGTAGTACATAGTATATGAGCGAGTTGCACTGAAAAACTTAGAATATAAGAAACGCACAGTGTAGTACATAGTATATGAGTGAGTTGCACTGAAAAACTTAGAATATAAGAAACGCACAGTGTAGTACATAGTATATGAGTGAGTTGCACTGAAAAACTTAGAATATAAGAAACACACAGTGTAGTACATAGTATATGAGTGAGTTGCATTGAAAAACTTAGAATATAAGAAACGCACATATAGTACATAGTATATGAATGAGTTGCACTGAAAAACTTAGAATTTACTGAAAAAATCGCATTACACGAAATGCACAGTGTAGTACATAGTATATGAGTGAGTTGCACTGAAAAACTTAGAATATAAGAAACGCACAGTGTAGTACATAGTATATGAGTGAGTTGCACTGAAAAACTTAGAATTTAAGAAACGCACAGTGTAGTACATAGTATATGAGTGAGTTGCACTGAAAAACTTAGAATATAAGAAACGCACAGTGTAGTACATAGTATATGAGCGAGTTGCACTGAAAAACTTAGAATATAAGAAACGCACAGTGTAGTACATAGTATATGAGTGAGTTGCACTGAAAAACTTAGAATATAAGAAACGCACAGTGTAGTACATAGTATATGCGTGAGTTGCACTGAAAAACTTAGAATATAAGAAACGCACAGTGTAATACATAGTATATGAGTGAGTTGCACTGAAAAACTTAGAATATAAGAAAAGCACAGTGTAGTACATAGTATATGAGTGAGTTGCACTGAAAAACTTAGAAAATAAGAAACGCACAGTGTAGTACATAGTATATGAGTGAGTTGCACTGAAAAACTTAGAATATAAGAAACGCACATATAGTACATAGTGTATGAATGAGTTGCACTGAAAAACTTAGAATTTACTGAAAAACCCGCATTACACGAAATGCACAGTGTAGTACATAGTATATGAGTGAGTTGCACTGAAAAACTTAGAATTTACTCAAAAACCCGCATTACACGAAATGCACAGTGTAGTACATAGTATATGAGTGAGTTGCACTGAAAAACTTAGAATATAAGAAACGCACAGTGTAGTACATAGTATATGAGTGAGTTGCACTGAAAAACTTAGAATATAAGAAACGCATAGTGTAGTACATAGTATATGAGTGAGTTGCACTGAAAAACTTAGAATATAAGAAACGCACAGTGTAGTACATAGTATATGAGTGAGTTGCACTGAAAAACTTAGAATTTAAGAAACGCACAGTGTAGTACATAGTATATGAGTGAGTTGCACTGAAAAACTTAGAATATAAGAAACGCACAGTGTAGTACATAGTATATGAGTGAGTTGCACTGAAAAACTTAGAATATAAGAAACGCACAGTGTAGTACATAGTATATGAGTGAGTTGCACTGAAAAACTTAGAATATAAGAAACGCACAGTGTAGTACATAGTATATGAGTGAGTTGCACTGAAAAACTTAGAATTTAAGAAACGCACAGTGTAGTACATAGTATATGAGTGAGTTGCACTGAAAAACTTAGAATTTAAGAAACGCACAGTGTAGTACATAGTATATGAGTGAGTTGCACTGAAAAACTTAGAATTTACTGAAAAACCCGCATTACACGAAATGCACAGTGTAGCACATAGTATATGAGTGAGTTGCACTGAAAAACTTAGAATATAAGAAACGCACAGTGTAGTACATAGTATATGAGTGAGTTGCATTGAAAAACTTAGAATATAAGAAACGCACAGTGTAGTACATAGTATATGAGTGAGTTGCACTGAAAAACTTAGAATATAAGAAACGCACAGTGTAGTACATAGTATATGAGTGAGTTACACTGAAAAACTTAGAATTTACTGAAAAACCCGCATTACACGAAATGCACAGTGTAGTACATAGTATATGAGTGAGTTGCACTGAAAAACTTAGAATATAAGAAACGCACAGTGTAGTACAAAGTATATGAGTGAGTTGCACTGAAAAACTTAGAATATAAGAAACGCACAGTGTAGTACATAGTATATGAGTGAGTTGCACTGAAAAACTTAGAATATAAGAAACGCACATATAGTACATAGTATATGAATGAGTTGCACTGAAAAACTTAGAATTTACTGAAAAAATCGCATTACACGAAATGCACAGTGTAGTACATAGTATATGAGTGAGTTGCACTGAAAAACTTAGAATATAAGAAACGCACAGTGTAGTACATAGTATATGAGTGAGTTGCACTGAAAAACTTAGAATTTAAGAAACGCACAGTGTAGTACATAGTATATGAGTGAGTTGCACTGAAAAACTTAGAATATAAGAAACGCACAGTGTAGTACATAGTATATGAGCGAGTTGCACTGAAAAACTTAGAATATAAGAAACGCACAGTGTAGTACATAGTATATGAGTGAGTTGCACTGAAAAACTTAGAATATAAGAAACGCACAGTGTAGTACATAGTATATGAGTGAGTTGCACTGAAAAACTTAGAATATAAGAAATGCACAGTGTAGTACATAGTATATGAGTGAGTTGCACTGAAAAACTTAGAATATAAGAAACGCACATATAGTACATAGTGTATGAATGAGTTGCACTGAAAAACTTAGAATTTACTGAAAAACCCGCATTACACGAAATGCACAGTGTAGTACATAGTATATGAGTGAGTTGCACTGAAAAACTTAGAATTTACTCAAAAACCCGCATTACACGAAATGCACAGTGTAGTACATAGTATATGAGTGAGTTGCACTGAAAAACTTAGAATATAAGAAACGCACAGTGTAGTACATGGTATATGAGTGAGTTGCACTGAAAAACTTAGAATATAAGAAACGCACAGTGTAGTACATAGTATATGAGTGAGTTGCACTGAAAAACTTAGAATATAAGAAACGCACAGTGTAGTACATAGTATATGAGTGAGTTGCACTGAAAAACTTAGAATATAAGAAACGCACAGTGTAGTACATAGTATATGAGTGAGTTGCACTGAAAAACTTAGAATATAAGAAACGCACAGTGTAGTACATAGTATATGAGTGAGTTGCACTGAAAAACTTAGAATATAAGAAACGCACAGTGTAGTACATAGTATATGAGTGAGTTGCACTGAAAAACTTAGAATATAAGAAACGCACAGTGTAGTACATAGTATATGAGTGAGTTGCACTGAAAAACTTAGAATATAAGAAACGCACAGTGTAGTACATAGTATATGAGTGAGTTGCACTGAAAAACTTAGAATATAAGAAACGCACAGTGTAGTACATAGTATATGAGTGAGTTGCACTGAAAAACTTAGAATTTACTCAAAAACCCGCATTACACGAAATGCACAGTGTAGTACATAGTATATGAGTGAGTTGCACTGAAAAACTTAGAATATAAGAAACGCACAGTGTAGTACATGGTATATGAGTGAGTTGCACTGAAAAACTTAGAATATAAGAAACGCACAGTGTAGTACATAGTATATGAGTGAGTTGCACTGAAAAACTTAGAATATAAGAAACGCACAGTGTAGTACATAGTATATGAGTGAGTTGCACTGAAAAACTTAGAATATAAGAAACGCACAGTGTAGTACATAGTATATGAGTGAGTTGCACTGAAAAACTTAGAATATAAGAAACGCACAGTGTAGTACATAGTATATGAGTGAGTTGCACTGAAAAACTTAGAATATAAGAAACGCACAGTGTAGTACATAGTATATGAGTGAGTTGCACTGAAAAACTTAGAATATAAGAAACGCACAGTGTAGTACATAGTATATGAGTGAGTTGCACTGAAAAACTTAGAATTTAAGAAACGCACAGTGTAGTACATAGTATATGAGTGAGTTGCACTGAAAAACTTAGAATTTAAGAAACGCACAGTGTAGTACATAGTATATGAGTGAGTTGCACTGAAAAACTTAGAATTTACTGAAAAACCCGCATTACACGAAATGCACAGTGTAGCACATAGTATATGAGTGAGTTGCACTGAAAAACTTAGAATATAAGAAACGCACAGTGTAGTACATAGTATATGAGTGAGTTGCATTGAAAAACTTAGAATATAAGAAACGCACAGTGTAGTACATAGTATATGAGTGAGTTGCACTGAAAAACTTAGAATATAAGAAACGCACAGTGTAGTACATAGTATATGAGTGAGTTACACTGAAAAACTTAGAATTTACTGAAAAACCCGCATTACACGAAATGCACAGTGTAGTACATAGTATATGAGTGAGTTGCACTGAAAAACTTAGAATATAAGAAACGCACAGTGTAGTACAAAGTATATGAGTGAGTTGCAATGAAAAACTTAGAATATAAGAAACGCACAGTTTAGTACATAGTATATGAGTGAGTTGCACTGAAAAACTTAGAATATAAGAAACGCACATATAGTACATAGTATATGAATGAGTTGCACTGAAAAACTTAGAATTTACTGAAAAAATCGCATTACACGAAATGCACAGTGTAGTACATAGTATATGAGTGAGTTCCACTGAAAAACTTAGAATATAAGAAACGCACAGTGTAGTACATAGTATATGAGTGAGTTGCACTGAAAAAGTTAGAATTTAAGAAACGCACAGTGTAGTACATAGTATATGAGTGAGTTGCACTGAAAAACTTAGAATATAAGAAACGCACAGTGTAGTACATAGTATATGAGTGAGTTGCACTGAAAAACTTAGAATTTAAGAAACGCACAGTGTAGTACATAGTTTATGAGTGAGTTGCACTGAAAAACTTAGAATATAAGAAACGCACAGTGTAGTACATAGTATATGAGTGAGTTGCACTGAAAAACTTAGAATATAAGAAACGCACAGTGTAGTACATAGTATATGAGTGAGTTGCACTGAAAAACTTAGAATTTAAGAAACGCACAGTGTAGTACATAGTATATGAGTGAGTTGCACTGAAAAACTTAGAATATAAGAAACGCACAGTGTAGTACATAGTATATGAGTGAGTTGCACTGAAAAACTTAGAATTTAAGAAACGCACAGTGTAGTACATAGTTTATGAGTGAGTTGCACTGAAAAACTTAGAATATAAGAAACGCACAGTGTAGTACATAGTATATGAGTGAGTTGCACTGAAAAACTTAGAATTTACTGAAAAACCCGTATTACACGAAATGCACAGTGTAGTACATAGTATATGAGTGAGTTGCACTGAAAAACTTAGAATATAAGAAACGCACAGTGTAGTACATGGTATATGACTGAGTTGCACTGAAAAACTTAGAATATAAGAAACGCACAGTGTAGTACATAGTATATGAGTGAGTTGCACTGAAAAACTTAGAATATAAGAAACGCACAGTGTAGTACATAGTATATGAGTGAGTTGCACTGAAAAACTTAGAATATAAGAAACGCACAATGTAGTACATAGTATATGAGTGAGTTGCACTGAAAAACTTAGAATATAAGAAACGCACATATAGTACATAGTATATGAATGAGTTGCACTGAAAAACTTAGAATTTACTGAAAAAATCGCATTACACGAAATGCACAGTGTACTACATAGTATATGAGTGAGTTGCACTGAAAAACTTAGAATATAAGAAACGCACAGTGTAGTACATAGTATATGAGTGAGTTGCACTGAAAAACTTAGAATTTAAGAAACGCACAGTGTAGTACATAGTATATGAGTGAGTTGCACTGAAAAACTTAGAATATAAGAAACGCACAGTGTAGTACATAGTATATGAGCGAGTTGCACTGAAAAACTTAGAATATAAGAAACGTACAGTGTAGTACATAGTATATGAGTGAGTTGCACTGAAAAACTTAGAATATAAGAAACGCACAGTGTAGTACATAGTATATGAGTGAGTTGCACTGAAAAACTTAGAATATAAGAAACGCACAGTGTAGTACATAGTATATGAGTGAGTTGCACTGAAAAACTTAGAATTTAAGAAACGCACAGTGTAGTACATAGTATATGAGTGAGTTGCACTGAAAAACTTAGAATATAAGAAACGCACAGTGTAGTACATAGTATATGAGTGAGTTGCACTGAAAAACTTAGAATATAAGAAACGCACAGTGTAGTACATAGTATATGAGTGAGTTGCATTGAAAAACTTAGAATATAAGAAACGCACAGTGTAGTACATAGTATATGAGTGAGTTGCACTGAAAAACTTAGAATATAAGAAACGCACAGTGTAGTACATAGTATATGAGTGAGTTGCACTGAAAAACTTAGAATTTACTGAAAAACCCGCATTACACGAAATGCACAGTGTAGTACATAGTATATGAGTGAGTTGCACTGAAAAACTTAGAATATAAGAAACGCACAGTGTAGTACATGGTATATGAGTGAGTTGCACTGAAAAACTTAGAATATAAGAAACGCACAGTGTAGTACATAGTATATGAGTGAGTTGCACTGAAAAACTTAGAATATAAGAAACGCACAGTGTAGTACATAGTATATGAGTGAGTTGCACTGAAAAACTTAGAATATAAGAAACGCACAGTGTAGTACATAGTATATGAGTGAGTTGCACTGAAAAACTTAGAATATAAGAAACGCACATATAGTACATAGTATATGAATGAGTTGCACTGAAAAACTTAGAATTTACTGAAAAAATCGCATTACACGAAATGCACAGTGTAGTACATAGTATATGAGTGAGTTGCACTGAAAAACTTAGAATATAAGAAACGCACAGTGTAGTACATAGTATATGAGTGAGTTGCACTGAAAAACTTAGAATATAAGAAACGCACAGTGTAGTACATAGTATATGAGTGAGTTGCACTGAAAAACTTAGAATTTAAGAAACGCACAGTGTAGTACATAGTATATGAGTGAGTTGCACTGAAAAACTTAGAATATAAGAAACGCACAGTGTAGTACATAGTATATGAGCGAGTTGCACTGAAAAACTTAGAATATAAGAAACGCACAGTGTAGTACATAGTATATGAGTGAGTTGCACTGAAAAACTTAGAATATAAGAAACGCACAGTGTAGTACATAGTATATGAGTGAGTTGCACTGAAAAACTTAGAATATAAGAAACGCACAGTGTAGTACATAGTATATGAGTGAGTTGCACTGAAAAACTTAGAATATAAGAAACGCACAGTGTAGTACATAGTATATGAGTGAGTTGCACTGAAAAACGTAGAATTTAAGAAACGCACAGTGTAGTACATAGTATATGAGTGAGTTGCACTGAAAAACTTAGAATATAAGAAACGCACAGTGTAGTACATAGTATATGAGTGAGTTGCACTGAAAAACTTAGAATATAAGAAACGCACAGTGTAGTACATAGTATATGAGTGAGTTGCATTGAAAAACTTAGAATATAAGAAACGCACAGTGTAGTACATAGTATATGAGTGAGTTGCACTGAAAAACTTAGAATATAAGAAACGCACAGTGTAGTACATAGTATATGAGTGAGTTGCACTGAAAAACTTAGAATTTACTGAAAAACCCGCATTACACGAAATGCACAGTGTAGTACATAGTATATGAGTGAGTTGCACTGAAAAACTTAGAATATAAGAAACGCACAGTGTAGTACATGGTATATGAGTGAGTTGCACTGAAACACTTAGAATATAAGAAACGCACAGTGTAGTACATAGTATATGAGTGAGTTGCACTGAAAAACTTAGAATATAAGAAACGCACAGTGTAGTACATAGTATATGAGTGAGTTGCACTGAAAAACTTAGAATATAAGAAACGCACAGTGTAGTACATAGTATATGAGTGAGTTGCACTGAAAAACTTAGAATATAAGAAACGCACATATAGTACATAGTATATGAATGAGTTGCACTGAAAAACTTAGAATTTACTGAAAAAATCGCATTACACGAAATGCACCATGTAGTACATAGTATATGAGTGAGTTGCACTGAAAAACTTAGAATATAAGAAACGCACAGTGTAGTACATAGTATATGAGTGAGTTGCACTGAAAAACTTAGAATATAAGAAACGCACAGTGTAGTACATAGTATATGAGTGAGTTGCACTGAAAAACTTAGAATATAAGAAAAGCACAGTGTAGTACATAGTATATGAGTTAGTTGCACTGAAAAACTTAGAATTTACTGAAAAACCCGCATTACACGAAATGCACAGTTTAGCACATAGTATATGAGTGAGTTGCACTGAAAAACTTAGAATATAAGAAACGCACAGTGTAGTACATAGTATATGAGTGAGTTGCACTGAAAAACATAGAATATAAGAAACGCACAGTGTAGTACATAGTATATGAGTGAGTTGCACTGAAAAACTTAGAATATAAGAAACGCACAGTGTAGTATATAGTATATGAGTGAGTTGCACTGAAAAACTTAGAATATAAGAAACGCATTACACGAAAAAACCCGCATTACACGAAATGCACAGTGTAGTACATAGTATATGAGTTAGTTGCACTGAAAAACTTAGAATTTACTGAAAAACCCGCATTACACGAAATGCACAGTGTAGCACATAGTATATGAGTGAGTTGCACTGAAAAACTTAGAATATAAGAAACGCACAGTGTAGTACATAGTATATGAGTGAGTTGCATTGAAAAACTTAGAATATAAGAAACGCACAGTGTAGTACATAGTATATGAGTGAGTTGCACTGAAAAACTTAGAATATAAGAAACGCACAGTGTAGTACATAGTATATGAGTGAGTTACACTGAAAAACTTAGAATTTACTGAAAAACCCGCATTACACGAAATGCACAGTGTAGTACATAGTATATGAGTGAGTTGCACTGAAAAACTTAGAATATAAGAAACGCACAGTGTAGTACATAGTATATGAGTGAGTTGCACTGAAAAACTTAGAATATAAGAAACGCACAGTGTAGTACATAGTATATGAGTGAGTTGCACTGAAAAACTTAGAATATAAGAAACGCACAGTGTAGTACATAGTATATGAGTGAGTTGCACTGAAAAACTTAGAATATAAGAAACGCACATATAGTACATAGTATATGAATGAGTTGCACTGAAAAACTTAGAATTTACTGAAAAAATCGCATTACACGAAATGCACAGTGTAGTACATAGTATATGAGTGAGTTGCACTGAAAAACTTAGAATATAAGAAACGCACAGTGTAGTACATAGTATATGAGTGAGTTGCACTGAAAAACTTAGAATATAAGAAACGCACAGTGTAGTACATAGTATATGAGTGAGTTGCACTGAAAAACTTAGAATTTAAGAAACGCACAGTGTAGTACATAGTATATGAGTGAGTTGCACTGAAAAACTTAGAATATAAGAAACGCACAGTGTAGTACATAGTATATGAGCGAGTTGCACTGAAAAACTTAGAATATAAGAAACGCACAGTGTAGTACATAGTATATGAGTGAGTTGCACTGAAAAACTTAGAATATAAGAAACGCACAGTGTAGTACATAGTATATGAGTGAGTTGCACTGAAAAACTTAGAATATAAGAAACGCACAGTGTAGTACATAGTATATGAGTGAGTTGCACTGAAAAACTTAGAATATAAGAAACGCACAGTGTAGTACATAGTATATGAGTGAGTTGCACTGAAAAACTTAGAATTTAAGAAACGCACAGTGTAGTACATAGTATATGAGTGAGTTGCACTGAAAAACTTAGAATATAAGAAACGCACAGTGTAGTACATAGTATATGAGTGAGTTGCACTGAAAAACTTAGAATATAAGAAACGCACAGTGTAGTACATAGTATATGAGTGAGTTGCATTGAAAAACTTAGAATATAAGAAACGCACAGTGTAGTACATAGTATATGAGTGAGTTGCACTGAAAAACTTAGAATATAAGAAACGCACAGTGTAGTACATAGTATATGAGTGAGTTGCACTGAAAAACTTAGAATTTACTGAAAAACCCGCATTACACGAAATGCACAGTGTAGTACATAGTATATGAGTGAGTTGCACTGAAAAACTTAGAATATAAGAAACGCACAGTGTAGTACATGGTATATGAGTGAGTTGCACTGAAAAACTTAGAATATAAGAAACGCACAGTGTAGTACATAGTATATGAGTGAGTTGCACTGAAAAACTTAGAATATAAGAAACGCACATATAGTACATAGTATATGAATGAGTTGCACTGAAAAACTTAGAATTTACTGAAAAAATCGCATTACACGAAATGCACCGTGTAGTACATAGTATATGAGTGAGTTGCACTGAAAAACTTAGAATATAAGAAACGCACAGTGTAGTACATAGTATATGAGTGAGTTGCACTGAAAAACTTAGAATATAAGAAACGCACAGTGTAGTACATAGTATATGAGTGAGTTGCACTGAAAAACTTAGAATATAAGAAAAGCACAGTGTAGTACATAGTATATGAGTGAGTTGCACTGAAAAACTTAGAATTTACTGAAAAACCCGCATTACACGAAATGCACAGTTTAGCACATAGTATATGAGTGAGTTGCACTGAAAAACTTAGAATATAAGAAACGCACAGTGTAGTACATAGTATATGAGTGAGTTGCACTGAAAAACATAGAATATAAGAAACGCACAGTGTAGTACATAGTATATGAGTGAGTTGCACTGAAAAACTTAGAATATAAGAAACACACAGTGTAGTATATAGTATATGAGTGAGTTGCACTGAAAAACTTAGAATATAAGAAACGCATTACACGAAAAAACCCGCATTACACGAAATGCACAGTGTAGTACATAGTATATGAGTGAGTTGCACTGAAAAACTTAGAATTTACTGAAAAACCCGCATTACACGAAATGCACAGTGTAGCACATAGTATATGAGTGAGTTGCACTGAAAAACTTAGAATATAAGAAACGCACAGTGTAGTACATAGTATATGAGTGAGTTGCATTGAAAAACTTAGAATATAAGAAACGCACAGTGTAGTACATAGTATATGAGTGAGTTGCACTGAAAAACTTAGAATATAAGAAACGCACAGTGTAGTACATAGTATATGAGTGAGTTGCACTGAAAAACTTAGAATTTACTGAAAAACCCGCATTACACGAAATGCACAGTGTAGTACATAGTATATGAGTGAGTTGCACTGAAAAACTTAGAATATAAGAAACGCACAGTGTAGTACATAGTATATGAGTGAGTTGCACTGAAAAACTTAGAATATAAGAAACGCACAGTGTAGTACATAGTATATGAGTGAGTTGCACTGAAAAACTTAGAATATAAGAAACGCACATATAGTACATAGTATATGAATGAGTTGCACTGAAAAACTTAGAATTTACTGAAAAAATCGCATTACACGAAATGCACAGTGTAGTACATAGTATATGAGTGAGTTGCACTGAAAAACTTAGAATATAAGAAACGCACAGTGTAGTACATAGTATATGAGTGAGTTGCACTGAAAAACTTAGAATTTAAGAAACGCACAGTGTAGTACATAGTATATGAGTGAGTTGCACTGAAAAACTTAGAATATAAGAAACGCACAGTGTAGTACATAGTATATGAGTGAGTTGCACTGAAAAACTTAGAATTTAAGAAACGCACAGTGTAGTACATAGTTTATGAGTGAGTTGCACTGAAAAACTTAGAATATAAGAAACGCACAGTGTAGTACATAGTATATGAGTGAGTTGCACTGAAAAACTTAGAATATAAGAAACGCACAGTGTAGTACATAGTATATGAGTGAGTTGCACTGAAAAACTTAGAATTTAAGAAACGCACAGTGTAGTACATAGTATATGAGTGAGTTGCACTGAAAAACTTAGAATATAAGAAACGCACAGTGTAGTACATAGTATATGGGTGAGTTGCACTGAAAAACTTAGAATTTAAGAAACGCACAGTGTAGTACACAGTTTATGAGTGAGTTGCACTGAAAAACTTAGAATATAAGAAACGCACAGTGTAGTACATAGTATATGAGTGAGTTGCACTGAAAAACTTAGAATTTACTGAAAAACCCGCATTACACGAAATGCACAGTGTAGTACATAGTATATGAGTGAGTTGCACTGAAAAACTTAGAATATAAGAATCGCACAGTGTAGTACATGGTATATGAGTGAGTTGCACTGAAAAACTTAGAATATAAGAAACGCACAGTGTAGTACATAGTATATGAGTGAGTTGCACTGAAAAACTTAGAATATAAGAAACGCACAGTGTAGTACATAGTATATGAGTGAGTTGCACTGAAAAACTTAGAATATAAGAAACGCACAGTGTAGTACATAGTATATGAGTGAGTTGCACTGAAAAACTTAGAATTTACTGAAAAACCCGCATTACACGAAATGCACAGTGTAGTACATAGTATATGAGTGAGTTGCACTGAAAAACTTAGAATATAAGAAACGCACAGTGTAGTACATGGTATATGAGTGAGTTGCACTGAAAAACTTAGAATATAAGAAACGCACAGTGTAGTACATAGTATATGAGTGAGTTGCACTGAAAAACTTAGAATATAAGAAACGCACAGTGTAGTACATAGTATATGAGTGAGTTGCACTGAAAAACTTAGAATATAAGAAACGCACAGTGTAGTACATAGTATATGAGTGAGTTGCACTGAAAAACTTAGAATATAAGAAACGCACATATAGTACATAGTATATGAATGAGTTGCACTGAAAAACTTAGAATTTACTGAAAAAATCGCATTACACGAAATGCACAGTGTAGTACATAGTATATGAGTGAGTTGCACTGAAAAACTTAGAATATAAGAAACGCACAGTGTAGTACATAGTATATGTGTGAGTTGCACTGAAAAACTTAGAATATAAGAAACGCACAGTGTAGTACATAGTATATGAGTGAGTTGCACTGAAAAACTTAGAATTTAAGAAACGCACAGTGTAGTACATAGTATATGAGTGAGTTGCACTGAAAAACTTAGAATATAAGAAACGCACAGTGTAGTACATAGTATATGAGTGAGTTGCACTGAAAAACTTAGAATATAAGAAACGCACAGTGTAGTACATAGTATATGAGTGAGTTGCACTGAAAAACTTAGAATATAAGAAACGCACAGTGTAGTACATAGTATATGAGTGAGTTGCACTGAAAAACTTAGAATTTAAGAAACGCACAGTGTAGTACATAGTATATGAGTGAGTTGCACTGAAAAACTTAGAATTTACTGAAAAACCCGCATTACACGAAATGCACAGTGTAGTACATAGTATATGAGTGAGTTGCACTGAAAAACTTAGAATATAAGAATCGCACAGTGTAGTACATGGTATATGAGTGAGTTGCACTGAAAAACTTAGAATATAAGAAACGCACAGTGTAGTACATAGTATATGAGTGAGTTGCACTGAAAAACTTAGAATATAAGAAACGCACAGTGTAGTACATAGTATATGAGTGAGTTGCACTGAAAAACTTAGAATATAAGAAACGCACAGTGTAGTACATAGTATATGAGTGAGTTGCACTGAAAAACTTAGAATATAAGAAACGCACATATAGTACATAGTATATGAATGAGTTGCACTGAAAAACTTAGAATTTACTGAAAAAATCGCATTACACGAAATGCACAGTGTACTACATAGTATATGAGTGAGTTGCACTGAAAAACTTAGAATATAAGAAACGCACAGTGTAGTACATAGTGTATGAGTGAGTTGCACTGAAAAACTTAGAATTTAAGAAACGCACAGTGTAGTACATAGTATATGAGTGAGTTGCACTGAAAAACTTAGAATATAAGAAACGCACAGTGTAGTACATAGTATATGAGCGAGTTGCACTGAAAAACTTAGAATATAAGAAACGTACAGTGTAGTACATAGTATATGAGTGAGTTGCACTGAAAAACTTAGAATATAAGAAACGCACAGTGTAGTACATAGTATATGAGCGAGTTGCACTGAAAAACTTAGAATATAAGAAACGCACAGTGTAGTACATAGTATATGAGTGAGTTGCACTGAAAAACTTAGAATTTAAGAAACGCACAGTGTAGTACATAGTATATGAGTGAGTTGCACTGAAAAACTTAGAATATAAGAAACGCACAGTGTAGTACATAGTATATGAGTGAGTTGCACTGAAAAACTTAGAATATAAGAAACGCACAGTGTAGTACATAGTATATGAGTGAGTTGCATTGAAAAACTTAGAATATAAGAAACGCACAGTGTAGTACATAGTATATGAGTGAGTTGCACTGAAAAACTTAGAATATAAGAAACGCACAGTGTAGTACATAGTATATGAGTGAGTTGCACTGAAAAACTTAGAATTTACTGAAAAACCCGCATTACACGAAATGCACAGTGTAGTACATAGTATATGAGTGAGTTGCACTGAAAAACTTAGAATATAAGAAACGCACAGTGTAGTACGTGGTATATGAGTGAGTTGCACTGAAAAACTTAGAATATAAGAAACGCACAGTGTAGTACATAGTATATGAGTGAGTTGCACTGAAAAACTTAGAATATAAGAAACGCACAGTGTAGTACATAGTATATGAGTGAGTTGCACTGAAAAACTTAGAATATAAGAAACGCACAGTGTAGTACATAGTATATGAGTGAGTTGCACTGAAAAACTTAGAATATAAGAAACGCACATATAGTACATAGTATATGAATGAGTTGCACTGAAAAACTTAGAATTTACTGAAAAAATCGCATTACACGAAATGCACAGTGTAGTACATAGTATATGAGTGAGTTGCACTGAAAAACTTAGAATATAAGAAACGCACAGTGTAGTACATAGTATATGTGTGAGTTGCACTGAAAAACTTAGAATATAAGAAACGCACAGTGTAGTACATAGTATATGAGTGAGTTGCACTGAAAAACTTAGAATTTAAGAAACGCACAGTGTAGTACATAGTATATGAGTGAGTTGCACTGAAAAACTTAGAATATAAGAAACGCACAGTGTAGTACATAGTATATGAGTGAGTTGCACTGAAAAACTTAGAATATAAGAAACGCACAGTGTAGTACATAGTATATGAGTGAGTTGCACTGAAAAACTTAGAATTTAAGAAACGCACAGTGTAGTACATAGTATATGAGTGAGTTGCACTGAAAAACTTAGAATATAAGAAACGCACAGTGTAGTACATAGTATATGAGTGAGTTGCACTGAAAAACTTAGAATATAAGAAACGCACAGTGTAGTACATAGTATATGAGTGAGTTGCACTGAAAAACTTAGAATATAAGAAACGCACATATAGTACATAGTATATGAATGAGTTGCACTGAAAAACTTAGAATTTACTGAAAAAATCGCATTACACGAAATGCACAGTGTAGTACATAGTATATGAGTGAGTTGCACTGAAAAACTTAGAATATAAGAAACGCACAGTGTAGTACATAGTATATGTGTGAGTTGCACTGAAAAACTTAGAATATAAGAAACGCACAGTGTAGTACATAGTATATGAGTGAGTTGCACTGAAAAACTTAGAATTTAAGAAACGCACAGTGTAGTACATAGTATATGAGTGAGTTGCACTGAAAAACTTAGAATATAAGA
Source organism: Mus caroli (assembly GCF_978045245.1). Taxonomy (NCBI): domain Eukaryota; kingdom Metazoa; phylum Chordata; class Mammalia; order Rodentia; family Muridae; genus Mus; species Mus caroli. The sequence goes on from NW_028227280.1 coordinate 3,165,859, forward strand.
AACGCACAGTGTAGTACATAGTATATGAGCGAGTTGCACTGAAAAACTTAGAATTTACTTAAAAACCCGCATTACACGAAATGCACAGTGTAGTACATAGTATATGAGTGAGTTACACTGAAAAACTTAGAATATAAGAAACGCACAGTGTAGTACATGGTATATGAGTGAGTTGCACTGAAAAACTTAGAATATAAGAAACGCACAGTGTAGTACATAGTATATGCGTGAGTTGCACTGAAAAACTTAGAATATAAGAAACGCACAGTGTAGTACATAGTATATGAGTGAGTTGCACTGAAAAACTTAGAATATAAGAAAAGCACAGTGTAGTACATAGTATATGAGTGAGTTGCACTGAAAAACTTAGAATTTACTGAAAAACCCGCATTACACGAAATGCACAGTTTAGCACATAGTATATGAGTGAGTTGCACTGAAAAACTTAGAATATAAGAAACGCACAGTGTAGTACATAGTATATGAGTGAGTTGCACTGAAAAACTTAGAATATAAGAAAAGCACAGTGTAGTACATAGTATATGAGTGAGTTGCACTGAAAAACTTAGAATTTACTGAAAAACCCGCATTACACGAAATGCACAGTTTAGCACATAGTATATGAGTGAGTTGCACTGAAAAACTTAGAATATAAGAAACGCACAGTGTAGTACATAGTATATGAGTGAGTTGCACTGAAAAACTTAGAATATAAGAAACGCACAGTGTAGTATATAGTATATGAGTGAGTTGCACTGAAAAACTTAGAATATAAGAAACGCATTACACGAAAAAACCCGCATTACACGAAATGCACAGTGTAGTACATAGTATATGAGTGAGTTGCACTGAAAAACTTAGAATATAAGAAACGCACAGTGTAGTACATAGTATATGAGTGAGTTGCACTGAAAAACTTAGAATATAAGAAATGCACAGTGTAGTACATAGTATATGAGTGAGTTGCACTGAAAAACTTAGAATATAAGAAACGCACAGTGTAGTACATAGTATATGAGTGAGTTGCACTGAAAAACTTAGAATTTAAGAAACGCACAGTGTAGTACATAGTATATGAGTGAGTTGCACTGAAAAACTTAGAATATAAGAAACGCACAGTGTAGTACATAGTATATGAGTGAGTTGCACTGAAAAACTTAGAATATAAGAAACGCACAGTGTAGTACATAGTATATGAGTGAGTTGCACTGAAAAACTTAGAATATAAGAAACGCACAGTGTAGTACATAGTATATGAGTGAGTTGCACTGAAAAACTTAGAATTTAAGAAACGCACAGTGTAGTACATAGTATATGAGTGAGTTGCACTGAAAAACTTAGAATATAAGAAACGCACAGTGTAGTACATAGTATATGAGTGAGTTGCACTGAAAAACTTAGAATTTAAGAAACGCACAGTGTAGTACATAGTATATGAGTGAGTTGCACTGAAAAACTTAGAATTTACTGAAAAACCCGCATTACACGAAATGCACAGTGTAGCACATAGTATATGAGTGAGTTGCACTGAAAAACTTAGAATATAAGAAACGCACAGTGTAGTACATAGTATATGAGTGAGTTGCATTGAAAAACTTAGAATATAAGAAACGCACAGTGTAGTACATAGTATATGAGTGTGTTGCACTGAAAAACTTAGAATATAAGAAAAGCACAGTGTAGTACATAGTATATGAATGAGTTGCACTGAAAAACTTAGAATTTACTGAAAAACCCGCATTACACGAAATGCACAGTTTAGCACATAGTATATGAGTGAGTTGCACTGAAAAACTTAGAATATAAGAAACGCACAGTGTAGTACATAGTATATGAGTGAGTTGCACTGAAAAACTTAGAATATAAGAAAAGCACAGTGTAGTACATAGTATATGAGTGAGTTGCACTGAAAAACTTAGAATTTACTGAAAAACCCGCATTACACGAAATGCACAGTTTAGCACATAGTATATGAGTGAGTTGCACTGAAAAACTTAGAATATAAGAAACGCACAGTGTAGTACATAGTATATGAGTGAGTTGCACTGAAAAACTTAGAATATAAGAAACGCACAGTGTAGTATATAGTATATGAGTGAGTTGCACTGAAAAACTTAGAATATAAGAAACGCATTACACGAAAAAACCCGCATTACACGAAATGCACAGTGTAGTACATAGTATATGAGTGAGTTGCACTGAAAAACTTAGAATATAAGAAACGCACAGTGTAGTACATAGTATATGAGTGAGTTGCACTGAAAAACTTAGAATATAAGAAATGCACAGTGTAGTACATAGTATATGAGTGAGTTGCACTGAAAAACTTAGAATATAAGAAACGCACAGTGTAGTACATAGTATATGAGTGAGTTGCACTGAAAAACTTAGAATTTAAGAAACGCACAGTGTAGTACATAGTATATGAGTGAGTTGCACTGAAAAACTTAGAATATAAGAAACGCACAGTGTAGTACATAGTATATGAGTGAGTTGCACTGAAAAACTTAGAATATAAGAAACGCACAGTGTAGTACATAGTATATGAGTGAGTTGCACTGAAAAACTTAGAATATAAGAAACGCACAGTGTAGTACATAGTATATGAGTGAGTTGCACTGAAAAACTTAGAATTTAAGAAACGCACAGTGTAGTACATAGTATATGAGTGAGTTGCACTGAAAAACTTAGAATATAAGAAACGCACAGTGTAGTACATAGTATATGAGTGAGTTGCACTGAAAAACTTAGAATTTAAGAAACGCACAGTGTAGTACATAGTATATGAGTGAGTTGCACTGAAAAACTTAGAATTTACTGAAAAACCCGCATTACACGAAATGCACAGTGTAGCACATAGTATATGAGTGAGTTGCACTGAAAAACTTAGAATATAAGAAACGCACAGTGTAGTACATAGTATATGAGTGAGTTGCATTGAAAAACTTAGAATATAAGAAACGCACAGTGTAGTACATAGTATATGAGTGTGTTGCACTGAAAAACTTAGAATATATGAAACGCACAGTGTAGTACATAGTATATGAGTGAGTTACACTGAAAAACTTAGAATTTACTGAAAAACCCGCATTACACGAAATGCACAGTGTAGTACATAGTATATGAGTGAGTTGCACTGAAAAACTTAGAATATAAGAAACGCACAGTGTAGTACAAAGTATATGAGTGAGTTGCACTGAAAAACTTAGAATATAAGAAACGCACAGTGTAGTACATAGTATATGAGTGAGTTGCACTGAAAAACTTAGAATATAAGAAACGCACATATAGTACATAGTATATGAATGAGTTGCACTGAAAAATTTAGAATTTACTGAAAAAATCGCATTACACGAAATGCACAGTGTAGTACATAGTATATGAGTGAGTTGCACTGAAAAACTTAGAATATAAGAAACGCACAGTGTAGTACATAGTATATGAGTGAGTTGCACTGAAAAACTTAGAATTTAAGAAACGCACATATAGTACATAGTATATGAATGAGTTGCACTGAAAAACTTAGAATTTACTGAAAAAATCGCATTACACGAAATGCACAGTGTAGTACATAGTATATGAGTGAGTTGCACTGAAAAACTTAGAATATAAGAAACGCACAGTGTAGTACATAGTATATGAGTGAGTTACACTGAAAAACTTAGAATTTAAGAAACGCACAGTGTAGTACATAGTATATGAGTGAGTTGCACTGAAAAACTTAGAATATAAGAAACGCACAGTGTAGTACATAGTATATGAGCGAGTTGCACTGAAAAACTTAGAATATAAGAAACGCACAGTGTAGTACATAGTATATGAGTGAGTTGCACTGAAAAACTTAGAATATAAGAAACGCACAGTGTAGTACATAGTATATGAGTGAGTTGCACTGAAAAACTTAGAATATAAGAAACGCACAGTGTAGTACATAGTATATGAGTGAGTTGCACTGAAAAACTTAAAATATAAGAAAAGCACAGTGTAGTACATAGTATATGAGTGAGTTGCACTGAAAAACTTAGAAAATAAGAAACGCACAGTGTAGTACATAGTATATGAGTGAGTTGCACTGAAAAACTTAGAATATAAGAAACGCACATATAGTACATAGTGTATGAATGAGTTGCACTGAAAAACTTAGAATTTACTGAAAAACCCGCATTACACGAAATGCACAGTGTAGTACATAGTATATGAGTGAGTTGCACTGAAAAACTTAGAATTTACTGAAAAACCCGCATTACACGAAATGCACAGTGTAGTACATAGTATATGAGTGAGTTGCACTGAAAAACTTAGAATATAAGAAACGCACTGTGTAGTACATAGTATATGAGTGAGTTGCACTGAAAAACTTAGAATTTAAGAAACGCACAGTGTAGTACATAGTATATGAGTGAGTTGCACTGAAAAACTTAGAATATAAGAAACGCACAGTGTAGTACATAGTATATGAGTGAGTTGCACTGAAAAACTTAGAATATAAGAAACGCACAGTGTAGTACATAGTATATGAGTGAGTTGCACTGAAAAACTTAGAATATAAGAAACGCACAGTGTAGTACATAGTATATGAGTGAGTTGCACTGAAAAACTTAGAATTTAAGAAACGCACAGTGTAGTACATAGTATATGAGTGAGTTGCACTGAAAAACTTAGAATTTAAGAAACGCACAGTGTAGTACATAGTATATGAGTGAGTTGCACTGAAAAACTTAGAATTTACTGAAAAACCCGCATTACACGAAATGCACAGTGTAGCACTTAGTATATGAGTGAGTTGCACTGAAAAACTTAGAATATAAGAAACGCACAGTGTAGTACATAGTATATGAGTGAGTTGCATTGAAAAACTTAGAATATAAGAAACGCACAGTGTAGTACATAGTATATGAGTGAGTTGCACTGAAAAACTTAGAATATAAGAAACGCACAGAGTAGTACATAGTATATGAGTGAGTTACACTGAAAAACTTAGAATTTACTGAAAAACCCGCATTACACGAAATGCACAGTGTAGTACATAGTATATGAGTGAGTTGCACTGAAAACCTTAGAATATAAGAAACGCACAGTGTAGTACATAGTATATGAGTGAGTTGCACTGAAAAACTTAGAATATAAGAAACGCACAGTGTAGTACAAAGTATATGAGTGAGTTGCACTGAAAAACTTAGAATATAAGAAACGCACAGTGTAGTACATAGTATATGATTGAGTTGCACTGAAAAACTTAGAATATAAGAAACGCACATATAGTACATAGTATATGAATGAGTTGCACTGAAAAACTTAGAATTTACTGAAAAAATCGCATTGAACGAAATGCACAGTGTAGTACATAGTATATGAGTGAGTTGCACTGAAAAACTTAGAATATAAGAAACGCACAGTGTAGTACATAGTATATGAGTGAGTTGCACTGAAAAACTTAGAATTTAAGAATCGCACAGTGTAGTACATAGTATATGAGTGAGTTGCACTGAAAAACTTAGAATATAAGAAACGCACAGTGTAGTACATAGTATATGAGCGAGTTGCACTGAAAAACTTAGAATATAAGAAACGCACATATAGTACATAGTGTATGAATGAGTTGCACTGAAAAACTTAGAATTTACTGAAAAACCCGCATTACACGAAATGCACAGTGTAGTACATAGTATATGAGTGAGTTGCACTGAAAAACTTAGAATTTACTCAAAAACCCGCATTACACGAAATGCACAGTGTAGTACATAGTATATGAGTGAGTTGCACTGAAAAACTTAGAATATAAGAAACGCACAGTGTAGTACATAGTATATGAGTGAGTTGCACTGAAAAACTTAGAATATAAGAAACGCACAGTGTAGTACATAGTATATGAGTGAGTTGCACTGAAAAACTTAGAATATAAGAAACGCACAGTGTAGTACATAGTATATGAGTGAGTTGCACTGAAAAACTTAGAATTTAAGAAACGCACAGTGTAGTACATAGTATATGAGTGAGTTGCACTGAAAAACTTAGAATTTAAGAAACGCACAGTGTAGTACATAGTATATGAGTGAGTTGCACTGAAAAACTTAGAATTTACTGAAAAACCCGCATTACACGAAATGCACAGTGTAGCACATAGTATATGAGTGAGTTGCACTGAAAAACTTAGAATATAAGAAACGCACAGTGTAGTACATAGTATATGAGTGAGTTGCTTTGAAAAAATTAGAATATAAGAAACGCACAGTGTAGTACATAGTATATGAGTGAGTTGCACTGAAAAACTTAGAATATAAGAAACGCACAGTGTAGTACATAGTATATGAGTGAGTTACACTGAAAAACTTAGAATTTACTGAAAAACCCGCATTACACGAAATGCACAGTGTAGTACATAGTATATGAGTGAGTTGCACTGAAAAACTTAGAATATAAGAAACGCACAGTGTAGTACAAAGTATATGAGTGAGTTGCACTGAAAAACTTAGAATATAAGAAACGCACAGTGTAGTACATAGTATATGAGTGAGTTGCACTGAAAAACTTAGAATATAAGAAACGCACATATAGTACATAGTATATGAATGAGTTGCACTGAAAAACTTAGAATTTACTGAAAAAATCGCATTACACGAAATGCACAGTGTAGTACATAGTATATGAGTGAGTTGCACTGAAAAACTTAGAATATAAGAAACGCACAGTGTAGTACATAGTATATGAGTGAGTTGCACTGAAAAACTTAGAATTTAAGAAACGCACAGTGTAGTACATAGTATATGAGTGAGTTGCACTGAAAAACTTAGAATATAAGAAACACACAGTGTAGTACATAGTATATGAGCGAGTTGCACTGAAAAACTTAGAATATAAGAAACGCACAGTGTAGTACATAGTATATGAGTGAGTTGCACTGAAAAACTTAGAATATAAGAAACGCACAGTGTAGTACATAGTATATGAGTGAGTTGCACTGAAAAACTTAGAATATAAGAAACGCACAGTGTAGTACATAGTATATGAGTGAGTTGCATTGAAAAACTTAGAATATAAGAAACGCACATATAGTACATAGTATATGAATGAGTTGCACTGAAAAACTTAGAATTTACTGAAAAAATCGCATTACACGAAATGCACAGTGTAGTACATAGTATATGAGTGAGTTGCACTGAAAAACTTAGAATATAAGAAATGCACAGTGTAGTACATAGTATATGAGCGATTTGCACTGAAAAACTTAGAATATAAGAAACGCACAGTGTAGTACATAGTATATGAGTGAGTTGCACTGAAAAACTTAGAATATAAGAAACGCACAGTGTAGTACATAGTATATGAGCCAGTTGCACTGAAAAACTTAGAATATAAGAAACGCACAGTGTAGTACATAGTATATGAGTGAGTTGCACTGAAAAACTTAGAATATAAGAAAAGCACAGTGTAGTACATAGTATATGAGTGAGTTGCACTGAAAAACTTAGAATATAAGAAACGCACAGTGTAGTACATAGTATATGAGTGAGTTGCACTGAAAAACTTAGAATATAAGAAACGCACATATAGTACATAGTGTATGAATGAGTTGCACTGAAAAACTTAGAATTTACTGAAAAACCCGCATTACACGAAATGCACAGTGTAGTACATAGTATATGAGTGAGTTGCACTGAAAAACTTAGAATTTACTCAAAAACCCGCATTACACGAAATGCACAGTGTAGTACATATTATATGAGTGAGTTGCACTGAAAAACTTAGAATATAAGAAACGCACAGTGTAGTACATAGTATATGAGTGAGTTGCACTGAAAAACTTAGAATATAAGAAACGCACAGTGTAGTACATAGTATATGAGTGAGTTGCACTGAAAAACTTAGAATATAAGAAACGCACAGTGTAGTACATAGTATATGAGTGAGTTGCACTGAAAAACTTAGAATGTAAGAAACGCACATATAGTACATAGTGTATGAATGAGTTGCACTGAAAAACTTAGAATTTACTGAAAAACCCGCATTACACGAAATGCACAGTGTAGTACATAGTATATGAGTGAGTTGCACTGAAAAACTTAGAATTTACTGAAAAACCCGCATTACACAAAATGCACAGTGTAGTACATAGTATATGAGTGAGTTGCACTGAAAAACTTAGAATATAAGAAACGCACAGTGTAGTACATAGTATATGAGTGAGTTGCACTGAAAAACTTAGAATATAAGAAACGCACAGTGTAGTACATAGTATATGAGTGAGTTGCACTGAAAAACTTAGAATTTAAGAAACGCACAGTGTAGTACATAGTATATGAGTGAGTTGCACTGAAAAACTTAGAATATAAGAAACGCACAGTATAGTACATAGTATATGTGTGAGTTGCACTCAAAAACTTAGAATATAAGAAACGCACAGTGTAGTACATAGTATATGAGTGAGTTGCACTGAAAAACTTAGAATTTAAGAAACGCACAGTGTAGTACATAGTATATGAGTGAGTTGCACTGAAAAACTTAGAATATAAGAAACGCACAGTGTAGTACATAGTATATGAGTGAGTTGCACTGAAAAACTTAGAATATAAGAAACGCACAGTGTAGTACATAGTATATGAGTGAGTTGCACTGAAAAACTTAGAATATAAGAAACGCACAGTGTAGTACATAGTATATGAGTGAGTTGCACTGAAAAACTTAGAATTTAAGAAACGCACAGTTTAGTACATAGTATATGAGTGAGTTGCACTGAAAAACTTAGAATTTACTGAAAAACCCGCATTACACGAAATGCACAGTGTAGCACATAGTATATGAGTGAGTTGCACTGAAAAACTTAGAATATAAGAAACACACAGTGTAGTACATAGTATGTGAGTGAGTTGCATTGAAAAACTTAGAATATAAGAAACGCACAGTGTAGTACATAGTATATGAGTGAGTTGCACTGAAAAACTTAGAATATAAGAAACGCACAGTGTAGTACATAGTATATGAGTGAGTTACACTGAAAAACTTAGAATTTACTGAAAAACCCGCATTACACGAAATGCACAGTGTAGTACATAGTATATGAGTGAGTTGCACTGAAAAACTTAGAATATAAGAAACGCACAGTGTAGTACATAGTATATGAGTGAGTTGCACTGAAAAACTTAGAATATAAGAAACGCACAGTGTAGTACATAGTATATGAGTGAGTTGCACTGAAAAACTTAGAATATAAGAAACGCACAGTGTAGTACATAGTATATGAGTGAGTTGCACTGAAAAACTTAGAATGTAAGAAACGCACATATAGTACATAGTGTATGAATGAGTTGCACTGAAAAACTTAGAATTTACTGAAAAACCCGCATTACACGAAATGCACAGTGTAGTACATAGTATATGAGTGAGTTGCACTGAAAAACTTAGAATTTACTCAAAAACCCGCATTACACGAAATGCACAGTGTAGTACATAGTATATGAGTGAGTTGCACTGAAAAACTTAGAATATAAGAAACGCACAGTGTAGTACATAGTATATGAGTGAGTTGCACTGAAAAACTTAGAATATAAGAAACGCACAGTGTAGTACATAGTATATGAGTGAGTTGCACTGAAAAACTTAGAATTTAAGAAACGCACAGTGTAGTACATAGTATATGAGTGAGTTGCACTGAAAAACTTAGAATATAAGAAACGCACAGTATAGTACATAGTATATGTGTGAGTTGCACTCAAAAACTTAGAATATAAGAAACGCACAGTGTAGTACATAGTATATGAGGGAGTTGCACTGAAAAACTTAGAATTTAAGAAACGCACAGTGTAGTACATAGTATATGAGTGAGTTGCACTGAAAAACTTAGAATATAAGAAACGCACAGTGTAGTACATAGTATATGAGTGAGTTGCACTGAAAAACTTAGAATATAAGAAACGCACAGTGTAGTACATAGTATATGAGTGAGTTGCACTGAAAAACTTAGAATATAAGAAACGCACAGTGTAGTACATAGTATATGAGTGAGTTGCACTGAAAAACTTAGAATTTAAGAAACGCACAGTGTAGTACATAGTATATGAGTGAGTTGCACTGAAAAACTTAGAATTTACTGAAAAACCCGCATTACACGAAATGCACAGTGTAGCACATAGTATATGAGTGAGTTGCACTGAAAAACTTAGAATATAAGAAACGCACAGTGTAGTACATAGTATGTGAGTGAGTTGCATTGAAAAACTTAGAATATAAGAAACGTACAGTGTAGTACATAGTATATGAGTGAGTTGCACTGAAAAACTTAGAATATAAGAAACGCACAGTGTAGTACATAGTATATGAGTGAGTTACACTGAAAAACTTAGAATTTACTGAAAAACCCGCATTACACGAAATGCACAGTGTAGTACATAGTATATGAGTGAGTTGCACTGAAAAACTTAGAATATAAGAAACGCACAGTGTAGTACAAAGTATATGAGTGAGTTGCACTGAAAAACTTAGAATATAAGAAACGCACAGTGTAGTACAAAGTATATGAGTGAGTTGCACTGTAAAAATTAGAATATAAGAAACGCACAGTGTAGTACATAGTATATGAGTGAGTTGCACTGAAAAACTTAGAATATAAGAAACGCACATATAGTACATAGTATATGAATGAGTTGCACTGAAAAACTTAGAATTTACTGAAAAAATCGCATTACACGAAATGCACAGTGTAGTACATAGTATATGAGTGAGTTGCACTGAAAAACTTAGAATATAAGAAACGCACAGTGTAGTACATAGTATATGAGTGAGTTGCACTGAAAAACTTAGAATTTAAGAAACGCACAGTGTAGTACATAGTATATGAGTGAGTTGCACTGAAAAACTTAGAATATAAGAAACGCACAGTGTAGTACATAGTATATGAGCGAGTTGCACTGAAAAACTTAGAATATAAGAAACGCACAGTGTAGTACATAGTATATGAGTGAGTTGCACTGAAAAACTTAGAATATAAGAAACGCACAGTGTAGTACATAGTATATGAGTGAGTTGCACAGAAAAACTTAGAAAATAAGAAACGCACAGTGTAGTACATAGTATATGAGTGAGTTGCATTGAAAAACTTAGAATATAAGAAACGCACATATAATACATAGTATATGAATGAGTTGCACTGAAAAACTTAGAATTTACTGAAAAAATCGCATTACACGAAATGCACAGTGTAGTACATAGTATATGAGTGAGTTGCACTGAAAAACTTAGAATATAAGAAACGCACAGTGTAGTACATAGTATATGAGTGAGTTGCACTGAAAAACTTAGAATATAAGAAACGCACAGTGTAGTACATAGTATATGAGTGAGTTGCACTGAAAAACTTAGAATATAAGAAACGCACAGTGTAGTACATAGTATATGAGTGAGTTGCACTGAAAAACTTAGAATGTAAGAAACGCACATATAGTACATAGTGTATGAATGAGTTGCACTGAAAAACTTAGAATTTACTGAAAAACCCGCATTACACGAAATGCACAGTGTAGTACATAGTATATGAGTGAGTTGCACTGAAAAACTTAGAATTTACTCAAAAACCCGCATTACACGAAATGCACAGTGTAGTACATAGTATATGAGTGAGTTGCACTGAAAAACTTAGAATATAAGAAACGCACAGTGTAGTACATAGTATATGAGTGAGTTGCACTGAAAAACTTAGAATATAAGAAACGCACAGTGTAGTACATAGTATATGAGTGAGTTGCACTGAAAAACTTAGAATTTAAGAAACGCACAGTGTAGTACATAGTATATGAGTGAGTTGCACTGAAAAACTTAGAATATAAGAAACGCACAGTATAGTACATAGTATATGTGTGAGTTGCACTCAAAAACTTAGAATATAAGAAACGCACAGTGTAGTACATAGTATATGAGGGAGTTGCACTGAAAAACTTAGAATTTAAGAAACGCACAGTGTAGTACATAGTATATGAGTGAGTTGCACTGAAAAACTTAGAATATAAGAAACGCACAGTGTAGTACATAGTATATGAGTGAGTTGCACTGAAAAACTTAGAATATAAGAAACGCACAGTGTAGTACATAGTATATGAGTGAGTTGCACTGAAAAACTTAGAATATAAGAAACGCACAGTGTAGTACATAGTATATGAGTGAGTTGCACTGAAAAACTTAGAATTTAAGAAACGCACAGTGTAGTACATAGTATATGAGTGAGTTGCACTGAAAAACTTAGAATTTACTGAAAAACCCGCATTACACGAAATGCACAGTGTAGCACATAGTATATGAGTGAGTTGCACTGAAAAACTTAGAATATAAGAAACGCACAGTGTAGTACATAGTATGTGAGTGAGTTGCATTGAAAAACTTAGAATATAAGAAACGTACAGTGTAGTACATAGTATATGAGTGAGTTGCACTGAAAAACTTAGAATATAAGAAACGCACAGTGTAGTACATAGTATATGAGTGAGTTACACTGAAAAACTTAGAATTTACTGAAAAACCCGCATTACACGAAATGCACAGTGTAGTACATAGTATATGAGTGAGTTGCACTGAAAAACTTAGAATATAAGAAACGCACAGTGTAGTACAAAGTATATGAGTGAGTTGCACTGAAAAACTTAGAATATAAGAAACGCACAGTGTAGTACAAAGTATATGAGTGAGTTGCACTGTAAAAATTAGAATATAAGAAACGCACAGTGTAGTACATAGTATATGAGTGAGTTGCACTGAAAAACTTAGAATATAAGAAACGCACATATAGTACATAGTATATGAATGAGTTGCACTGAAAAACTTAGAATTTACTGAAAAAATCGCATTACACGAAATGCACAGTGTAGTACATAGTATATGAGTGAGTTGCACTGAAAAACTTAGAATATAAGAAACGCACAGTGTAGTACATAGTATATGAGTGAGTTGCACTGAAAAACTTAGAATTTAAGAAACGCACAGTGTAGTACATAGTATATGAGTGAGTTGCACTGAAAAACTTAGAATATAAGAAACGCACAGTGTAGTACATAGTATATGAGCGAGTTGCACTGAAAAACTTAGAATATAAGAAACGCACAGTGTAGTACATAGTATATGAGTGAGTTGCACTGAAAAACTTAGAATATAAGAAACGCACAGTGTAGTACATAGTATATGAGTGAGTTGCACAGAAAAACTTAGAAAATAAGAAACGCACAGTGTAGTACATAGTATATGAGTGAGTTGCATTGAAAAACTTAGAATATAAGAAACGCACATATAATACATAGTATATGAATGAGTTGCACTGAAAAACTTAGAATTTACTGAAAAAATCGCATTACACGAAATGCACAGTGTAGTACATAGTATATGAGTGAGTTGCACTGAAAAACTTAGAATATAAGAAACGCACAGTGTAGTACATAGTATATGAGTGAGTTGCACTGAAAAACTTAGAATTTAAGAAACGCACAGTGTAGTACATAGTATATGAGTGAGTTGCACTGAAAAACTTAGAATATAAGAAACGCACAGTGTAGTACATAGTATATGAGCGAGTTGCACTGAAAAACTTAGAATATAAGAAACGCACAGTGTAGTACATAGTATATGAGTGAGTTGCACTGAAAAACTTAGAATATAAGAAACGCACAGTGTAGTACATAGTATATGAGTGAGTTGCACTGAAAAACTTAGAATATAAGAAACGCACAGTGTAGTACATAGTATATGAGTGAGTTGCACTGAAAAACTTAGAATATAAGAAACGCACATATAGTACATAGTGTATGAATGAGTTGCTCTGAAAAACTTAGAATTTACTGAAAAACCCGCATTACACGAAATGCACAGTGTAGTACATAGTATATGAGTGAGTTGCACTGAAAAACTTAGAATTTACTCAAAAACCCGCATTACACGAAATGCACAGTGTAGTACATAGTATATGAGTGAGTTGCACTGAAAAACTTAGAATATAAGAAACGCACAGTGTAGTACATAGTATATGAGTGAGTTGCACTGAAAAACTTAGAATATAAGAAACGCACAGTGTAGTACATAGTATATGAGTGAGTTGCACTGAAAAACTTAGAATATAAGAAACGCACAGTGTAGTACATAGTATATGAGTGAGTTGCACTGAAAAACTTAGAATATAAGAAACGCACATATAGTACATAGTGTATGAATGAGTTGCACTGAAAAACTTAGAATTTACTGAAAAACCCGCATTACACGAAATGCACAGTGTAGTACATAGTATATGAGTGAGTTGCACTGAAAAACTTAGAATTTACTGAAAAACCCGCATTACACGAAATGCACAGTGTAGTACATAGTATATGAGTGAGTTGCACTGAAAAACTTAGAATATAAGAAACGCACAGTGTAGTACATAGTATATGAGTGAGTTGCACTGAAAAACTTAGAATATAAGAAACGCACAGTGTAGTACATAGTATATGAGTGAGTTGCACTGAAAAACTTAGAATTTAAGAAACGCACAGTGTAGTACATAGTATATGAGTGAGTTGCACTGAAAAACTTAGAATATAAGAAACGCACAGTGTAGTACATAGTATATGAGCGAGTTACACTGAAAAACTTAGAATATAAGAAACGCACAGTGTAGTACATAGTATATGAATGAGTTGCACTGAAAAACTTAGAATATAAGAAACGCACAGTGTAGTACATAGTATATGAGTGAGTTCCACTGAAAAACTTAGAATATAAGAAACGCACAGTGTAGTACATAGTATATGAGTGAGTTGCATTGAAAAACTTAGAATATAAGAAACGCACATATAGTACATAGTATATGAGTGAGTTGCACTGAAAAACTTAGAATATAAGAAACGCACAGTGTAGTACATAGTATATGAGTGAGTTGCACTGAAAAACTTAGAATATAAGAAACGCACAGTGTAGTACATAGTATATGAGTGAGTTGCACTGAAAAACTTAGAATATAAGAAACGCACAGTGTAGTACATAGTATATGAGTGAGTTGCACTGAAAAACTTAGAATTTAAGAAACGCACAGTGTAGTACATAGTATATGAGTGAGTTGCACTGAAAAACTTAGAATTTACTGAAAAACCCGCATTACACGAAATGCACAGTGTAGCACATAGTATATGAGTGAGTTGCACTGAAAAACTTAGAATATAAGAAACGCACAGTGTAGTACATAGTATGTGAGTGAGTTGCATTGAAAAACTTAGAATATAAGAAACGCACAGTGTAGTACATAGTATATGAGTGAGTTACACTGAAAAACTTAGAATTTATTGAAAAACCCGCATTACACGAAATGCACAGTGTAGTACATAGTATATGAGTGAGTTGCACTGAAAAACTTAGAATATAAGAAACGCACAGTGTAGTACAAAGTATATGAGTGAGTTGCACTGAAAAACTTAGAATATAAGAAACGCACAGTGTAGTACATAGTATATGAGTGAGTTGATGTGAAAACTTAGAATATAAGAAACGCACATATAGTACATAGTATATGAATGAGTTGCACTGAAAAACTTAGAATTTACTGAAAAAATCGCATTACACGAAATGCACAGTGTAGTACATAGTATATGAGTGAGTTGCACTGAAAAACTTAGAATATAAGAAACGCACAGTGTAGTACATAGTATATGAGTGAGTTGCACTGAAAAACTTAGAATTTAAGAAACGCACAGTGTAGTACATAGTATATGAGTGAGTTGCACTGAAAAACTTAGAATATAAGAAACGCACAGTGTAGTACATAGTATATGAGCGAGTTGCACTGAAAAACTTAGAATATAAGAAACGCACAGTGTAGTACATAGTATATGAGTGAGTTGCACTGAAAAACTTAGAATATAAGAAACGCACAGTGTAGTACATAGTATATGAGTGAGTTGCACTGAAAAACTTAGAATATAAGAAACGCACAGTGTAGTACATAGTATATGAGTGAGTTGCACTGAAAAACTTAGAATATAAGAAACGCACATATAGTACATAGTGTATGAATGAGTTGCACTGAAAAACTTAGAATTTACTGAAAAACCCGCATTACACGAAATGCACAGTGTAGTACATAGTATATGAGTGAGTTGCACTGAAAAACTTAGATTTACTCAAAAACCCGCAGTACACGAAATGCACAGTGTAGTACATAGTGTATGAGTGAGTTGCACTGAAAAACTTAGAATATAAGAAACGCACAGTGTAGTACATAGTATATGAGTGAGTTGCACTGAAAAACTTAGAATATAAGAAACGCACAGTGTAGTACATAGTATATGAGTGAGTTGCACTGAAAAACTTAGAATATAAGAAACGCACAGTGTAGTACATAGTATATGAGTGAGTTGCACTGAAAAACTTAGAATATAAGAAACGCACATATAGTACATAGTGTATGAATGAGTTGCACTGAAAAACTTAGAATTTACTGAAAAACCCGCATTACACGAAATGCACAGTGTAGTACATAGTATATGAGTGAGTTGCACTGAAAAACTTAGAATTTACTGAAAAACCCGCATTACACGAAATGCACAGTGTAGTACATAGTATATGAGTGAGTTGCACTGAAAAACTTAGAATATAAGAAACGCACAGTGTAGTACATAGTATATGAGTGAGTTGCACTGAAAAACTTAGAATATAAGAAACGCACAGTGTAGTACATAGTATATGAGTGAGTTGCACAGAAAAACTTAGAATTTAAGAAACGCACAGTGTAGTACATAGTATATGAGTGAGTTGCACTGAAAAACTTAGAATATAAGAAACGCACAGTATAGTACATAGTATATGAGTGAGTTGCACTCAAAAACTTAGAATATAAGAAACGCACAGTGTAGTACATAGTATATGAGTGAGTTGCACTGAAAAACTTAGAATTTAAGAAACGCACAGTGTAGTACATAGTATATGAGTGAGTTGCACTGAAAAACTTAGAATATAAGAAACGCACAGTGTAGTACATAGTATATGAGTGAGTTGCACTGAAAAACTTAGAATATAAGAAACGCACAGTGTAGTACATAGTATATGAGTGAGTTGCACTGAAAAACTTAGAATATAAGAAACGCACAGTGTAGTACATAGTATATGAGTGAGTTGCACTGAAAAACTTAGAATTTAAGAAACGCACAGTGTAGTACATAGTATATGAGTGAGTTGCACTGAAAAACTTAGAATTTACTGAAAAACCCGCATTACACGAAATGCACAGTGTAGCACATAGTATATGAGTGAGTTGCACTGAAAAACTTAGAATATAAGAAACGCACAGTGTCGTACATAGTATGTGAGTGAGTTGCATTGAAAAACTTAGAATATAAGAAACGCACAGTGTAGTACATAGTATATGAGTGAGTTGCACTGAAAAACTTAGAATATAAGAAACGCACAGTGTAGTACATAGTATATGAGTGAGTTACACTGAAAAACTTAGAATTTACTGAAAAACCCGCATTACACGAAATGCACAGTGTAGTACATAGTATATGAGTGAGTTGCACTGAAAAACTTAGAATATAAGAAACGCACAGTGTAGTACAAAGTATATGAGTGAGTTGCACTGAAAAACTTAGAATATAAGAAACGCACAGTGTAGTACAAAGTATATGAGTGAGTTGCACTGAAAAACTTAGAATATAAGAAACGCACAGTGTAGTACATAGTATATGAGTGAGTTGCACTGAAAAACTTAGAATATAAGAAACGCACAGTGTAGTACATAGTATATGAGTGAGTTGCACTGAAAAACTTAGAATTTAAGAAACGCACAGTGTAGTACATAGTATATGAGTGAGTTGCACTGAAAAACTTAGAATATAAGAAACGCACAGTGTAGTACATAGTATATGAGCGAGTTGCACTGAAAAACTTAGAATATAAGAAACGCACAGTGTAGTACATAGTATATGAGTGAGTTGCACTGAAAAACTTAGAATATAAGAAACGCACAGTGTAGTACATAGTATATGAGTGAGTTGCACTGAAAAACTTAGAATATAAGAAACGCACAGTGTAGTACATAGTATATGAGTGAGTTGCACTGAAAAACTTAGAATATAAGAAACGCACATATAGTACATAGTGTATGAATGAGTTGCACTGAAAAACTTAGAATTTACTGAAAAACCCGCATTACACGAAATGCACAGTGTAGTACATAGTATATGAGTGAGTTGCACTGAAAAACTTAGAATTTACTCAAAAACCCGCATTACACGAAATGCACAGTGTAGTACATAGTATATGAGTGAGTTGCACTGAAAAACTTAGAATATAAGAAACGCACAGTGTAGTACATAGTATATGAGTGAGTTGCACTGAAAAACTTAGAATATAAGAAACGCACAGTGTAGTACATAGTATATGAGTGAGTTGCACTGAAAAACTTAGAATATAAGAAACGCACAGTGTAGTACATAGTATATGAGTGAGTTGCACTGAAAAACTTAGAATATAAGAAACGCACATATAGTACATAGTGTATGAATGTGTTGCACTGAAAAACTTAGAATTTACTGAAAAACCCGCATTACACGAAATGCACAGTGTAGTACATAGTATATGAGTGAGTTGCACTGAAAAACTTAGAATTTACTGAAAAACCCGCATTACACGAAATGCACAGTGTAGTACATAGTATATGAGTGAGTTGCACTGAAAAACTTAGAATATAAGAAACGCACAGTGTAGTACATAGTATATGAGTGAGTTGCACTGAAAAACTTAGAATATAAGAAACGCACAGTGTAGTACATAGTATATGAGTGAGTTGCACTGAAAAACTTAGAATTTAAGAAACGCACAGTGTAGTACATAGTATATGAGTGAGTTGCACTGAAAAACTTAGAATATAAGAAACGCACAGTATAGTACATAGTATATGAGTGAGTTGCACTCAAAAACTTAGAATATAAGAAACGCACAGTGTAGTACATAGTATATGAGTGAGTTGCACTGAAAAACTTAGAATTTAAGAAACGCACAGTGTAGTACATAGTATATGAGTGAGTTGCACTGAAAAACTTAGAATATAAGAAACGCACAGTGTAGTACATAGTATATGATTGAGTTGCACTGAAAAACTTAGAATATAAGAAACGCACAGTTTAGTACATAGTATATGAGTGAGTTGCACTGAAAAACTTAGAATTTAAGAAACGCACAGTGTAGTACATAGTATATGAGTGAGTTGCACTGAAAAACTTAGAATTTACTGAAAAACCCGCATTACACGAAATGCACAGTGTAGCACATAGTATATGAGTGAGTTGCACTGAAAAACTTAGAATATAAGAAACGCACAGTGTAGTACATAGTATGTGAGTGAGTTGCATTGAAAAACTTAGAATATAAGAAACGCACAGTGTAGTACATAGTATATGAGTGAGTTGCACTGAAAAACTTAGAATATAAGAAACGCACAGTGTAGTACATAGTATATGAGTGAGTTACACTGAAAAACTTAGAATTTACTGAAAAACCCGCATTACACGAAATGCACAGTGTAGTACAAAGTATATGAGTGAGTTGCACTGAAAAACTTAGAATATAAGAAACGCACAGTGTAGTACATAGTATATGAGTGAGTTGCACTGAAAAACTTAGAATATAAGAAACGCACATATAGTACATAGTATATGAATGAGTTGCACTGAAAAACTTAGAATTTACTGAAAAAATCGCATTACACGAAATGCACAGTGTAGTACATAGTATATGAGTGAGTTGCACTGAAAAACTTAGAATATAAGAAACGCACAGTGTAGTACATAGTATATGAGTGAGTTGCACTGAAAAACTTAGAATTTAAGAAACGCACAGGGTAGTACATAGTATATGAGTGAGTTGCACTGAAAAACTTAGAATATAAGAAACGCACAGTGTAGTACATAGTATATGAGTGAGTTGCACTGAAAAACTTAGAATATAAGAAACGCACAGTGTAGTAAATAGTATATGAGTGAGTTGCACTGAAAAACTTAGAATATAAGAAACGCACAGTGTAGTACATAGTATATGAGTGAGTTGCACTGAAAAACTTAGAATTTAAGAAACGCACAGTGTAGTACATAGTATATGAGTGAGTTGCACTGAAAAACTTAGAATTTACTGAAAAACCCGCATTACACGAAATGCACAGTGTAGCACATAGTATATGAGTGAGTTGCACTGAAAAACTTAGAATATAAGAAACGCACAGTGTAGTACATAGTATGTGAGTGAGTTGCATTGAAAAACTTAGAATATAAGAAACGCACAGTGTAGTACATAGTATATGAGTGAGTTACACTGAAAAACTTAGAATTTATTGAAAAACCCGCATTACACGAAATGCACAGTGTAGTACATAGTATATGAGTGAGTTGCACTGAAAAACTTAGAATATAAGAAACGCACAGTGTAGTACAAAGTATATGAGTGAGTTGCACTGAAAAACTTAGAATATAAGAAACGCACAGTGTAGTACATAGTATATGAGTGAGTTGCACTGAAAAACTTAGAATATAAGAAACGCACATATAGTACATAGTATATGAATGAGTTGCACTGAAAAACTTAGAATTTACTGAAAAAATCGCATTACACGAAATGCACAGTGTAGTACATAGTATATGAGTGAGTTGCACTGAAAAACTTAGAATATAAGAAACGCACAGTGTAGTACATAGTATATGAGTGAGTTGCACTGAAAAACTTAGAATTTAAGAAACGCACAGTGTAGTACATAGTATATGAGTGAGTTGCACTGAAAAACTTAGAATATAAGAAACGCACAGTGTAGTACATAGTATATGAGCGAGTTGCACTGAAAAACTTAGAATATAAGAAACGCACAGTGTAGTACATAGTATATGAGTGAGTTGCACTGAAAAACTTAGAATATAAGAAACGCACAGTGTAGTACATAGTATATGAGTGAGTTGCACTGAAAAACTTAGAATATAAGAAACGCACAGTGTAGTACATAGTATATGAGTGAGTTGCACTGAAAAACTTAGAATATAAGAAACGCACATATAGTACATAGTGTATGAATGAGTTGCACTGAAAAACTTAGAATTTACTGAAAAACCCGCATTACACGAAATGCACAGTGTAGTACATAGTATATGAGTGAGTTGCACTGAAAAACTTAGAATTTACTCAAAAACCCGCATTACACGAAATGCACAGTGTAGTACATAGTGTATGAGTGAGTTGCACTGAAAAACTTAGAATATAAGAAACGCACAGTGTAGTACATAGTATATGAGTGAGTTGCACTGAAAAACTTAGAATATAAGAAACGCACAGTGTAGTACATAGTATATGAGTGAGTTGCACTGAAAAACTTAGAATATAAGAAACGCACAGTGTAGTACATAGTATATGAGTGAGTTGCACTGAAAAACTTAGAATATAAGAAACGCACATATAGTACATAGTGTATGAATGAGTTGCACTGAAAAACTTAGAATTTACTGAAAAACCCGCATTACACGAAATGCACAGTGTAGTACATAGTATATGAGTGAGTTGCACTGAAAAACTTAGAATTTACTGAAAAACCCGCATTACACGAAATGCACAGTGTAGTACATAGTATATGAGTGAGTTGCACTGAAAAACTTAGAATATAAGAAACGCACAGTGTAGTACATAGTATATGAGTGAGTTGCACTGAAAAACTTAGAATATAAGAAACGCACAGTGTAGTACATAGTATATGAGTGAGTTGCACTGAAAAACTTAGAATTTAAGAAACGCACAGTGTAGTACATAGTATATGAGTGAGTTGCACTGAAAAACTTAGAATATAAGAAACGCACAGTATAGTACATAGTATATGAGTGAGTTGCACTCAAAAACTTAGAATATAAGAAACGCACAGTGTAGTACATAGTATATGAGTGAGTTGCACTGAAAAACTTAGAATTTAAGAAACGCACAGTGTAGTACATAGTATATGAGTGAGTTGCACTGAAAAACTTAGAATATAAGAAACGCACAGTGTAGTACATAGTATATGAGTGAGTTGCACTGAAAAACTTAGAATATAAGAAACGCACAGTGTAGTACATAGTATATGAGTGAGTTGCACTGAAAAACTTAGAATATAAGAAACGCACAGTGTAGTACATAGTATATGAGTGAGTTGCACTGAAAAACTTAGAATTTAAGAAACGCACAGTGTAGTACATAGTATATGAGTGAGTTGCACTGAAAAACTTAGAATTTACTGAAAAACCCGCATTACACGAAATGCACAGTGTAGCACATAGTATATGAGTGAGTTGCACTGAAAAACTTAGAATATAAGAAACGCACAGTGTAGTACATAGTATGTGAGTGAGTTGCATTGAAAAACTTAGAATATAAGAAACGCACAGTGTAGTACATAGTATATGAGTGAGTTACACTGAAAAACTTAGAATTTACTGAAAAACCCGCATTACACGAAATGCACAGTGTAGTACATAGTATATGAGTGAGTTGCACTGAAAAACTTAGAATATAAGAAACGCACAGTGTAGTACAAAGTATATGAGTGAGTTGCACTGAAAAACTTAGAATATAAGAAACGCACAGTGTAGTACATAGTATATGAGTGAGTTGCACTGAAAAACTTAGAATATAAGAAACGCACATATAGTACATAGTATATGAATGAGTTGCACTGAAAAACTTAGAATTTACTGAAAAAATCGCATTACACGAAATGCACAGTGTAGTACATAGTATATGAGTGAGTTGCACTGAAAAACTTAGAATATAAGAAACGCACAGTGTAGTACATAGTATATGAGTGAGTTGCACTGAAAAACTTAGAATTTAAGAAACGCACAGTGTAGTACATAGTATATGAGTGAGTTGCACTGAAAAACTTAGAATATAAGAAACGCACAGTGTAGTACATAGTATATGAGCGAGTTGCACTGAAAAACTTAGAATATAAGAAACGCACAGTGTAGTACATAGTATATGAGTGAGTTGCACTGAAAAACTTAGAATATAAGAAACGCACAGTGTAGTACATAGTATATGAGTGAGTTGCACTGAAAAACTTAGAATTTAAGAAACGCACAGTGTAGTACATAGTATATGAGTGAGTTGCACTGAAAAACTTAGAATTTACTGAAAAACCCGCATTACACGAAATGCACAGTGTAGCACATAGTATATGAGTGAGTTGCACTGAAAAACTTAGAATATAAGAAACGCACAGTGTAGTACATAGTATGTGAGTGAGTTGCATTGAAAAACTTAGAATATAAGAAACGCACAGTGTAGTACATAGTATATGAGTGAGTTGCACTGAAAAACTTAGAATATAAGAAACGCACAGTGTAGTACATAGTATATGAGTGAGTTACACTGAAAAACTTAGAATTTACTGAAAAACCCGCATTACACGAAATGCACAGTGTAGTACATAGTATATGAGTGAGTTGCACTGAAAAACTTAGAATATAAGAAACGCACAGTGTAGTACAAAGTATATGAGTGAGTTGCACTGAAAAAATTAGAATATAAGAAACGCACAGTGTAGTACAAAGTATATGAGTGAGTTGCACTGAAAAACTTAGAATATAAGAAACGCACAGTGTAGTACATAGTATATGAGTGAGTTGCACTGAAAAACTTAGAATATAAGAAACGCACATATAGTACATAGTATATGAATGAGTTGCACTGAAAAACTTAGAATTTACTGAAAAAATCGCATTACACGAAATGCACAGTGTAGTACATAGTATATGAGTGAGTTGCACTGAAAAACTTAGAATATAAGAAACGCACAGTGTAGTACATAGTATATGAGTGAGTTGCACTGAAAAACTTAGAATTTAAGAAACGCACAGTGTAGTACATAGTATATGAGTGAGTTGCACTGAAAAACTTAGAATATAAGAAACGCACAGTGTAGTACATAGTATATGAGCGAGTTGCACTGAAAAACTTAGAATATAAGAAACGCACAGTGTAGTACATAGTATATGAGTGAGTTGCACTGAAAAACTTAGAATATAAGAAACGCACAGTGTAGTACATAGTATATGAGTGAGTTGCACTGAAAAACTTAGAATATAAGAAACGCACAGTGTAGTACATAGTATATGAGTGAGTTGCACTGAAAAACTTAGAATATAAGAAACGCACATATAGTACATAGTGTATGAATGAGTTGCACTGAAAAACTTAGAATTTACTGAAAAACCCGCATTACACGAAATGCACAGTGTAGTACATAGTATATGAGTGAGTTGCACTGAAAAACTTAGAATTTACTCAAAAACCCGCATTACACGAAATGCACAGTGTAGTACATAGTATATGAGTGAGTTGCACTGAAAAACTTAGAATATAAGAAACGCACAGTGTAGTACATAGTATATGAGTGAGTTGCACTGAAAAACTTAGAATATAAGAAACGCACAGTGTAGTACATAGTATATGAGTGAGTTGCACTGAAAAACTTAGAATATAAGAAACGCACAGTGTAGTACATAGTATATGAGTGAGTTGCACTGAAAAACTTAGAATATAAGAAACGCACATATAGTACATAGTGTATGAATGTGTTGCACTGAAAAACTTAGAATTTACTGAAAAACCCGCATTACACGAAATGCACAGTGTAGTACATAGTATATGAGTGAGTTGCACTGAAAAACTTAGAATTTACTGAAAAACCCGCATTACACGAAATGCACAGTGTAGTACATAGTATATGAGTGAGTTGCACTGAAAAACTTAGAATATAAGAAACGCACAGTGTAGTACATAGTATATGAGTGAGTTGCACTGAAAAACTTAGAATATAAGAAACGCACAGTGTAGTACATAGTATATGAGTGAGTTGCACTGAAAAACTTAGAATTTAAGAAACGCACAGTGTAGTACATAGTATATGAGTGAGTTGCACTGAAAAACTTAGAATATAAGAAACGCACAGTATAGTACATAGTATATGAGTGAGTTGCACTCAAAAACTTAGAATATAAGAAACGCACAGTGTAGTACATAGTATATGAGTGAGTTGCACTGAAAAACTTAGAATTTAAGAAACGCACAGTGTAGTACATAGTATATGAGTGAGTTGCACTGAAAAACTTAGAATATAAGAAACGCACAGTGTAGTACATAGTATATGAGTGAGTTGCACTGAAAAACTTAGAATATAAGAAACGCACAGTTTAGTACATAGTATATGAGTGAGTTGCACTGAAAAACTTAGAATATAAGAAACGCACAGTGTAGTACATAGTATATGAGTGAGTTGCACTGAAAAACTTAGAATTTAAGAAACGCACAGTGTAGTACATAGTATATGAGTGAGTTGCACTGAAAAACTTAGAATTTACTGAAAAACCCGCATTACACGAAATGCACAGTGTAGCACATAGTATATGAGTGAGTTGCACTGAAAAACTTAGAATATAAGAAACGCACAGTGTAGTACATAGTATGTGAGTGAGTTGCATTGAAAAACTTAGAATATAAGAAACGCACAGTGTAGTACATAGTATATGAGTGAGTTGCACTGAAAAACTTAGAATATAAGAAACGCACAGTGTAGTACATAGTATATGAGTGAGTTACACTGAAAAACTTAGAATTTACTGAAAAACCCGCATTACACGAAATGCACAGTGTAGTACAAAGTATATGAGTGAGTTGCACTGAAAAACTTAGAATATAAGAAACGCACAGTGTAGTACATAGTATATGAGTGAGTTGCACTGAAAAACTTAGAATATAAGAAACGCACATATAGTACATAGTATATGAATGAGTTGCACTGAAAAACTTAGAATTTACTGAAAAAATCGCATTACACGAAATGCACAGTGTAGTACATAGTATATGAGTGAGTTGCACTGAAAAACTTAGAATATAAGAAACGCACAGTGTAGTACATAGTATATGAGTGAGTTGCACTGAAAAACTTAGAATTTAAGAAACGCACAGTGTAGTACATAGTATATGAGTGAGTTGCACTGAAAAACTTAGAATATAAGAAACGCACAGTGTAGTACATAGTATATGAGCGAGTTGCACTGAAAAACTTAGAATATAAGAAACGCACAGTGTAGTACATAGTATATGAGTGAGTTGCACTGAAAAACTTAGAATATAAGAAACGCACAGTGTAGTACATAGTATATGAGTGAGTTGCACTGAAAAACTTAGAATATAAGAAACGCACAGTGTAGTACATAGTATATGAGTGAGTTGCATTGAAAAACTTAGAATATAAGAAACGCACATATAGTACATAGTATATGAATGAGTTGCACTGAAAAACTTAGAATTTACTGAAAAAATCGCATTACACGAAATGCACAGTGTAGTACATAGTATATGAGTGAGTTGCACTGAAAAACTTAGAATATAAGAAATGCACAGTGTAGTACATAGTATATGAGTGAGTTGCACTGAAAAACTTAGAATTTAAGAAACGCACAGTGTAGTACATAGTATATGAGTGAGTTGCACTGAAAAACTTAGAATATAAGAAACGCACAGTGTAGTACATAGTATATGAGCGAGTTGCACTGAAAAACTTAGAATATAAGAAACGCACAGTGTAGTACATAGTATATGAGTGAGTTGCACTGAAAAACTTAGAATATAAGAAACGCACAGTGTAGTACATAGTATATGAGTGAGTTGCACTGAAAAACTTAGAATATAAGAAACGCACAGTGTAGTACATAGTATATTGCCGCAGACCCTCTGGGTCCCTGTGTCTGCGTGGAACGGGTCCCCCGACGCGGGTGGGCAAAACGTGGATGGCGAGTGACAAACAGACACACACAGGAGAGTTCGTGAGTAGAATCTGAATGTAATTTTTCCACTCAAGCATTAGACTTTTTATGCAGAGTACAATAAGGAAGACGGGTGACATATTCTCAAGGTACAATTGAGGTAACCGGATGCTTAATGATTCTTACACAGAACAGAGGAATGAAAACGCAACAGGTCTAACAGGAACCACCTGGGATAAAATTCATTGATAACAGCTGGGATCAATAAGGGCTCCACCTAAGATTCACTAATCTTAGAAGCCAGGGGCAAGGGCTTCGCGCCCTTGCCATAGTTCCTATTTTAGTCTCTTGTATAGTCCACCTTCCCCTTAGACCATTGTAAATACTTGTGTATGGGTGTAACTCTGTTACATTTCTAAGTGTCTATTCTGGTTTCTCCTTTGGTCTGAAACTTCCTAATTCCTAGTGATGGTAAATTCCTGTGTAAGGGAGTGACTTAGCTTTTACAATCTTACTGAATTCTAAGGCCTCGATCTTGGTCAAGGATGCCCTTGGACTTTTGGGACACTGGCGAAAGGGTTTAGCCATTTCGGAATTCTAACTTAGAAGGCACTTATAATAGGAAAATACTGGAAGAGAGCACATGGATCCATACACTGGACTAACGCGGGAATGGAACACGGGAATGAAAAATTACTGTATGGGTAGGGAATGCCAGACTCCAGGAGGAAGGTTTCCTTGAAACCCCTTTGCCTCATGAGTGACCTTTAAGCCTTTCGGCTTGTCCAGTTGACTCGACCGGGGCGTAGCATTTCTCCCTTTTTTTATTTTTCAGCCGAAGTTCCAGGATGTCCCGCCTCATCGTAGCTACGGACCTCAGGAGCACTCTAAGGATAAGTGGAAACACCACAATTACTAGTAAAACAATGCCAAAAATAATAACAAGTAAAAGAATATATTGAACCCAATCCAAGGGGTTCAACGCACTGAGGTTGTTTTTTAAATCTCTAGCCAATTCATCAATGTTCCAAGTGTCCAAGTGACTTTTACTAATGTCTGAAATTTCTGCCTTTAACTGTTCCAAATCATGAGAAATATCAGTATCTTTATCTATAATATGCAGCTCTGACAAGGCTATAGAGATGTTCTTATGCATATCATTCACAAAATGAGCGGTATGCAGTTGCTGAACTAAGGCTGTGGTGGACAATACAAAAGAAGTTAAAATTGCAATTAAGGCAGTAATTCCTAAAATCAGTGCTGCTACAAATCTCTTAGGTCTAATAAGTTTGTTTAGTCTTTTTAAAGTTTGCAATCCTGAATTCTCGAACCAAGGCACATTTCCTAACTCCACAGGCTGCAAAACATAAGCTGGTCTTTTTAACAAAATCATAACAGTAGATTCCTTATCTAAATTAGGATTTACACAGTTAGTTAAATGACAAGGGTTACAATGAATATGAAAAGACTTGCCAAGATTAGTGATCTTGACTCTTAAAATTATTTAACAACAAGCAAACAGATAAGGTACACAAGCTTTTACAGCTATAGGGGAGTTGGCCTGAATGGCCAAAAACAGTCTCTGATGAAATCTTGTCCAATACTTTGTAGCAGTCCCTCCACCTCACGAGTCAGCTTTTTTAGTTGTCTTCAAGTTGACACCAGGTGGCTCTCCTTGTTGTAGCCCATGGCGGAGATAGGAAGAGTTTCTTTATTTTCTTGTGTGTGCTCTCTCCGATTTCTCCTTTTCTGTGCGTTCAATACAGCTTTCTTGTCACCACTGTCAGGGCACTGTCAGTTCCTACTCACAGGTCAGCCTGTCACATTGAAAGGTAGCATGCTCTTGTAGCATTCTGTGGAAAGAACAGAAACACTTCCCCTTTCCCCAATATTAAGTATCTGAACGGAATCATGCCATGTGCCAATAAGTGGATCCCTTAATCTCATGAGTATGCCTGATTGTAGGGTGCCATAGACACTCAGCGAGATTTTTGGCATCTAAATTTAATTAATATTTTTTGAAGATATAGATTTAAAGTTCCACAGTACTGTTCTATTGAAAATTATAAAAATCTCAGTAACATGGATAACATTAAATTGTTGACAAAACATCTCAAATGCTTGGCCGTAATAGCCAGTTTTAATTTGATTTGGAATATCAAGCAAAAGGAATCAACACAGGCAATGACTAACTATACTTTTTAGAAAGACTAAAAAGGTATCAATAGTCACATGTGCATATTTTATTTTACTAAAATCAAAAATGAGTATCCATTTGCAATAATTGATTAAGTATAAGTCCTCGGGAATTAACACCAATGTGTGGAACAGGTAGAAACTGAGGACACTGAGAGCAAATCTTTACAATGACATGCACATTTATTTATTTATTTATTTATTTAAAATACCAAATTATTATCTCAAGCCATTACTATTTTGATGATGTAAAGAATGAGATTATATGGCCAATTATTTTTGTATAAGATCCATAATCTACCTGGGATATAAATCTAGCATGGCATTGTCTTAAGAGGTCTTTTCCAGGCAATCTTTAACATTTTAAAACACCATCTACAGCACATAATTTAATTATCTGTGCTGAAGCAGGCGGAAACTCAAAAGAATAAACATGTGATCCAATTCACATATACTTTTCTCCCATAGAAAGGTTGTTTTTAAATACAGTAAATGGGATGCATGCATGTATGATATAAAAGCATGCAAATAAGCAATTTTTAACTTATTTTTTGGATGAGTATCAATTTTATTTAAAATGATGGTATGCAATAGGTCATATATCAATATTCTGCAATAACCAATTGCTGTTTGGAACAAGGAATTCTTAATTAGCACCACAGCAGCCTTATAATAGGATGTTAAAACTTTAAGGTGAAGAAGGATGATTTTACATTAATGTTTTTTCTTGCCAAAGAATAGCTGTGGACACATTTAATAACAATAACTAGAATATGTAGCTAATATTTGATTACCACCAATTACAATCGATACCAATAGATTACAGAAGTTTCCTCTACTTTCTGTTAAAGCCGTTTTGGTTCTCAGTTTATTTGAATCTCACTTGATAGTACCTAATAAAGGCTTAGGTTTTCCTGTGGTGAGTTTAAGGTGAGGTCTTAGCCAATTAACATTTCTTGGAAGCTTTTGAAAATAAAATTTTGAAGCAAATTTGTACTACAATTTTTCAGTATAACTAAAAAGATATAGCCTCTGAATCTTATGAAGCAACAATTACTCTCTAGAACTTTAAAGCTCACTGTGTGAAAAACAAAGATTTAAAGTAAACTTCCCTTTAGAGGCATTAGCTAATAAAATACTTTTCACTTAGTAAACAATATACACTGAAAGATTCAAAATCTTAGCTCCTTGTATTGAAGTCTGGACAATGAAAATTTCTTACCTAATGTAAGACTATATTAGCCATACTTAGAGGCAAAACCCTTTAATGGTCACCAGTCCACTAGAAGTAAACTCTTTACAAATGGAAAAAATAAACTTTCAAATCTATAATAATTTTATATGAAGTAGGCAAACTATCTTGTAATTCCTTTATAAGTTTTACAGCCTGATTGACCTTTTATAAATCTTGAATTTAGACTTTATTATGAACAACACCTGGGTAGATCTGAAAAGAAAATGTTGTTTAGCTAATCTCCCTGAAGGCAGGGAGGGGTGAAGTTTCAAGAACTCCCCTAGGCGCAGTCTGTAAAACACAAGAAACTTTGCACAAGCTTCTCTGAGGCTACTCTAAGCTTTGTATTAACCCAAATGTATATATTTTCTAAACTGAGCATCTTGGCCCTCCTGTAATGAGGACAGATTCCAGAGGAACAATTTAACTGTCTGTCCATGCCTCTAATTTTGGACAATCTTTTTTAAGATGACTTATACCTTAAACATTTTCTTTTATAACCTTTTATGGTCCTGTAAGGCCACAACCATAGCCAAACTGATTGTGTGAGGGTCTAATTTCTGCACAAAGATGAATATATCTAGTTAACTCTGCCTTGCTTTGTATGGCTGAATGGCCAAAGTGAGTGCCATTAGCACTCTCATAGGATGATTACTCTTGTAACAATCTTAATTATGGGTGAGTTAAAAATCTTAAGCTTTCGATCAAACTGCAAACTGCAGTCAATGGGACACTGGCAATTTTAACCAGAATTTTTAAGTTTCCGTTGCAATATTAGAATATATCTTTAACTTTTGGAAAGCAAGACCCAATTTTAAGCAATTTATTTATTTTAAGATCAATACTAGAAACATCACTATCACGCTACGAGGTTTGGCTGTTAATTCATGAATGCATGACAGTGCCAATTTTAATGTTCTATTAAAGACACATTGTTTTAAAATCTTATCTCTATAAGTCTACTTTTTAGGATAAGAGTTACATAATATTATCTTAATTTAGAAGTGTCTTTAGAGGACTAGTTTTCTGGGCTGGTTATGCCAGGTGCTTTTGTTTGAAAATGACTCTAGCCCTGAGTTACTACTTAAGCTAACTTTGTAACCAGTGTTATACCTTTGTAATCATACCCAAATAACTTATAAGCCAATTCTCTATGACCAAGATATGCAGATCATATTTATACCTTTAAGACCAACCAAAAACCAAATGAAGTGGCTACACGAATCTTACAAATTTAGATCAAAGAATTTTACTTTTTATAGCTATACTTATAAGATAAAAAAGCCATTTGTCATTTGCTAAACATAATAATCACAAAATTGCAGAGACTTTTTAAGGAAAACAACTATCAGCTTATTTGCTTTAGAACTAAAAGGTTGCAGATTCCTTTTCTTTAAGAACAAGTTTTTTCAGCAGGAACTCTTCTGCTGTGCTTGATTTTTGGCTAAAGGGAGGGGCCTCTCAGCCTTAGTTGTGCAGACTGAGAGTGATTCAGCAGGTAAAGTTTTAACCTTTTTTTTTCAACATGAAACATAAAACAGTCAGTCATTCAGACAACGAAACAATCATTCAGACAATGAAACAAAAAACATACATGAATAGACACGTGATTGGTGCACCAACCATAGACAATAGAAAGAGGGTAGAGACTTCTCCTGTAGGGGCCAGAGAGAATAAAACAGGGCGTCCCCCGATTTCTCTCTGTCCCTGGGAGAGTTCTAAAATCCATTTTCCTCTATTCCTTCCTTTCTTCTGCTTGTAAGAGGCAGCTTGTCAAACCAAGATTAAAATCTAAAAATTTTAAACAATTTTTGGCAAGCATCCAAAACTTCTAATTTATTTAATCTGAGGGCAAAATTTTTTGAGAAAACACACAATCTCTATACACTAAATGTCTCAATTAGCCTAAAAGTTTACCATGCTGAATCTTGAGTCCACACTTTGTCAAATATTTTATAGCCATCTGCAAGAACGCTCTCTATTTTCTGCAACCAACAAAAACACCATTGACAAAATGAATTATATATGTCTTAGGAAATGATTTTTTAACTTCCAATAAAACCTAATCTATGAGGTTTTTTTTTGTTTGTTTGGTTTTTTTTTTTTTTTTTGACACAATGTGGGATTGGGGAGCTGTAAATAAGGTAACAGTAAGAATTGAGCTATATTTTGACCTTTATGAAGTCTCCTTTTATACTTTAACCATAACTTTTAATTTTACCTAAAGTATCAGAATCCACCACTTGAAGTTTTTCATATAACTGGAGCTGTGTCCTATAATGAGCTCTACAGTTCCTGAACGGGGCTAAGAGACTGCCCCTTTAGGTTTTTTTTTTTTTTTTGCCTTACCCGCTTCTTTTTTGAGCGGAGTGTCATCTTTGTGAAACTTTGATTTACACTCATTTTTCCAATGTCCTCTTTTGCCGCATCGTGGGCAGGGACCCGAAGGAAGGCTTTTCTTGTTTCCTGAGAGATTTTTACAATCCTTTCTCAGGTGTCCCGGATTTCCACACCGGAAACATGTAGCTCCATAGTTCTTTGTCTTACCTGCTTCTCTATTGAGCAGAGTCCCATCCTTACGGGACTTGAATTTACATTCACTTTTCCAGTGTTTGTCACAATGCTGGAAAGGACCCAAAGTAATGCTCTTCGTGTCTCCTGAGAGATTTTTACAATCTCTCAGATGCCCCGGATTTTTACAACCGAAACATGTAATTCCATCAGTAGCGCCAAATGTCTTCCTTTTCCTTGCTGTGGCGTAAGCTATCTCCTGCATTACAGCCGGTGAGGCATCTACACATGCTTTAATATAATCTTGTAGGGAACTTGCCTTATGGATTAGTCTGTTTAGGTCTTGGCACAAGGTATTCACGTATTCCCAAGCCGATTGTTTTATTAATATATCAGTCCCTTCCGAGGGAGGAAGCATCCTAGAAACTGCCTCTTCCAATCTAGCAACAAAACTCTCATAAGATTCATCATGCTTTTGTCTAATTCCTGAAAGGACTGTGGACTTAGCCCCTGGTGGGGGCAAACTCTGCCAACTAGATACAGCTATCTGATTAATTTTCTCCAACACTGCCTTAGGAATATTCAGTTGCGCTGCTGGTTTAGCATAGTCTTTTTGCCCAAGAAGCATAGGCACTGTGGGTTTAGCTCCATTTCTCGATGTAGATCTTTCCTGAGCTAACTTTCCGGCTCTTTCTTCATACTCTTCTCCAGAGAATGAAATCTCTGGGAGCAAGGGTAGCTTTCGCGGTCTGATGCCAATCATAAGGGGTGAGCCACTGGCTAGCTACTGCATCCAAGATCTGTAAAGTATATGGTGCAGTAGGGCCCAGCGTTTTTACTGCTGACTGTAATTCCTTAAGAGTTTTTAACGGTAAAGGTTCCCATCGGGGCTCACTTCCTTCTTCGCAAATTACCGGGCAAGTGAGCGTAAAGTCTCCTTGTCTCTTTGCCTCTGCCACAGCAGCATCAAAACCGACCGGCGGCAAGAGCCGACGTGGCTTTGGCGCTGGCCTGCGGGTGACCGGTGCCATGGTTAAAGACTCCTCCTCACTACTATCTGTGTGTTTACGAAAACGACCCTTTTTTCCCTTAATTTTATGCTTTGCCATTCCCTTAGTAATTTCCCATTCATCATCATTTTCGCTGTCAGTGATCTCTGATTCACTTTTTTCTAGCTTTACCCCTTTTATACCCGAACAGTACGATTTCTTTTCACCAGCATTGGTTCTCATTTTCTGATCATCAGAGGGCTCTGAAGGAGCTTCCTCTGCAAGGAATTCTAGGTCTGTTTTCTCAGTTAATAGATCCCTCATTTGTTGCCACAATGTAAAGGCATTGTCGGGGACTTTCCTAGACAGATTTTGCTCATGGAACTTCCTCATATCCTTACCTACTCGCTTCCAATCTTCTAATGTCAAGCTTCCCTCCTCTGGAAACCAGGGACTGATTTTTTGTACGAAATCATAAAATTCTTGTAAAGATTTATCCGAGACCTTTAGGCCTCTGCCAGACAACATGTGCTTGAAGACTGAGAGAAACAGCCTCTTCCCTTTAGATTCTGACTGCCCCATGATATAAACCTATCCGTCCTTTAACTGATCTACGAATCAACCCGCCTGCAGTGCGGTCACGACGGAGTCCTGTTTTTGCCTGAGAAAATAAAGAAGAAAAGGAAAGAAAAAGAAAGAAAAAGACTAACCTGCTCGGGGGTCCCTGTTCGGGCGCCAGCTGCCGCAGACCCTCTGGGTCCCTGTGTCTGCGTGGAACGGGTCCCCCGACGCGGGTGGGCAAAACGTGGATGGCGAGTGACAAACAGACACACACAGGAGAGTTCGTGTGTAGAATCTGAATGTAATTTTTCCACTCAAGCATTAGACTTTTTATGCAGAGTACAATAAGGAAGACGGGTGACATATTCTCAAGGTACAATTGAGGTAACCGGATGCTTAATGATTCTTACACAGAACAGAGGAATGAAAACGCAACAGGTCTAACAGGAACCACCTGGGATAAAATTCATTGATAACAGCTGGGATCAATAAGGGCTCCACCTAAGATTCACTAATCTTAGAAGCCAGGGGCAAGGGCTTCGCGCCCTTGCCATAGTTCCTATTTTAGTCTCTTGTATAGTCCACCTTCCCCTTAGACCATTGTAAATACTTGTGTATGGGTGTAACTCTGTTACATTTCTAAGTGTCTATTCTGGTTTCTCCTTTGGTCTGAAACTTCCTAATTCCTAGTGATGGTAAATTCCTGTGTAAGGGAGTGACTTAGCTTTTACAATCTTACTGAATTCTAAGGCCTCGATCTTGGTCAAGGATGCCCTTGGACTTTTGGGACACTGGCGAAAGGGTTTAGCCATTTCGGAATTCTAACTTAGAAGGCACTTATAATAGGAAAATACTGGAAGAGAGCACATGGATCCATACACTGGACTAACGCGGGAATGGAACACGGGAATGAAAAATTACTGTATGGGTAGGGAATGCCAGACTCCAGGAGGAAGGTTTCCTTGAAACCCCTTTGCCTCATGAGTGACCTTTAAGCCTTTCGGCTTGTCCAGTTGACTCGACCGGGGCGTAGCAGTATATGAGTGAGTTGCATTGAAAAACTTAGAATATAAGAAACGCACATATAGTACATAGTATATGAATGAGTTGCACTGAAAAACTTAGAATTTACTGAAAAAATCGCATTACACGAAATGCACAGTGTAGTACATAGTATATGAGTGAGTTGCACTGAAAAACTTAGAATATAAGAAACGCACAGTGTAGTACATAGTATATGAGTGAGTTGCACTGAAAAACTTAGAATTTAAGAAACGCACAGTGTAGTACATAGTATATGAGTGAGTTGCACTGAAAAACTTAGAATATAAGAAACGCACAGTGTAGTACATAGTATATGAGCAAGTTGCACTGAAAAACTTAGAATATAAGAAACGCACAGTGTAGTACATAGTATATGAGTGAGTTTCACTGAAAAACTTAGAATATAAGAAACGCACAGTGTAGTACATAGTATATGAGTGAGTTGCACTGAAAAACTTAGAATATAAGAAACGCACAGTGTAGTACATAGTATATGAGTGAGTTGCACTGAAAAACTTAGAATATAAGAAAAGCACAGTGTAGTACATAGTATATGAGTGAGTTGCACTGAAAAACTTAGAATATAAGAAACGCACAGTGTAGTACATAGTATATGAGTGAGTTGCACTGAAAAACTTAGAATATAAGAAAAGCACATATAGTACATAGTGTATGAATGAGTTGCACTGAAAAACTTAGAATTTACTGAAAAACCCGCATTACACGAAATGCACAGTGTAGTACATAGTATATGAGTGAGTTGCACTGAAAAACTTAGAATTTACTCAAAAACCCGCATTACACGAAATGCACAGTGTAGTACATAGTATATGAGTGAGTTGCACTGAAAAACTTAGAATATAAGAAACGCACAGTGTAGTACATAGTATATGAGTGAGTTGCACTGAAAAACTTAGAATATAAGAAACGCACAGTGTAGTACATAGTATATGAGTGAGTTGCACTGAAAAACTTAGAATATAAGAAACGCACAGTGTAGTATATAGTATATGAGTGAGTTGCAGTGAAAAACTTAGAATATAAGAAACGCACATATAGTACATAGTGTATGAATGAGTTGCACTGAAAAACTTAGAATTTACTGAAAAACCCGCATTACACGAAATGCACAGTGTAGTACATAGTATATGAGTGAGTTGCACTGAAAAACTTAGAATTTACTGAAAAACCCGCATTACACGAAATGCACAGTGTAGTACATAGTATATGAGTGAGTTGCACTGAAAAACTTAGAATATAAGAAACGCACAGTGTAGTACATAGTATATGAGTGAGTTGCACTGAAAAACTTAGAATATAAGAAACGCACAGTGTAGTACATAGTATATGAGTGAGTTGCACTGAAAAACTTAGAATTTAAGAAACGCACAGTGTAGTACATAGTATATGAGTGAGTTGCACTGAAAAACTTAGAATATAAGAAACGCACAGTACAGTACATAGTATATGAGTGAGTTTCACTCAAAAACTTAGAATATAAGAAACGCACAGTGTAGTACATAGTATATGAGTGAGTTGCACTGAAAAACTTAGAATTTAAGAAACGCACAGTGTAGTACATAGTATATGAGTGAGTTGCACTGAAAAACTTAGAATATAAGAAACGCACAGTGTAGTACATAGTATATGAGTGAGTTGCACTGAAAAACTTAGAATATAAGAAACGCACAGTGTAGTACATAGTATATGAGTGAGTTGCACTGAAAAACTTAGAATATAAGAAACGCACAGTGTAGTACATAGTATATGAGTGAGTTGCACTGAAAAACTTAGAATTTAAGAAACGCACAGTGTAGTACATAGTATATGAGTGAGTTGCACTGAAAAACTTAGAATTTACTGAAAAACCCGCATTACACGAAATGCACAGTGTAGCACATAGTATATGAGTGAGTTGCACTGAAAAACTTAGAATATAAGAAACGCACAGTGTAGTACATAGTATATGAGTGAGTTGCATTGAAAAACTTAGAATATAAGAAACGCACAGTGTAGTACATAGTATATGAGTGAGTTGCACTGAAAAACTTAGAATATAAGAAACGCACAGTGTAGTACATAGTATATGAGTGAGTTACACTGAAAAACTTAGAATTTACTGAAAAACCCGCATTACACGAAATGCACAGTGTAGTACATAGTATATGAGTGAGTTGCACTGAAAAACTGAGAATATAAGAAACGCACAGTGTAGTACAAAGTATATGAGTGAGTTGCACTGAAAAACTTAGAATATAAGAAACGCACATATAGTACATAGTATATGAATGAGTTGCACTGAAAAACTTAGAATTTACTGAAAAAATCGCATTACACGAAATGCACAGTGTAGTACATAGTATATGAGTGAGTTGCACTGAAAAACTTAGAATATAAGAAACGCACAGTGTAGTACATAGTATATGAGTGAGTTGCACTGAAAAACTTAGAATTTAAGAAACGCACAGTGTAGTACATAGTATATGAATGAGTTGCACTGAAAAACTTAGAATATAAGAAACGCACAGTGTAGTACATAGTATATGAGCGAGTTGCACTGAAAAACTTAGAATATAAGAAACGCACAGTGTAGTACATAGTATATGAGTGAGTTGCACTGAAAAACTTAGAATATAAGAAACGCACAGTGTAGTACATAGTATATGAGTGAGTTGCACTGTAAAACTTAGAATATAAGAAACGCACAGTGTAGTACATAGTATATGAGTGAGTTGCATTGAAAAACTTAGAATATAAGAAACGCACATATAGTACATAGTATATGAATGAGTTGCACTGAAAAACTTAGAATTTACTGAAAAAATCGCATTACACGAAATGCACAGTGTAGTACATAGTATATGAGTGAGTTGCACTGAAAAACTTAGAATATAAGAAACGCACAGTGTAGTACATAGTATATGAGTGAGTTGCACTGAAAAACTTAGAATTTAAGAAACGCACAGTGTAGTACATAGTATATGAGTGAGTTGCACTGAAAAACTTAGAATATAAGAAACGCACAGTGTAGTACATAGTATATGAGCGAGTTGCACTGAAAAACTTAGAATATAAGAAACGCACAGTGTAGTACATAGTATATGAGTGAGTTGCACTGAAAAACTTAGAATATAAGAAACGCACAGTGTAGTACATAGTATATGAGTGAGTTGCACTGAAAAACTTAGAATATAAGAAACGCACAGTGTAGTACATAGTATATGAGTGAGTTGCACTGAAAAACTTAGAATATAAGAAACGCACAGTGTAGTACATAGTATATGTGTGAGTTGCACTGAAAAACTTAGAATTTAAGAAACGCACAGTGTAGTACATAGTATATGAGTGAGTTGCACTGAAAAACTTAGAATATAAGAAACGCACAGTGTAGTACATAGTATATGAGTGAGTTGCACTGAAAAACTTAGAATATAAGAAACGCACAGTGTAGTACATAGTATATGAGTGAGTTGCACTGAAAAACTTAGAATATAAGAAACGCACAGTGTAGTATATAGTATATGAGTGAGTTGCAGTGAAAAACTTAGAATATAAGAAACGCACATATAGTACATAGTGTATGAATGAGTTGCACTGAAAAACTTAGAATTTACTGAAAAACCCGCATTACACGAAATGCACAGTGTAGTACATAGTATATGAGTGAGTTGCACTGAAAAACTTAGAATTTACTGAAAAACCCGCATTACACGAAATGCACAGTGTAGTACATAGTATATGAGTGAGTTGCACTGAAAAACTTAGAATATAAGAAACGCACAGTGTAGTACATAGTATATGAGTGAGTTGCACTGAAAAACTTAGAATATAAGAAACGCACAGTGTAGTACATAGTATATGAGTGAGTTGCACTGAAAAACTTAGAATTTAAGAAACGCACAGTGTAGTACATAGTATATGAGTGAGTTGCACTGAAAAACTTAGAATATAAGAAACGCACAGTACAGTACATAGTATATGAGTGAGTTTCACTCAAAAACTTAGAATATAAGAAACGCACAGTGTAGTACATAGTATATGAGTGAGTTGCACTGAAAAACTTAGAATTTAAGAAACGCACAGTGTAGTACATAGTATATGAGTGAGTTGCACTGAAAAACTTAGAATATAAGAAACGCACAGTGTAGTACATAGTATATGAGTGAGTTGCACTGAAAAACTTAGAATATAAGAAACGCACAGTGTAGTACATAGTATATGAGTGAGTTGCACTGAAAAACTTAGAATATAAGAAACGCACAGTGTAGTACATAGTATATGAGTGAGTTGCACTGAAAAACTTAGAATTTAAGAAACGCACAGTGTAGTACATAGTATATGAGTGAGTTGCACTGAAAAACTTAGAATTTACTGAAAAACCCGCATTACACGAAATGCACAGTGTAGCACATAGTATATGAGTGAGTTGCACTGAAAAACTTAGAATATAAGAAACGCACAGTGTAGTACATAGTATATGAGTGAGTTGCATTGAAAAACTTAGAATATAAGAAACGCACAGTGTAGTACATAGTATATGAGTGAGTTGCACTGAAAAACTTAGAATATAAGAAACGCACAGTGTAGTACATAGTATATGAGTGAGTTACACTGAAAAACTTAGAATTTACTGAAAAACCCGCATTACACGAAATGCACAGTGTAGTACATAGTATATGAGTGAGTTGCACTGAAAAACTGAGAATATA
Organism: Mus caroli; assembly: GCF_978045245.1. NCBI lineage: Eukaryota > Metazoa > Chordata > Mammalia > Rodentia > Muridae > Mus > Mus caroli. Next base: position 3,205,865 of record NW_028227280.1, read on the forward strand.
AGAAACGCACAGTGTAGTACAAAGTATATGAGTGAGTTGCACTGAAAAACTTAGAATATAAGAAACGCACATATAGTACATAGTATATGAATGAGTTGCACTGAAAAACTTAGAATTTACTGAAAAAATCGCATTACACGAAATGCACAGTGTAGTACATAGTATATGAGTGAGTTGCACTGAAAAACTTAGAATATAAGAAACGCACAGTGTAGTACATAGTATATGAGTGAGTTGCACTGAAAAACTTAGAATTTAAGAAACGCACAGTGTAGTACATAGTATATGAATGAGTTGCACTGAAAAACTTAGAATATAAGAAACGCACAGTGTAGTACATAGTATATGAGCGAGTTGCACTGAAAAACTTAGAATATAAGAAACGCACAGTGTAGTACATAGTATATGAGTGAGTTGCACTGAAAAACTTAGAATATAAGAAACGCACAGTGTAGTACATAGTATATGAGTGAGTTGCACTGAAAAACTTAGAATATAAGAAACGCACAGTGTAGTACATAGTATATGAGTGAGTTGCATTGAAAAACTTAGAATATAAGAAACGCACATATAGTACATAGTATATGAATGAGTTGCACTGAAAAACTTAGAATTTACTGAAAAAATCGCATTACACGAAATGCACAGTGTAGTACATAGTATATGAGTGAGTTGCACTGAAAAACTTAGAATATAAGAAACGCACAGTGTAGTACGTAGTATATGAGTGAGTTGCACTGAAAAACTTAGAATTTAAGAAACGCACAGTGTAGTACATAGTATATGAGTGAGTTGCACTGAAAAACTTAGAATATAAGAAACGCACAGTGTAGTACATAGTATATGAGTGAGTTGCACTGAAAAACTTAGAATATAAGAAACGCACAGTGTAGTACATAGTATATGAGTGAGTTGCACTGAAAAACTTAGAATATAAGAAACGCACAGTGTAGTACATAGTATATGAGTGAGTTGCATTGAAAAACTTAGAATATAAGAAACGCACAGTGTAGTACATAGTATATGAGTGAGTTGCACTGAAAAACTTAGAATATAAGAAACGCACAGTGTAGTACATAGTATATGAGTGAGTTACACTGAAAAACTTAGAATTTACTGAAAAACCCGCATTACACGAAATGCACAGTGTAGTACATAGTATATGAGTGAGTTGCACTGAAAAACTGAGAATATAAGAAACGCACAGTGTAGTACAAAGTATATGAGTGAGTTGCACTGAAAAACTTAGAATATAAGAAACGCACATATAGTACATAGTATATGAATGAGTTGCACTGAAAAACTTAGAATTTACTGAAAAAATCGCATTACACGAAATGCACAGTGTAGTACATAGTATATGAGTGAGTTGCACTGAAAAACTTAGAATATAAGAAACGCACAGTGTAGTACATAGTATATGAGTGAGTTGCACTGAAAAACTTAGAATTTAAGAAACGCACAGTGTAGTACATAGTATATGAATGAGTTGCACTGAAAAACTTAGAATATAAGAAACGCACAGTGTAGTACATAGTATATGAGCGAGTTGCACTGAAAAACTTAGAATATAAGAAACGCACAGTGTAGTACATAGTATATGAGTGAGTTGCACTGAAAAACTTAGAATATAAGAAACGCACAGTGTAGTACATAGTATATGAGTGAGTTGCACTGAAAAACTTAGAATATAAGAAACGCACAGTGTAGTACATAGTATATGAGTGAGTTGCATTGAAAAACTTAGAATATAAGAAACGCACATATAGTACATAGTATATGAATGAGTTGCACTGAAAAACTTAGAATTTACTGAAAAAATCGCATTACACGAAATGCACAGTGTAGTACATAGTATATGAGTGAGTTGCACTGAAAAACTTAGAATATAAGAAACGCACAGTGTAGTACGTAGTATATGAGTGAGTTGCACTGAAAAACTTAGAATTTAAGAAACGCACAGTGTAGTACATAGTATATGAGTGAGTTGCACTGAAAAACTTAGAATATAAGAAACGCACAGTGTAGTACATAGTATATGAGCGAGTTGCACTGAAAAACTTAGAATATAAGAAACGCACAGTGTAGTACATAGTATATGAGTGAGTTGCACTGAAAAACTTAGAATATAAGAAACGCACAGTGTAGTACATAGTATATGAGTGAGTTGCACTGAAAAACTTAGAATATAAGAAATGCACAGTGTAGTACATAGTGTATGAGTGAGTTGCACTGAAAAACTTAGAATATAAGAAACGCACAGTGTAGTACATAGTATATGAGTGAGTTGCACTGAAAAACTTAGAATTTAAGAAACGCACAGTGTAGTACATAGTATATGAGTGAGTTGCACTGAAAAACTGAGAATATAAGAAACGCACAGTGTAGTACATAGTATATGAGTGAGTTGCACTGAAAAACTTAGAATTTAAGAAACGCACAGTGTAGTACATAGTATATGAGTGAGTTGCACTGAAAAACTTAGAATTTACTGAAAAACCCGCATTACACGAAATGCACAGTGTACCACATAGTATATGAGTGAGTTGCTCTGAAAAACTTAGAATATAAGAAACGCACAGTGTAGTACATAGTATATGAGTGAGTTACTCTGAAAAACTTAGAATTTACTGAAAAACCCGCATTACACGAAATGCACAGTGTAGTACATAGTATATGAGTGAGTTGCACTGAAAAACTGAGAATATAAGAAACGCACAGTGTAGTACAAAGTATATGAGTGAGTTGCACTGAAAAACTTAGAATATAAGAAACGCACAGTGTAGTACATAGTATATGAATGAGTGGCACTGAAAAACTTAGAATTTACTGAAAAAATTGCATTACACGAAATGCACAGTGTAGTACATAGTATATGAGTGAGTTGCACTGAAAAACTTAGAATATAAGAAACGCACAGTGTAGTACATAGTATATGAGTGAGTTGCACTGAAAAACTTAGAATTTAAGAAACGCACAGTGTAGTACATAGTATATGAGTGAGTTGCACTGAAAAACTTAGAATATAAGAAACGCACAGTATAGTACATAGTATATGAGTGAGTTGCACTCAAAAACTTAGAATATAAGAAACGCACAGTGTAGTACATAGTATATGAGTGAGTTGCACTGAAAAACTTAGAATTTAAGAAACGCACAGTGTAGTACATAGTATATGAGTGAGTTGCACTGAAAAACTTAGAATATAAGAAACGCACAGTGTAGTACATAGTATATGAGTGAGTTGCACTGAAAAACTTAGAATTGAAGAAACGCACAGTGTAGTACATAGTATATGAGTGAGTTGCACTGAAAAACTTAGAATATAAGAAACGCACAGTATAGTACATAGTATATGAGTGAGTTGCACTCAAAAACTTAGAATATAAGAAACGCAGAGTGTAGTACATAGTATATGAGTGAGTTGCACTGAAAAACTTAGAATTTAAGAAACGCACAGTGTAGTACATAGTATATGAGTGAGTTGCACTGAAAAACTTAGAATATAAGAAACGCACATATAGTACATAGTATATGAATGAGTTGCACTGAAAAACCTAGAATTTACTGAAAAACCCGCATTACACGAAATGCACAGTGTAGTACATAGTATATGAGTGAGTTGCACTGAAAAACTTAGAATATAAGAAACGCACAGTGTAGTACATAGTATATGAGTGAGTTGCACTGAAAAACTTAGAATATAAGAAACGCACAGTGTAGTACATAGTATATGAGTGAGTTGCACTGAAAAACTTAGAATATAAGAAACGCACAGTGTAGTACATAGTATATGAGTGAGTTGCACTGAAAAACTTAGAATTTAAGAAACGCACAGTGTAGTACATAGTATATGAGTGAGTTGCACTGAAAAACTTAGAATATAAGAAACGCACAGTGTAGTACATAGTATATGAGTGAGTTGCACTGAAAAACTTAGAATATAAGAAACGCACAGTGTAGTACATAGTATATGAGTGAGTTGCACTGAAAAACTTAGAATATAAGAAACGCACAGTGTAGTACATAGTATATGAGTGAGTTGCACTGAAAAACTTAGAATATAAGAAATGCACAGTGTAGTACATAGTGTATGAGTGAGTTGCACTGAAAAACTTAGAATATAAGAAACGCACAGTGTAGTACATAGTATATGAGTGAGTTGCACTGAAAAACTTAGAATTTAAGAAACGCACAGTGTAGTACATAGTATATGAGTGAGTTGCACTGAAAAACTGAGAATATAAGAAACGCACAGTGTAGTACATAGTATATGAGTGAGTTGCACTGAAAAACTTAGAATTTAAGAAACGCACAGTGTAGTACATAGTATATGAGTGAGTTGCACTGAAAAACTTAGAATTTACTGAAAAACCCGCATTACACGAAATGCACAGTGTACCACATAGTATATGAGTGAGTTGCTCTGAAAAACTTAGAATATAAGAAACGCACAGTGTAGTACATAGTATATGAGTGAGTTGCATTGAAAAACTTAGAATATAAGAAACGCACAGTGTAGTACATAGTATATGAGTGAGTTGCACTGAAAAACTTAGAATATAAGAAACGCACAGTGTAGTACATAGTATATGAGTGAGTTACACTGAAAAACTTAGAATTTACTGAAAAACCCGCATTACACGAAATGCACAGTGTAGTACATAGTATATGAGTGAGTTGCACTGAAAAACTGAGAATATAAGAAACGCACAGTGTAGTACAAAGTATATGAGTGAGTTGCACTGAAAAACTTAGAATATAAGAAACGCACAGTGTAGTACATAGTATATGAATGAGTGGCACTGAAAAACTTAGAATTTACTGAAAAAATTGCATTACACGAAATGCACAGTGTAGTACATAGTATATGAGTGAGTTGCACTGAAAAACTTAGAATATAAGAAACGCACAGTGTAGTACATAGTATATGAGTGAGTTGCACTGAAAAACTTAGAATTTAAGAAACGCACAGTGTAGTACATAGTATATGAGTGAGTTGCACTGAAAAACTTAGAATATAAGAAACGCACAGTATAGTACATAGTATATGAGTGAGTTGCACTCAAAAACTTAGAATATAAGAAACGCACAGTGTAGTACATAGTATATGAGTGAGTTGCACTGAAAAACTTAGAATTTAAGAAACGCACAGTGTAGTACATAGTATATGAGTGAGTTGCACTGAAAAACTTAGAATATAAGAAACGCACAGTGTAGTACATAGTATATGAGTGAGTTGCACTGAAAAACTTAGAATATAAGAAACGCACAGTGTAGTACATAGTATATGAGTGAGTTGCACTGAAAAACTTAGAATTTAAGAAACGCACAGTGTAGTACATAGTATATGAGTGAGTTGCACTGAAAAACTTAGAATATAAGAAACGCACATATAGTACATAGTATATGAATGAGTTGCACTGACAAACTTAGAATTTACTGAAAAATCCGCATTACACGAAATGCACAGTGTAGTACATAGTATATGAGTGAGTTGCACTGAAAAACTTAGAATATAAGAAACGCACAGTGTAGTACATAGTATATGAGTGAGTTGCACTGAAAAACTTAGAATATAAGAAACGCACAGTGTAGTACATAGTATATGAGTGAGTTGCACTGAAAAACTTAGAATATAAGAAACGCACAGTGTAGTACATAATATATGAGTGAGTTGCACTGAAAACTTAGAATATAAGAAACGCACAGTGTAGTACATAGTATATGAGTGAGTTGCACTGAAAAACTTAGAATATAAGAAACGCACAGTGTAGTACATAGTATATGAGTGAGTTGCACTGAAAAACTTAGAATTTAAGAAACGCACATTGTAGTACATAGTATATGAGTGAGTTGCACTGAAAAACTTAGAATATAAGAAACGCACAGTGTAGTACATAGTATATGAGCGAGTTGCACTGAAAAACTTAGAATATAAGAAACGCACAGTGTAGTACATAGTATATGAGTGAGTTGCACTGAAAAACTTAGAATATAAGAAACGCACAGTGTAGTACATAGTATATGAGTGAGTTGCACTGAAAAACTTAGAATATAAGAAACGCACAGTGTAGTACATAGTATATGAGTGAGTTGCACTGAAAAACTTAGAATTTACTGAAAAACCCGTATTACACGAAATGCACAGTGTAGTACATAGTATATGAGTGAGTTGCACTGAAAAACTTAGAATATAAGAAACGCACAGTGTAGTACATATATATGAGTGAGTTGCACTGAAAAACTTAGAATATAAGAAACGCATAGTGTAGTACATAGTATATGAGTGAGTTGCACTGAAAAACTTAGAATATAAGAAACGCACAGTGTAGTACATAGTATATGAGTGAGTAGCACTGAAAAACTTAGAATATAAGAAACGCACAGTGTAGTACATAGTATATGAGTGAGTTGCACTGAAAAACTTAGAATTGAACAAACGCACAGTGTAGTACATAGTATATGAGTGAGTTGCACTGAAAAACTTAGAATATAAGAAACGCACAGTATAGTACATAGTATATGAGTGAGTTGCACTCAAAAACTTAGAATATAAGAAACGCACAGTGTAGTACATAGTATATGAGTGAGTTGCACTGAAAAACTTAGAATATAAGAAACGCACATATAGTACATAGTATATGAATGAGTTGCACTGAAAAACCTAGAATTTACAGAAAAAACCCGCATTACACGAAATGCACAGTGTAGTACATAGTATATGAGTGAGTTGCACTGAAAAACTTAGAATATAAGAAACGCACAGTGTAGTACATAGTATATGAGTGAGTTGCACTGAAAAACTTAGAATATAAGAAACGCACAGTGTAGTACATAGTATATGAGTGAGTTGCACTGAAAAACTTAGAATATAAGAAACGCACAGTGTAGTACATAGTATATGAGTGAGTTGCACTGAAAAACTTAGAATTTAAGAAACTCACAGTGTAGTACATAGTATATGAGTGAGTTGCACTGAAAAACTTAGAATATAAGAAACGCACAGTGTAGTACATAGTATATGAGTGAGTTGCACTGAAAAACTTAGAATATAAGAAACGCACAGTGTAGTACATAGTATATGAGTGAGTTGCACTGAAAAACTTAGAATATAAGAAACGCACAGTGTAGTACATAGTATATGAGTGAGTTGCACTGAAAAACTTAGAATATAAGAAACGCACAGTGTAGTACATAGTATATGAGTGAGTTGCACTGAAAAACTTAGAATTTAAGAAACGCACAGTGTAGTACATAGTATATGAGTGAGTTGCACTGAAAAACTTAGAATATAAGAAACGCACAGTGTAGTACATAGTATATGAGTGAGTTGCACTGAAAAACTTAGAATATAAGAAACGCACAGTGTAGTACATAGTATATGAGTGAGTTGCACTGAAAAACTTAGAATATAAGAAACGCACAGTGTAGTACATAGTATATGAGTGAGTTGCACTGAAAAACTTAGAATATAAGAAATGCACAGTGTAGTACATAGTGTATGAGTGAGTTGCACTGAAAAACTTAGAATATAAGAAACGCACAGTGTAGTACATAGTATATGAGTGAGTTGCACTGAAAAACTTAGAATTTAAGAAACGCACAGTGTAGTACATAGTATATGAGTGAGTTGCACTGAAAAACTGAGAATATAAGAAACGCACAGTGTAGTACATAGTATATGAGTGAGTTGCACTGAAAAACTTAGAATTTAAGAAACGCACAGTGTAGTACATAGTATATGAGTGAGTTGCACTGAAAAACTTAGAATTTACTGAAAAACCCGCATTACACGAAATGCACAGTGTACCACATAGTATATGAGTGAGTTGCTCTGAAAAACTTAGAATATAAGAAACGCACAGTGTAGTACATAGTATATGAGTGAGTTGCATTGAAAAACTTAGAATATAAGAAACGCACAGTGTAGTACATAGTATATGAGTGAGTTGCACTGAAAAACTTAGAATATAAGAAACGCACAGTGTAGTACATAGTATATGAGTGAGTTACACTGAAAAACTTAGAATTTACTGAAAAACCCGCATTACACGAAATGCACAGTGTAGTACATAGTATATGAGTGAGTTGCACTGAAAAACTGAGAATATAAGAAACGCACAGTGTAGTACAAAGTATATGAGTGAGTTGCACTGAAAAACTTAGAATATAAGAAACGCACAGTGTAGTACATAGTATATGAATGAGTGGCACTGAAAAACTTAGAATTTACTGAAAAAATTGCATTACACGAAATGCACAGTGTAGTACATAGTATATGAGTGAGTTGCACTGAAAAACTTAGAATATAAGAAACGCACAGTGTAGTACATAGTATATGAGTGAGTTGCACTGAAAAACTTAGAATTTAAGAAACGCACAGTGTAGTACATAGTATATGAGTGAGTTGCACTGAAAAACTTAGAATATAAGAAACGCACAGTATAGTACATAGTATATGAGTGAGTTGCACTCAAAAACTTAGAATATAAGAAACGCACAGTGTAGTACATAGTATATGAGTGAGTTGCACTGAAAAACTTAGAATTTAAGAAACGCACAGTGTAGTACATAGTATATGAGTGAGTTGCACTGAAAAACTTAGAATATAAGAAACGCACAGTGTAGTACATAGTATATGAGTGAGTTGCACTGAAAAACTTAGAATATAAGAAACGCACAGTGTAGTACATAGTATATGAGTGAGTTGCACTGAAAAACTTAGAATTTAAGAAACGCACAGTGTAGTACATAGTATATGAGTGAGTTGCACTGAAAAACTTAGAATATAAGAAACGCACATATAGTACATAGTATATGAATGAGTTGCACTGAAAAACTTAGAATTTACTGAAAAATCCGCATTACACGAAATGCACATTGTAGTACATAGTATATGAGTGAGTTGCACTGAAAAACTTAGAATATAAGAAACGCACAGTGTAGTACATAGTATATGAGTGAGTTGCACTGAAAAACTTAGAATATAAGAAACGCACAGTGTAGTACATAGTATATGAGTGAGTTGCACTGAAAAACTTAGAATATAAGAAACGCACAGTGTAGTACATAATATATGAGTGAGTTGCACTGAAAACTTAGAATATAAGAAACGCACAGTGTAGTACATAGTATATGAGTGAGTTGCACTGAAAAACTTAGAATATAAGAAACGCACAGTGTAGTACATAGTATATGAGTGAGTTGCACTGAAAAACTTAGAATTTAAGAAACGCACATTGTAGTACATAGTATATGAGTGAGTTGCACTGAAAAACTTAGAATATAAGAAACGCACAGTGTAGTACATAGTATATGAGCGAGTTGCACTGAAAAACTTAGAATATAAGAAACGCACAGTGTAGTACATAGTATATGAGTGAGTTGCACTGAAAAACTTAGAATATAAGAAACGCACAGTGTAGTACATAGTATATGAGTGAGTTGCACTGAAAAACTTAGAATATAAGAAACGCACAGTGTAGTACATAGTATATGAGTGAGTTGCACTGAAAAACTTAGAATTTACTGAAAAACCCGTATTACACGAAATGCACAGTGTAGTACATAGTATATGAGTGAGTTGCACTGAAAAACTTAGAATATAAGAAACGCACAGTGTAGTACATATATATGAGTGAGTTGCACTGAAAAACTTAGAATATAAGAAACGCATAGTGTAGTACATAGTATATGAGTGAGTTGCACTGAAAAACTTAGAATATAAGAAACGCACAGTGTAGTACATAGTATATGAGTGAGTTGCACTGAAAAACTTAGAATATAAGAAACGCACAGTGTAGTACATAGTATATGAGTGAGTTGCACTGAAAAACTTAGAATTGAACAAACGCACAGTGTAGTACATAGTATATGAGTGAGTTGCACTGAAAAACTTAGAATATAAGAAACGCACAGTATAGTACATAGTATATGAGTGAGTTGCACTCAAAAACTTAGAATATAAGAAACGCAGAGTGTAGTACATAGTATATGAGTGAGTTGCACTGAAAAACTTAGAATTTAAGAAACGCACAGTGTAGTACATAGTATATGAGTGAGTTGCACTGAAAAACTTAGAATATAAGAAACGCACATATAGTACATAGTATATGAATGAGTTGCACTGAAAAACCTAGAATTTACTGAAAAACCCGCATTACACGAAATGCACAGTGTAGTACATAGTATATGAGTGAGTTGCACTGAAAAACTTAGAATATAAGACACGCACAGTGTAGTACATAGTATATGAGTGAGTTGCACTGAAAAACTTAGAATATAAGAAACGCACAGTGTAGTACATAGTATATGAGTGAGTTGCACTGAAAAACTTAGAATATAAGAAACGCACAGTGTAGTACATAGTATATGAGTGAGTTGCACTGAAAAACTTAGAATTTAAGAAACGCACAGTGTAGTACATAGTATATGAGTGAGTTGCACTGAAAAACTTAGAATATAAGAAACGCACAGTGTAGTACATAGTATATGAGTGAGTTGCACTGAAAAACTTAGAATATAAGAAACGCACAGTGTAGTACATAGTATATGAGTGAGTTGCACTGAAAAACTTAGAATATAAGAAACGCACAGTGTAGTACATAGTATATGAGTGAGTTGCACTGAAAAACTTAGAATTTAAGAAACGCACAGTGTAGTACATAGTATATGAGTGAGTTGCACTGAAAAACTTAGAATATAAGAAACACACAGTGTAGTACATAGTATATGAGTGAGTTGCACTGAAAAACTTAGAATTTAAGAAACGCACAGTGTAGTACATAGTATATGAGTGAGTTGCACTGAAAAACTTAGAATATAAGAAACGCACAGTGTAGTACATAGTATATGTGTGAGTTGCACTGAAAAACTTAGAATTTAAGAAACGCACAGTGTAGTACATAGTATATGAGTGAGTTGCACTGAAAAACTTAGAATATAAGAAACGCACAGTGTAGTACATAGTATATGAGTGAGTTGCACTGAAAAACTTAGAATAAAAGAAATGCACAGTGTAGTACATAGTGTATGAGTGAGTTGCACTGAAAAACTTAGAATATAAGAAACGCACAGTGTAGTACATAGTATATGAGTGAGTTGCACTGAAAAACTTAGAATTTAAGAAACGCACAGTGTAGTACATAGTATATGAGTGAGTTGCACTGAAAAACTGAGAATATAAGAAACGCACAGTGTAGAACATAGTATATGAGTGAGTTGCACTGAAAAACTTAGAATTTAAGAAACGCACAGTGTAGTACATAGTATATGAGTGAGTTGCACTGAAAAACTTAGAATTTACTGAAAAACCCGCATTACACGAAATGCACAGTGTACCACATAGTATATGAGTGAGTTGCTCTGAAAAACTTAGAATATAAGAAACGCACAGTGTAGTACATAGTATATGAGTGAGTTGCATTGAAAAACTTAGAATATAAGAAACGCACAGTGTAGTACATAGTATATGAGTGAGTTGCACTGAAAAACTTAGAATATAAGAAACGCACAGTGTAGTACATAGTATATGAGTGAGTTACACTGAAAAACTTAGAATTTACTGAAAAACCCGCATTACACGAAATGCACAGTGTAGTACATAGTATATGAGTGAGTTGCACTGAAAAACTGAGAATATAAGAAACGCACAGTGTAGTACAAAGTATATGAGTGAGTTGCACTGAAAAACTTAGAATATAAGAAACGCACAGTGTAGTACATAGTATATGAGTGAGTTGCACTGAAAAACTTAGAATATAAGAAACGCACATATAGTACATAGTATATGAATGAGTTGCACTGAAAAACTTAGAATTTACTGAAAAAATCGCATTACACGAAATGCACAGTGTAGTACATAGTATATGAGTGAGTTGCACTGAAAAACTTAGAATATAAGAAACGCACAGTGTAGTACATAGTATATGAGTGAGTTGCACTGAAAAACTTAGAATTTAAGAAACGCACAGTGTAGTACATAGTATATGAGTGAGTTGCACTGAAAAACTTAGAATATAAGAAACGCACAGTGTAGTACATAGTATATGAGTGAGTTGCACTCAAAAACTTAGAATATAAGAAACGCACAGTGTAGTACATAGTATATGAGTGAGTTGCACTGAAAAACTTAGAATTTAAGAAACGCACAGTGTAGTACATAGTATATGAGTGAGTTGCACTGAAAAACTTAGAATATAAGAAACCCACAGTGTAGTACATAGTATATGAGTGAGTTGCACTGAAAAACTTAGAATATAAGAAACGCACAGTGTAGTACATAGTATATGAGTGAGTTGCACTGAAAAACTTAGAATTTAAGAAACGCACAGTGTAGTACATAGTATATGAGTGAGTTGCACTGAAAAACTTAGAATATAAGAAACGCACAGTGTAGTACATAGTATATGAGTGAGTTGCACTGAAAAACTTAGAATATAAGAAACGCACAGTGTAGTACATAGTATATGAGTGAGTTGCACTGAAAAACTTAGAATATAAGAAACGCACAGTGTAGTACATAGTATATGAGTGAGTTGCACTGAAAAACTTAGAATATAAGAAACGCACAGTGTAGTACATAGTATATGAGTGAGTTGCACTGAAAAACTTAGAATTTAAGAAACGCACAGTGTAGTACATAGTATATGAGTGAGTTGCACTGAAAAAATTAGAATATAAGAAACGCACAGTGTAGTACATAGTATATGTGTGAGTTGCACTGAAAAACTTAGAATTTAAGAAACGCACAGTGTAGTACATAGTATATGAGTGAGTTGCACTGAAAAACTTAGAATATAAGAAACGCACAGTGTAGTACATAGTATATGAGTGAGTTGCACTGAAAAACTTAGAATATAAGAAATGCACAGTGTAGTACATAGTGTATGAGTGAGTTGCACTGAAAAACTTAGAATATAAGAAACGCACAGTGTAGTACATAGTATATGAGTGAGTTGCACTGAAAAACTTAGAATTTAAGAAACGCACAGTGTAGTACATAGTATATGAGTGAGTTGCACTGAAAAACTGAGAATATAAGAAACGCACAGTGTAGTACATAGTATATGAGTGAGTTGCACTGAAAAACTTAGAATTTAAGAAACGCACAGTGTAGTACATAGTATATGAGTGAGTTGCACTGAAAAACTTAGAATTTACTGAAAAACCCGCATTACACGAAATGCACAGTGTACCACATAGTATATGAGTGAGTTGCTCTGAAAAACTTAGAATATAAGAAACGCACAGTGTAGTACATAGTATATGAGTGAGTTGCATTGAAAAACTTAGAATATAAGAAACGCACAGTGTAGTACATAGTATATGAGTGAGTTACACTGAAAAACTTAGAATTTACTGAAAAACCCGCATTACACGAAATGCACAGTGTAGTACATAGTATATGAGTGAGTTGCACTGAAAAACTTAGAATATAAGAAACGCACAGTGTAGTACATAGTATATGAGTGAGTTGCACTGAAAAACTTAGAATATAAGAAACGCACATATAGTACATAGTATATGAATGAGTTGCACTGAAAAACTTAGAATTTACTGAAAAAATCGCATTACACGAAATGCACAGTGTAGTACATAGTATATGAGTGAGTTGCACTGAAAAACTTAGAATATAAGAAACGCACAGTGTAGTACATAGTATATGAGTGAGTTGCACTGAAAAACTTAGAATTTAAGAAACGCACAGTGTAGTACATAGTATATGAGTGAGTTGCACTGAAAAACTTAGAATATAAGAAACGCACAGTATAGTACATATTATATGAGTGAGTTGCACTCAAAAACTTAGAATATAAGAAACGCACAGTGTAGTACATAGTATATGAGTGAGTTGCACTGAAAAACTTAGAATTTAAGAAACGCACAGTGTAGTACATAGTATATGAGTGAGTTGCACTGAAAAACTTAGAATATAAGAAACGCACAGTGTAGTACATAGTATATGAGTGAGTTGCACTGAAAAACTTAGAATATAAGAAACGCACAGTGTAGTACATAGTATATGAGTGAGTTGCACTGAAAAACTTAGAATTTAAGAAACGCACAGTGTAGTACATAGTATATGAGTGAGTTGCACTGAAAAACTTAGAATATAAGAAACGCACATATAGTACATAGTATATGAATGAGTTGCACTGAAAAACTTAGAATTTACTGAAAAATCCGCATTACACGAAATGCACAGTGTAGTACATAGTATATGAGTGAGTTGCACTGAAAAACTTAGAATATAAGAAACGCACAGTGTAGTACATAGTATATGAGTGAGTTGCACTGAAAAACTTAGAATATAAGAAACGCACAGTGTAGTACATAGTATATGAGTGAGTTGCACTGAAAAACTTAGAATATAAGAAACGCACAGTGTAGTACATAGTATATGAGTGAGTTGCACTGAAAACTTAGAATATAAGAAACGCACAGTGTAGTACATAGTATATGAGTGAGTTGCACTGAAAAACTTAGAATATAAGAAACGCACAGTGTAGTACATAGTATATGAGTGAGTTGCACTGAAAAACTTAGAATTTAAGAAACGCACAGTGTAGTACATAGTATATGAGTGAGTTGCACTGAAAAACTTAGAATATAAGAAACGCACAGTGTAGTACATAGTATATGAGTGAGTTGCACTGAAAAACTTAGAATTTAAGAAACGCACAGTGTAGTACATAGTATATGAGTGAGTTGCACTGAAAAACTTAGAATATAAGAAACGCACAGTGTAGTACATAGTATATGTGTGAGTTGCACTGAAAAACTTAGAATTTAAGAAACGCACAGTGTAGTACATAGTATATGAGTGAGTTGCACTGAAAAACTTAGAATATAAGAAACGCACAGTGTAGTACATAGTATATGAGTGAGTTGCACTGAAAAACTTAGAATATAAGAAATGCACAGTGTAGTACATAGTGTATGAGTGAGTTGCACTGAAAAACTTAGAATATAAGAAACGCACAGTGTAGTACATAGTATATGAGTGAGTTGCACTGAAAAACTTAGAATATAAGAAACGCACAGTGTAGTACATAGTATATGAGTGAGTTGCACTGAAAAACTGAGAATATAAGAAACGCACAGTGTAGTACATAGTATATGAGTGAGTTGCACTGAAAAACTTAGAATTTAAGAAACGCACAGTGTAGTACATAGTATATGAGTGAGTTGCACTGAAAAACTTAGAATTTACTGAAAAACCCGCATTACACGAAATGCACAGTGTACCACATAGTATATGAGTGAGTTGCTCTGAAAAACTTAGAATATAAGAAACGCACAGTGTAGTACATAGTATATGAGTGAGTTGCATTGAAAAACTTAGAATATAAGAAACGCACAGTGTAGTACATAGTATATGAGTGAGTTACACTGAAAAACTTAGAATTTACTGAAAAACCCGCATTACACGAAATGCACAGTGTAGTACATAGTATATGAGTGAGTTGCACTGAAAAACTTAGAATATAAGAAACGCACAGTGTAGTACAAAGTATATGAGTGAGTTGCACTGAAAAACTTAGAATATAAGAAACGCACAGTGTAGTACATAGTATATGAGTGAGTTGCACTGAAAAACTTAGAATATAAGAAACGCACATATAGTACATAGTATATGAATGAGTTGCACTGAAAAACTTAGAATTTACTGAAAAAATCGCATTACACGAAATGCACAGTGTAGTACATAGTATATGAGTGAGTTGCACTGAAAAACTTAGAATATAAGAAACGCACAGTGTAGTACATAGTATATGAGTGAGTTGCACTGAAAAACTTAGAATTTAAGAAACGCACAGTGTAGTACATAGTATATGAGTGAGTTGCACTGAAAAACTTAGAATATAAGAAACGCACAGTATAGTACATATTATATGAGTGAGTTGCACTCAAAAACTTAGAATATAAGAAACGCACAGTGTAGTACATAGTATATGAGTGAGTTGCACTGAAAAACTTAGAATTTAAGAAACGCACAGTGTAGTACATAGTATATGAGTGAGTTGCACTGAAAAACTTAGAATATAAGAAACGCACAGTGTAGTACATAGTATATGAGTGAGTTGCACTGAAAAACTTAGAATATAAGAAACGCACAGTGTAGTACATAGTATATGAGTGAGTTGCACTGAAAAACTTAGAATTTAAGAAACGCACAGTGTAGTACATAGTATATGAGTGAGTTGCACTGAAAAACTTAGAATATAAGAAACGCACATATAGTACATAGTATATGAATGAGTTGCACTGAAAAACTTAGAATTTACTGAAAAATCCGCATTACACGAAATGCACAGTGTAGTACATAGTATATGAGTGAGTTGCACTGAAAAACTTAGAATATAAGAAACGCACAGTGTAGTACATAGTATATGAGTGAGTTGCACTGAAAAACTTAGAATATAAGAAACGCACAGTGTAGTACATAGTATATGAGTGAGTTGCACTGAAAAACTTAGAATATAAGAAACGCACAGTGTAGTACATAGTATATGAGTGAGTTGCACTGAAAACTTAGAATATAAGAAACGCACAGTGTAGTACATAGTATATGAGTGAGTTGCACTGAAAAACTTAGAATATAAGAAACGCACAGTGTAGTACATAGTATATGAGTGAGTTGCACTGAAAAACTTAGAATTTAAGAAACGCACAGTGTAGTACATAGTATATGAGTGAGTTGCACTGAAAAACTTAGAATATAAGAAACGCACAGTGTAGTACATAGTATATGAGCGAGTTGCACTGAAAAACTTAGAATATAAGAAACGCACAGTGTAGTACATAGTATATGAGTGAGTTGCACTGAAAAACTTAGAATATAAGAAACGCACAGTGTAGTACATAGTATATGAGTGAGTTGCACTGAAAAACTTAGAATTTACTGAAAAACCCGTATTACACGAAATGCACAGTGTAGTACATAGTATATGAGTGAGTTGCACTGAAAAACTTAGAATATAAGAAACGCACATATAGTACATAGTATATGAATGAGTTGCACTGAAAAACTTAGAATTTACTGAAAAATCCGCATTACACGAAATGCACAGTGTAGTACATAGTATATGAGTGAGTTGCACTGAAAAACTTAGAATATAAGAAACGCACAGTGTAGTACATAGTATATGAGTGAGTTGCACTGAAAAACTTAGAATATAAGAAACGCACAGTGTAGTACATAGTATATGAGTGAGTTGCACTGAAAAACTTAGAATATAAGAAACGCACAGTGTAGTACATAGTATATGAGTGAGTTGCACTGAAAACTTAGAATATAAAAACGCACAGTGTAGTACATAGTATATGAGTGAGTTGCACTGAAAAACTTAGAATTTAAGAAACGCACAGTGTAGTACATAGTATATGAGTGAGTTGCACTGAAAAACTTAGAATATAAGAAACGCACAGTGTAGTACATAGTATATGAGCGAGTTGCACTGAAAAACTTAGAATATAAGAAACGCACAGTGTAGTACATAGTATATGAGTGAGTTGCACTGAAAAACTTAGAATATAAGAAACGCACAGTGTAGTACATAGTATATGAGTGAGTTGCACTGAAAAACTTAGAATATGAGAAACGCACAGTGTAGTACATAGTATATGAGTGAGTTGCACTCAAAAACTTAGAATATGAGAAATGCACAGTGTAGTACATAGTATATGAGTGAGTTGCACTGAAAAACTTAGAATATAAGAAACGAACAGTGTAGTACATAGTATATGAGTGAGTTGCACTGAAAAACTTAGAATATAAGAAACGCACAGTATAGTACATAGTATATGAGTGAGTTGCACTGAAAAACTTAGAATATAAGAAACGCACAGTGTAGTACATAGTATATGAGTGAGTTGCACTGAAAAACTTAGAATTTAAGAAAGGCACAGTGTAGTACATAGTATATGACTGAGTTGCACTGAAAAACTTAGAATATAAGAAACGCACAGTGTAGTACATAGTATATGAGTGAGTTGCACTGAAAAACTTAGAATATAAGAAACGCACATATAGTACATAGTATATGAATGAGTTGCACTGAAAAACCTAGAATTTACTGAAAAACCCGCATTACACGAAATGCACAGTGTAGTACATAGTATATGAGTGAGTTGCACTGAAAAACTTAGAATATAAGAAACGCACAGTGTAGTACATAGTATATGAGTGAGTTGCACTGAAAAACTTAGAATATAAGAAACGCACAGTGTAGTACATAGTATATGAGTGAGTTGCTCTGAAAAACTTAGAATATAAGAAACGCACAGTGTAGTACATAGTATATGAGTGAGTTGCACTGAAAAACTTAGAATTTAAGAAACGCACAGTGTAGTACATAGTATATGAGTGAGTTGCACTGAAAAACTTAGAATATAAGAAACGCACAGTGTAGTACATAGTATATGAGTGAGTTGCACTGAAAAACTTAGAATATAAGAAACGCACAGTGTAGTACATAGTATATGAGTGAGTTGCACTGAAAAACTTAGAATATAAGAAACGCACAGTGTAGTACATAGTATATGAGTGAGTTGCACTGAAAAACTTAGAATTTAAGAAACGCACAGTGTAGTACATAGTATATGAGTGAGTTGCACTGAAAAACTTAGAATATAAGAAACGCACAGTGTAGTACATAGTATATGAGTGAGTTGCACTGAAAAACTTAGAATTTAAGAAACGCACAGTGTAGTACATAGTATATGAGTGAGTTGCACTGAAAAACCTAGAATTTACTGAAAAACCCGCATTACACGAAATGCACAGTGTAGCACATAGTATATGAGTGAGTTGCACTGAAAAACTTAGAATATAAGAAACGCACAGTGTAGTACATAGTATATGAGTGAGTTGCATTGAAAAACTTAGAATATAAGAAACGCACAGTGTAGTACATAGTATATGAGTGAGTTGAACTGAAAAACTTAGAATTTAAGAAACGCACAGTGTAGTACATAGTATATGAGTGAGTTGCACTGAAAAACTGAGAATATAAGAAACGCACAGTGTAGTACATAGTATATGAGTGAGTTGCACTGAAAAACTTAGAATTTAAGAAACGCACAGTGTATTACATAGTATATGAGTGAGTTGCACTGAAAAACTTAGAATTTACTGAAAAACCCGCATTACACGAAATGCACAGTGTACCACATAGTATATGAGTGAGTTGCTCTGAAAAACTTAGAATATAAGAAACGCACAGTGTAGTACATAGTATATGAGTGAGTTGCATTGAAAAACTTAGAATATAAGAAACACACAGTGTAGTACATAGTATATGAGTGAGTTGCACTGAAAAACTTAGAATATAAGAAACGCACAGTGTAGTACATAGTATATGAGTGAGTTACACTGAAAAACTTAGAATTTACTGAAAAACCCGCATTACACGAAATGCACAGTGTAGTACATAGTATATGAGTGAGTTGCACTGAAAAACTGAGAATATAAGAAACGCACAGTGTAGTACAAAGTATATGAGTGAGTTGCACTGAAAAACTTAGAATATAAGAAACGCACAGTGTAGTACATAGTATATGAGTGAGTTGCACTGAAAAACTTAGAATATAAGAAACGCACATATAGTACATAGTATATGAATGAGTTGCACTGAAAAACTTAGAATTTACTGAAAAAATTGCATTACACGAAATGCACAGTGTAGTACATAGTATATGAGTGAGTTGCACTGAAAAACTTAGAATATAAGAAACGCAAAGTATAGTACATAGTATATGAGTGAGTTGCACTCAAAAACTTAGAATATAAGAAACGCACAGTGTAGTACATAGTATATGAGTGAGTTGCACTGAAAAACTTAGAATTTAAGAAACGCACAGTGTAGTACATAGTATATGAGTGAGTTGCACTGAAAAACTTAGAATATAAGAAACGCACAGTGTAGTACATAGTATATGAGTGAGTTGCACTGAAAAACTTAGAATATAAGAAACGCACAGTGTAGTACATAGTATATGAGTGAGTTGCACTGAAAAACTTAGAATTTAAGAAACGCACAGTGTAGTACATAGTATATGAGTGAGTTGCACTGAAAAACTTAGAATATAAGAAACGCACATATAGTACATAGTATATGAATGAGTTGCACTGAAAAACTTAGAATTTACTGAAAAATCCGCATTACACGAAATGCACAGTGTAGTACATAGTATATGAGTGAGTTGCACTGAAAAACTTAGAATATAAGAAACGCACAGTGTAGTACATAGTATATGAGTGAGTTGCACTGAAAAACTTAGAATATAAGAAACGCACAGTGTAGTACATAGTATATGAGTGAGTTGCACTGAAAAACTTAGAATATAAGAAACGCACAGTGTAGTACATAGTATATGAGTGAGTTGCACTGAAAACTTAGAATATAAGAAACGCACAGTGTAGTACATAGTATATGAGTGAGTTGCACTGAAAAACTTAGAATATAAGAAACGCACAGTGTAGTACATAGTATATGAGTGAGTTGCACTGAAAAACTTAGAATTTAAGAAACGCACAGTGTAGTACATAGTATATGAGTGAGTTGCACTGAAAAACTTAGAATATAAGAAACGCACAGTGTAGTACATAGTATATGAGCGAGTTGCACTGAAAAACTTAGAATATAAGAAACGCACAGTGTAGTACATAGTATATGAGTGAGTTGCACTGAAAAACTTAGAATATAAGAAACGCACAGTGTAGTACATAGTATATGAGTGAGTTGCACTGAAAAACTTAGAATATAAGAAACGCACAGTGTAGTACATAGTATATGAGTGAGTTGCACTGAAAAACTTAGAATTTACTGAAAAACTCGTATTACACGAAATGCACAGTGTAGTACATAGTATATGAGTGAGTTGCACTGAAAAACTTAGAATATAAGAAACGCACAGTGTAGTACATATATATGAGTGAGTTGCACTGAAAAACTTAGAATATAAGAAACGCATAGTGTAGTACATAGTATATGAGTGAGTTGCACTGAAAAACTTAGAATATAAGAAACGCACAGTGTAGTACATAGTATATGAGTGAGTTGCACTGAAAAACGTAGAATATAAGAAACGCACAGTGTAGTACATAGTATATGAGTGAGTTGCACTGAAAAACTTAGAATTGAAGAAACGCACAGTGTAGTACATAGTATATGAGTGAGTTGCACTGAAAAACTTAGAATATAAGAAACGCACAGTATAGTACATAGTATATGAGTGAGTTGCACTCAAAAACTTAGAATTTAAGAAACGCACAGTGTAGTACATAGTATATGAGTGAGTTGCACTGAAAAACTTAGAATATAAGAAACGCACATATAGTACATAGTATATGAATGAGTTGCACTGAAAAACCTAGAATTTACTGAAAAACCCGCATTACACGAAATGCACAGTGTAGTACATAGTATATGAGTGAGTTGCACTGAAAAACTTAGAATATAAGAAACGCACAGTGTAGTACATAGTATATGAGTGAGTTGCACTGAAAAACTTAGAATATAAGAAACGCACAGTGTAGTACATAGTATATGAGTGAGTTGCACTGAAAAACTTAGAATATAAGAAACGCACAGTGTAGTACATAGTATATGAGTGAGTTGCACTGAAAAACTTAGAATTTAAGAAACGCACAGTGTAGTACATAGTATATGAGTGAGTTGCACTGAAAAACTTAGAATATAAGAAACGCACAGTGTAGTACATAGTATATGTGTGAGTTGCACTGAAAAACTTAGAATTTAAGAAACGCACAGTGTAGTACATAGTATATGAGTGAGTTGCACTGAAAAACTTAGAATATAAGAAACGCACAGTGTAGTACATAGTATATGAGTGAGTTGCACTGAAAAACTTAGAATATAAGAAATGCACAGTGTAGTACATAGTGTATGAGTGAGTTGCACTGAAAAACTTAGAATATAAGAAACGCACAGTGTAGTACATAGTATATGAGTGAGTTGCACTGAAAAACTTAGAATTTAAGAAACGCACAGTGTAGTACATAGTATATGAGTGAGTTGCACTGAAAAACTGAGAATATAAGAAACGCACAGTGTAGTACATAGTATATGAGTGAGTTGCACTGAAAAACTTAGAATTTAAGAAACGCACAGTGTAGTACATAGTATATGAGTGAGTTGCACTGAAAAACTTAGAATTTACTGAAAAACCCGCATTACACGAAATGCACAGTGTACCACATAGTATATGAGTGAGTTGCTCTGAAAAACTTAGAATATAAGAAACGCACAGTGTAGTACATAGTATATGAGTGAGTTGCATTGAAAAACTTAGAATATAAGAAACGCACAGTGTAGTACATAGTATATGAGTGAGTTGCACTGAAAAACTTAGAATATAAGAAACGCACAGTGTAGTACATAGTATATGAGTGAGTTACACTGAAAAACTTAGAATTTACTGAAAAACCCGCATTACACGAAATGCACAGTGTAGTACATAGTATATGAGTGAGTTGCACTGAAAAACTGAGAATATAAGAAACGCACAGTGTAGTACAAAGTATATGAGTGAGTTGCACTGAAAAACTTAGAATATAAGAAACGCACAGTGTAGTACATAGTATATGAGTGAGTTGCACTGAAAAACTTAGAATATAAGAAACGCACATATAGTACATAGTATATGAATGAGTTGCACTGAAAAACTTAGAATTTACTGAAAAAATCGCATTACACGAAATGCACAGTGTAGTACATAGTATATGAGTGAGTTGCACTGAAAAACTTAGAATATAAGAAACGCACAGTGTAGTACATAGTATATGAGTGAGTTGCACTGAAAAACTTAGAATTTAAGAAACGCACAGTGTAGTACATAGTATATGAGTGAGTTGCACTGAAAAACTTAGAATATAAGAAACGCACAGTATAGTACATAGTATATGAGTGAGTTGCACTCAAAAACTTAGAATATAAGAAACGCACAGTGTAGTACATAGTATATGAGTGAGTTGCACTGAAAAACTTAGAATTTAAGAAACGCACAGTGTAGTACATAGTATATGAGTGAGTTGCACTGAAAAACTTAGAATATAAGAAACGCACAGTGTAGTACATAGTATATGAGTGAGTTGCACTGAAAAACTTAGAATATAAGAAACGCACAGTGTAGTACATAGTATATGAGTGAGTTGCACTGAAAAACTTAGAATTTAAGAAACGCACAGTGTAGTACATAGTATATGAGTGAGTTGCACTGAAAAACTTAGAATATAAGAAACGCACATATAGTACATAGTATATGAATGAGTTGCACTGAAAAACTTAGAATTTACTGAAAAATCCGCATTACACGAAATGCACAGTGTAGTACATAGTATATGAGTGAGTTGCACTGAAAAACTTAGAATATAAGAAACGCACAGTGTAGTACATAGTATATGAGTGAGTTGCACTGAAAAACTTAGAATATAAGAAACGCACAGTGTAGTACATAGTATATGAGTGAGTTGCACTGAAAAACTTAGAATATAAGAAACGCACAGTGTAGTACATAGTATATGAGTGAGTTGCACTGAAAACTTAGAATATAAGAAACGCACAGTGTAGTACATAGTATATGAGTGAGTTGCACTGAAAAACTTAGAATATAAGAAACGCACAGTGTAGTACATAGTATATGAGTGAGTTGCACTGAAAAACTTAGAATTTAAGAAACGCACAGTGTAGTACATAGTATATGAGTGAGTTGCACTGAAAAACTTAGAATATAAGAAACGCACAGTGTAGTACATAGTATATGAGCGAGTTGCACTGAAAAACTTAGAATATAAGAAACGCACAGTGTAGTACATAGTATATGAGCGAGTTGCACTGAAAAACTTAGAATATAAGAAACGCACAGTGTAGTACATAGTATATGAGTGAGTTGCACTGAAAAACTTAGAATATAAGAAACGCACAGTGTAGTACATAGTATATGAGTGAGTTGCACTGAAAAACTTAGAATATAAGAAACGCACAGTGTAGTACATAGTATATGAGTGAGTTGCACTGAAAAACTTAGAATTTACTGAAAAACCCGTATTACACGAAATGCACAGTGTAGTACATAGTATATGAGTGAGTTGCACTGAAAAACTTAGAATATAAGAAACGCACAGTGTAGTACATATATATGAGTGAGTTGCACTGAAAAACTTAGAATATAAGAAACGCATAGTGTAGTACATAGTATATGAGTGAGTTGCACTGAAAAACTTAGAATATAAGAAACGCACAGTGTAGTACATAGTATATGAGTGAGTTGCACTGAAAAAATTAGAATATAAGAAACGCACAGTGTAGTACATAGTATATGAGTGAGTTGCACTGAAAAACTTAGAATTGAAGAAACGCACAGTGTAGTACATAGTATATTAGTGAGTTGCACTGAAAAACTTAGAATATAAGAAACGCACAGTATAGTACATAGTATATGAGTGAGTTGCACTCAAAAACTTAGAATATAAGAAACGCACAGTGTAGTACATAGTATATGAGTGAGTTGCACTGAAAAACTTAGAATTTAAGAAACGCACAGTGTAGTACATAGTATATGAGTGAGTTGCACTGAAAAACTTAGAATATAAGAAACGCACAGTGTAGTACATAGTATATGAGTGAGTTGCACTGAAAAACTTAGAATATAAGAAACGCACATATAGTACATAGTATATGAATGAGTTGCACTGAAAAACCTAGAATTTACTGAAAAACCCGCATTACACGAAATGCACAGTGTAGTACATAGTATATGAGTGAGTTGCACTGAAAAACTTAGAATATAAGAAACGCACAGTGTAGTACATAGTATATGAGTGAGTTGCACTGAAAAACTTAGAATATAAGAAACGCACAGTGTAGTACATAGTATATGAGTGAGTTGCACTGAAAAACTTAGAATATAAGAAACGCACAGTGTAGTACATAGTATATGAGTGAGTTGCACTGAAAAACTTAGAATTTAAGAAACGCACAGTGTAGTACATAGTATATGAGTGAGTTGCACTGAAAAACTTAGAATATAAGAAACGCACAGTGTAGTACATAGTATATGAGTGAGTTGCACTGAAAAACTGAGAATATAAGAAACGCACAGTGTAGTACATAGTATATGAGTGAGTTGCACTGAAAAACTTAGAATTTAAGAAACGCACAGTGTAGTACATAGTATATGAGTGAGTTGCACTGAAAAACTTAGAATTTACTGAAAAACCCGCATTACACGAAATGCACAGTGTACCACATAGTATATGAGTGAGTTGCTCTGAAAAACTTAGAATATAAGAATCGCACAGTGTAGTACATAGTATATGAGTGAGTTGCATTGAAAAACTTAGAATATAAGAAACGCACAGTGTAGTACATAGTATATGAGTGAGTTGCACTGAAAAACTTAGAATATAAGAAACGCACAGTGTAGTACATAGTATATGAGTGAGTTACACTGAAAAACTTAGAATTTACTGAAAAACCCGCATTACACGAAATGCACAGTGTAGTACATAGTATATGAGTGAGTTGCACTGAAAAACTGAGAATATAAGAAACGCACAGTGTAGTACAAAGTATATGAGTGAGTTGCACTGAAAAACTTAGAATATAAGAAACGCACAGTGTAGTACATAGTATATGAGTGAGTTGCACTGAAAAACTTAGAATATAAGAAACGCACATATAGTACATAGTATATGAATGAGTTGCACTGAAAAACTTAGAATTTACTGAAAAAATTGCATTACACGAAATGCACAGTGTAGTACATAGTATATGAGTGAGTTGCACTGAAAAACTTAGAATATAAGAAACGCACAGTGTAGTACATAGTATATGAGTGAGTTGCACTGAAAAAATTAGAATATAAGAAACGCACAGTGTAGTACATAGTATATGAGTGAGTTGCACTGAAAAACTTAGAATTGAAGAAACGCACAGTGTAGTACATAGTATATTAGTGAGTTGCACTGAAAAACTTAGAATATAAGAAACGCACAGTATAGTACATAGTATATGAGTGAGTTGCACTCAAAAACTTAGAATATAAGAAACGCACAGTGTAGTACATAGTATATGAGTGAGTTGCACTGAAAAACTTAGAATTTAAGAAACGCACAGTGTAGTACATAGTATATGAGTGAGCTGCACTGAAAAACTTAGAATATAAGAAACGCACAGTGTAGTACATAGTATATGAGTGAGTTGCACTGAAAAACTTAGAATATAAGAAACGCACATATAGTACATAGTATATGAATGAGTTGCACTGAAAAACCTAGAATTTACTGAAAAACCCGCATTACACGAAATGCACAGTGTAGTACATAGTATATGAGTGAGTTGCACTGAAAAACTTAGAATATAAGAAACGCACAGTGTAGTACATAGTATATGAGTGAGTTGCACTGAAAAACTTAGAATATAAGAAACGCACAGTGTAGTACATAGTATATGAGTGAGTTGCACTGAAAAACTTAGAATATAAGAAACGCACAGTGTAGTACATAGTATATGAGTGAGTTGCACTGAAAAACTTAGAATTTAAGAAACGCACAGTGTAGTACATAGCATATGAGTGAGTTGCACTGAAAAACTTAGAATATAAGAAACGCACAGTGTAGTACATAGTATATGAGTGAGTTGCACTGAAAAACTTAGAATATAAGAAACGCACAGTGTAGTACATAGTATATGAGTGAGTTGCACTGAAAAACTTAGAATATAAGAAACGCACAGTGTAGTACATAGTATATGAGTGAGTTGCACTGAAAAACTTAGAATTTAAGAAATGCACAGTGTAGTACATAGTATATGAGTGAGTTGCACTGAAAAACTTAGAATATAAGAAACGCACAGTGTAGTACATAGTATATGAGTGAGTTGCACTGAAAAACTTAGAATTTAAGAAACGCACAGTGTAGTACATAGTATATGAGTGAGTTGCACTGAAAAACCTAGAATTTACTGAAAAACCCGCATTACACGAAATGCACAGTGTAGCACATAGTATATGAGTGAGTTGCACTGAAAAACTTAGAATATAAGAAACGCACAGTGTAGTACATAGTATATGAGTGAGTTGCATTGAAAAACTTAGAATATAAGAAACGCACAGTGTAGTACATAGTATATGAGTGAGTTGCACTGAAAAACTTAGAATTTAAGAAACGCACAGTGTAGTACATAGTATATGAGTGAGTTGCACTGAAAAACTGAGAATATAAGAAACGCACAGTGTAGTACATAGTATATGAGTGAGTTGCACTGAAAAACTTAGAATTTAAGAAACGCACAGTGTAGTACATAGTATATGAGTGAGTTGCACTGAAAAACTTAGAATTTACTGAAAAACCCGCATTACACGAAATGCACAGTGTACCACATAGTATATGAGTGAGTTGCTCTGAAAAACTTAGAATATAAGAATCGCACAGTGTAGTACATAGTATATGAGTGAGTTGCATTGAAAAACTTAGAATATAAGAAACGCACAGTGTAGTACATAGTATATGAGTGAGTTGCACTGAAAAACTTAGAATATAAGAAACGCACAGTGTAGTACATAGTATATGAGTGAGTTACACTGAAAAACTTAGAATTTACTGAAAAACCCGCATTACACGAAATGCACAGTGTAGTACATAGTATATGAGTGAGTTGCACTGAAAAACTGAGAATATAAGAAACGCACAGTGTAGTACAAAGTATATGAGTGAGTTGCACTGAAAAACTTAGAATATAAGAAACGCACAGTGTAGTACATAGTATATGAGTGAGTTGCACTGAAAAACTTAGAATATAAGAAACGCACATATAGTACATAGTATATGAATGAGTTGCACTGAAAAACTTAGAATTTACTGAAAAAATTGCATTACACGAAATGCACAGTGTAGTACATAGTATATGAGTGAGTTGCACTGAAAAACTTAGAATATAAGAAACGCACAGTGTAGTACATAGTATATGAGTGAGTTGCACTGAAAAACTTAGAATTTAAGAAACGCACAGTGTAGTACATAGTATATGAGTGAGTTGCACTGAAAAACTTAGAATATAAGAAACGCACAGTATAGTACATAGTATATGAGTGAGTTGCACTCAAAAACTTAGAATATAAGAAACGCACAGTGTAGTACATAGTATATGAGTGAGTTGCACTGAAAAACTTAGAATTTAAGAAACGCACAGTGTAGTACATAGTATATGAGTGAGTTGCACTGAAAAACTTAGAATATAAGAAACGCACAGTGTAGTACATAGTATATGAGTGAGTTGCACTGAAAAACTTAGAATTTAAGAAACGCACAGTGTAGTACATAGTATATGAGTGAGTTGCACTGAAAAACTTAGAATATAAGAAACGCACATATAGTACATAGTATATGAATGAGTTGCACTGAAAAACTTAGAATTTACTGAAAAATCCGCATTACACGAAATGCACAGTGTAGTACATAGTATATGAGTGAGTTGCACTGAAAAACTTAGAATATAAGAAACGCACAGTGTAGTACATAGTATATGAGTGAGTTGCACTGAAAAACTTAGAATATAAGAAACGCACAGTGTAGTACATAGTATATGAGTGAGTTGCACTGAAAAACTTAGAATATAAGAAACGCACAGTGTAGTACATAGTATATGAGTGAGTTGCACTGAAAACTTAGAATATAAGAAACGCACAGTGTAGTACATAGTATATGAGTGAGTTGCACTGAAAAACTTAGAATATAAGAAACGCACAGTGTAGTACATAGTATATGAGTGAGTTGCACTGAAAAACTTAGAATATAAGAAACGCACAGTGTAGTACATAGTATATGAGTGAGTTGCACTGAAAAACTTAGAATATAAGAAACGCACAGTGTAGTACATAGTATATGAGTGAGTTGCACTGAAAAACTTAGAATATAAGAAACGCACAGTGTAGTACATAGTATATGAGTGAGTTGCACTGAAAAACTTAGAATTTAAGAAACGCACAGTGTAGTACATAGTATATGAGTGAGTTGCACTGAAAAACTTAGAATTTACTGAAAAACCCGCATTACACGAAATGCACAGTGTACCACATAGTATATGAGTGAGTTGCTCTGAAAAACTTAGAATATAAGAATCGCACAGTGTAGTACATAGTATATGAGTGAGTTGCATTGAAAAACTTAGAATATAAGAAACGCACAGTGTAGTACATAGTATATGAGTGAGTTGCACTGAAAAACTTAGAATATAAGAAACGCACAGTGTAGTACATAGTATATGAGTGAGTTACACTGAAAAACTTAGAATTTACTGAAAAACCCGCATTACACGAAATGCACAGTGTAGTACATAGTATATGAGTGAGTTGCACTGAAAAACTGAGAATATAAGAAACGCACAGTGTAGTACAAAGTATATGAGTGAGTTGCACTGAAAAACTTAGAATATAAGAAACGCACAGTGTAGTACATAGTATATGAGTGAGTTGCACTGAAAAACTTAGAATATAAGAAACGCACATATAGTACATAGTATATGAATGAGTTGCACTGAAAAACTTAGAATTTACTGAAAAAATTGCATTACACGAAATGCACAGTGTAGTACATAGTATATGAGTGAGTTGCACTGAAAAACTTAGAATATAAGAAACGCACAGTGTAGTACATAGTATATGAGTGAGTTGCACTGAAAAACTTAGAATTTAAGAAACGCACAGTGTAGTACATAGTATATGAGTGAGTTGCACTGAAAAACTTAGAATATAAGAAACGCACAGTATAGTACATAGTATATGAGTGAGTTGCACTCAAAAACTTAGAATATAAGAAACGCACAGTGTAGTACATAGTATATGAGTGAGTTGCACTGAAAAACTTAGAATTTAAGAAACGCACAGTGTAGTACATAGTATATGAGTGAGTTGCACTGAAAAACTTAGAATATAAGAAACGCACAGTGTAGTACATAGTATATGAGTGAGTTGCACTGAAAAACTTAGAATTTAAGAAACGCACAGTGTAGTACATAGTATATGAGTGAGTTGCACTGAAAAACTTAGAATATAAGAAACGCACATATAGTACATAGTATATGAATGAGTTGCACTGAAAAACTTAGAATTTACTGAAAAATCCGCATTACACGAAATGCACAGTGTAGTACATAGTATATGAGTGAGTTGCACTGAAAAACTTAGAATATAAGAAACGCACAGTGTAGTACATAGTATATGAGTGAGTTGCACTGAAAAACTTAGAATATAAGAAACGCACAGTGTAGTACATAGTATATGAGTGAGTTGCACTGAAAAACTTAGAATATAAGAAACGCACAGTGTAGTACATAGTATATGAGTGAGTTGCACTGAAAACTTAGAATATAAGAAACGCACAGTGTAGTACATAGTATATGAGTGAGTTGCACTGAAAAACTTAGAATATAAGAAACGCACAGTGTAGTACATAGTATATGAGTGAGTTGCACTGAAAAACTTAGAATATAAGAAACGCACAGTGTAGTACATAGTATATGAGTGAGTTGCACTGAAAAACTTAGAATATAAGAAACGCACAGTGTAGTACATAGTATATGAGTGAGTTGCACTGAAAAACTTAGAATATAAGAAACGCACAGTGTAGTACATAGTATATGAGTGAGTTGCACTGAAAAACTTAGAATTTAAGAAACGCACAGTGTAGTACATAGTATATGAGTGAGTTGCACTGAAAAACTTAGAATATAAGAAACGCACAGTGTAGTACATAGTATATGAGTGAGTTGCACTGAAAAACTTAGAATATAAGAAACGCACAGTGTAGTACATAGTATATGAGTGAGTTGCACTGAAAAACTTAGAATATAAGAAACGCACAGTGTAGTACATAGTATATGAGTGAGTTGCACTGAAAAACTTAGAATTTAAGAAATGCACAGTGTAGTACATAGTATATGAGTGAGTTGCACTGAAAAACTTAGAATATAAGAAACGCATAGTGTAGTACATAGTATATGAGTGAGTTGCACTGAAAAACTTAGAATTTAAGAAACGCACAGTGTAGTACATAGTATATGAGTGAGTTGCACTGAAAAACCTAGAATTTACTGAAAAACCCGCATTACACGAAATGCACAGTGTAGCACATAGTATATGAGTGAGTTGCACTGAAAAACTTAGAATATAAGAAACGCACAGTGTAGTACATAGTATATGAGTGAGTTGCATTGAAAAACTTAGAATATAAGAAACGCACAGTGTAGTACATAGTATATGAGTGAGTTGCACTGAAAAACTTAGAATTTAAGAAACGCACAGTGTAGTACATAGTATATGAGTGAGTTGCACTGAAAAACTGAGAATATAAGAAACGCACAGTGTAGTACATAGTATATGAGTGAGTTGCACTGAAAAACTTAGAATTTAAGAAACGCACAGTGTAGTACATAGTATATGAGTGAGTTGCACTGAAAAACTTAGAATTTACTGAAAAACCCGCATTACACGAAATGCACAGTGTACCACATAGTATATGAGTGAGTTGCTCTGAAAAACTTAGAATATAAGAATCGCACAGTGTAGTACATAGTATATGAGTGAGTTGCATTGAAAAACTTAGAATATAAGAAACGCACAGTGTAGTACATAGTATATGAGTGAGTTGCACTGAAAAACTTAGAATATAAGAAACGCACAGTGTAGTACATAGTATATGAGTGAGTTACACTGAAAAACTTAGAATTTACTGAAAAACCCGCATTACACGAAATGCACAGTGTAGTACATATTATATGAGTGAGTTGCACTGAAAAACTGAGAATATAAGAAACGCACAGTGTAGTACAAAGTATATGAGTGAGTTGCACTGAAAAACTTAGAATATAAGAAACGCACAGTGTAGTACATAGTATATGAGTGAGTTGCACTGAAAAACTTAGAATATAAGAAACGCACATATAGTACATAGTATATGAATGAGTTGCACTGAAAAACTTAGAATTTACTGAAAAAATTGCATTACACGAAATGCACAGTGTAGTACATAGTATATGAGTGAGTTGCACTGAAAAACTTAGAATATAAGAAACGCACAGTGTAGTACATAGTATATGAGTGAGTTGCACTGAAAAACTTAGAATTTAAGAAACGCACAGTGTAGTACATAGTATATGAGTGAGTTGCACTGAAAAACTTAGAATATAAGAAACGCACAGTATAGTACATAGTATATGAGTGAGTTGCACTCAAAAACTTAGAATATAAGAAACGCACAGTGTAGTACATAGTATATGAGTGAGTCGCACTGAAAAACTTAGAATTTAAGAAACGCACAGTGTAGTACATAGTATATGAGTGAGTTGCACTGAAAAACTTAGAATATAAGAAACGCACAGTGTAGTACATAGTATATGAGTGAGTTGCACTGAAAAACTTAGAATTTAAGAAACGCACAGTGTAGTACATAGTATATGAGTGAGTTACACTGAAAAACTTAGAATTTACTGAAAAACCCGCATTACACGAAATGCACAGTGTAGTACATAGTATATGAGTGAGTTGCACTGAAAAACTGAGAATATAAGAAACGCACAGTGTAGTACAAAGTATATGAGTGAGTTGCACTGAAAAACTTAGAATATAAGAAACGCACAGTGTAGTACATAGTATATGAGTGAGTTGCACTGAAAAACTTAGAATATAAGAAACGCACAGTGTAGTACATAGTATATGAGTGAGTTGCACTGAAAAACTTAGAATATAAGAAACGCACAGTGTAGTACATAGTATATGAGTGAGTTGCACTGAAAACTTAGAATATAAGAAACGCACAGTGTAGTACATAGTATATGAGTGAGTTGCACTGAAAAACTTAGAATATAAGAAACGCACAGTGTAGTACATAGTATATGAGTGAGTTGCACTGAAAAACTTAGAATATAAGAAACGCACAGTGTAGTACATAGTATATGAGTGAGTTGCACTGAAAAACTTAGAATATAAGAAACGCACAGTGTAGTACATAGTATATGAGTGAGTTGCACTGAAAAACTTAGAATATAAGAAACGCACAGTGTAGTACATAGTATATGAGTGAGTTGCACTGAAAAACTTAGAATTTAAGAAACGCACAGTGTAGTACATAGTATATGAGTGAGTTGCACTGAAAAACTTAGAATATAAGAAACGCACAGTGTAGTACATAGTATATGAGTGAGTTGCACTGAAAAACTTAGAATATAAGAAACGCACAGTGTAGTACATAGTATATGAGTGAGTTGCACTGAAAAACTTAGAATATAAGAAACGCACAGTGTAGTACATAGTATATGAGTGAGTTGCACTGAAAAACTTAGAATTTAAGAAATGCACAGTGTAGTACATAGTATATGAGTGAGTTGCACTGAAAAACTTAGAATATAAAAAACGCATAGTGTAGTACATAGTATATGAGTGAGTTGCACTGAAAAACTTAGAATTTAAGAAACGCACAGTGTAGTACATAGTATATGAGTGAGTTGCACTGAAAAACCTAGAATTTACTGAAAAACCCGCATTACACGAAATGCACAGTGTAGCACATAGTATATGAGTGAGTTGCACTGAAAAACTTAGAATATAAGAAACGCACAGTGTAGTACATAGTATATGAGTGAGTTGCATTGAAAAACTTAGAATATAAGAAACGCACAGTGTAGTACATAGTATATGAGTGAGTTGCACTGAAAAACTTAGAATTTAAGAAACGCACAGTGTAGTACATAGTATATGAGTGAGTTGCACTGAAAAACTGAGAATATAAGAAACGCACAGTGTAGTACATAGTATATGAGTGAGTTGCACTGAAAAACTTAGAATTTAAGAAACGCACAGTGTAGTACATAGTATATGAGTGAGTTGCACTGAAAAACTTAGAATTTACTGAAAAACCCGCATTACACGAAATGCACAGTGTACCACATAGTATATGAGTGAGTTGCTCTGAAAAACTTAGAATATAAGAATCGCACAGTGTAGTACATAGTATATGAGTGAGTTGCATTGAAAAACTTAGAATATAAGAAACGCACAGTGTAGTACATAGTATATGAGTGAGTTGCACTGAAAAACTTAGAATATAAGAAACGCACAGTGTAGTACATAGTATATGAGTGAGTTACACTGAAAAACTTAGAATTTACTGAAAAACCCGCATTACACGAAATGCACAGTGTAGTACATAGTATATGAGTGAGTTGCACTGAAAAACTGAGAATATAAGAAACGCACAGTGTAGTACAAAGTATATGAGTGAGTTGCACTGAAAAACTTAGAATATAAGAAACGCACAGTGTAGTACATAGTATATGAGTGAGTTGCACTGAAAAACTTAGAATATAAGAAACGCACATATAGTACATAGTATATGAATGAGTTGCACTGAAAAACTTAGAATTTACTGAAAAAATTGCATTACACGAAATGCACAGTGTAGTACATAGTATATGAGTGAGTTGCACTGAAAAACTTAGAATATAAGAAACGCACAGTGTAGTACATAGTATATGAGTGAGTTGCACTGAAAAACTTAGAATTTAAGAAACGCACAGTGTAGTACATAGTATATGAGTGAGTTGCACTGAAAAACTTAGAATATAAGAAACGCACAGTATAGTACATAGTATATGAGTGAGTTGCACTCAAAAACTTAGAATATAAGAAACGCACAGTGTAGTACATAGTATATGAGTGAGTTGCACTGAAAAACTTAGAATTTAAGAAACGCACAGTGTAGTACATAGTATATGAGTGAGTTGCACTGAAAAACTTAGAATATAAGAAACGCACAGTGTAGTACATAGTATATGAGTGAGTTGCACTGAAAAACTTAGAATTTAAGAAACGCACAGTGTAGTACATAGTATATGAGTGAGTTGCACTGAAAAACTTAGAATATAAGAAACGCACATATAGTACATAGTATATGAATGAGTTGCACTGAAAAACTTAGAATTTACTGAAAAATCCGCATTACACGAAATGCACAGTGTAGTACATAGTATATGAGTGAGTTGCACTGAAAAACTTAGAATATAAGAAACGCACAGTGTAGTACATAGTATATGAGTGAGTTGCACTGAAAAACTTAGAATATAGAAAACGCACAGTGTAGTACATAGTATATGAGTGAGTTGCACTGAAAAACTTAGAATATAAGAAACGCACAGTGTAGTACATAGTATATGAGTGAGTTGCACTGAAAACTTAGAATATAAGAAACGCACAGTGTAGTACATAGTATATGAGTGAGTTGCACTGAAAAACTTAGAATATAAGAAACGCACAGTGTAGTACATAGTATATGAGTGAGTTGCACTGAAAAACTTAGAATTTAAGAAACGCACAGTGTAGTACATAGTATATGAGTGAGTTGCACTGAAAAACTTAGAATATAAGAAACGCACAGTGTAGTACATAGTATATGAGCGAGTTGCACTGAAAAACTTAGAATATAAGAAACGCACAGTGTAGTACATAGTATATGAGTGAGTTGCACTGAAAAACTTAGAATATAAGAAACGCACAGTGTAGTACATAGTATATGAGTGAGTTGCACTGAAAAACTTAGAATATAAGAAACGCACAGTGTAGTACATAGTATATGAGTGAGTTGCACTGAAAAACTTAGAATTTACTGAAAAACCCGTATTACACGAAATGCACAGTGTAGTACATAGTATATGAGTGAGTTGCACTGAAAAACTTAGAATATAAGAAACGCACAGTGTAGTACATATATATGAGTGAGTTGCACTGAAAAACTTAGAATATAAGAAACGCATAGTGTAGTACATAGTATATGAGTGAGTTGCACTGAAAAACTTAGAATATAAGAAACGCACAGTGTAGTACATAGTATATGAGTGAGTTGCACTGAAAAACTTAGAATATAAGAAACGCACAGTGTAGTACATAGTATATGAGTGAGTTGCACTGAAAAACTTAGAATTGAAGAAACGCACAGTGTAGTACATAGTATATGAGTGAGTTGCACTGAAAAACTTAGAATATAAGAAACGCACAGTGTAGTACATAGTATATGAGTGAGTTGCACTGAAAAACTTAGAATTTAAGAAACGCACAGTGTAGTACATAGTATATGAGTGAGTTGCACTGAAAAACTTAGAATATAAGAAAGGCACAGTGTAGTACATAGTATATGAGTGAGTTGCACTGAAAAACTTAGAATTTAAGAAACGCACAGTGTAGTACATAGTATATGAGTGAGTTGCACTGAAAAACTTAGAATATAAGAAAGGCACAGTGTAGTACATAGTATATGAGTGAGTTGCACTGAAAAATTTAGAATATAAGAAACGCAAATATAGTACATAGTATATGAATGAGTTGCACTGAAAAACCTAGAATTTACTGAAAAACCCGCATTACACGAAATGCACAGTGTAGTACATAGTATATGAGTGAGTTGCACTGAAAAACTTAGAATATAAGAAACGCACAGTGTAGTACATAGTATATGAGTGAGTTGCACTGAAAAACTTAGAATATAAGAAACGCACAGTGTAGTACATAGTATATGAGTGAGTTGCACTGAAAAACTTAGAATTTAAGAAACGCACAGTGTAGTACATAGTATATGAGTGAGTTGCACTGAAAAACTTAGAATATAAGAAACGCACAGTGTAGTACATAGTATATGAGTGAGTTGCACTGAAAAACTTAGAATATAAGAAACGCACAGTGTAGTACATAGTATATGAGTGAGTTGCACTGAAAAACTTAGAATATAAGAAACGCACAGTGTAGTACATAGTATATGAGTGAGTTGCACTGAAAAACTTAGAATTTAAGAAACGCACAGTGTAGTACATAGTATGTATATGAGTGAGTTGCACTGAAAAACTTAGAATATAAGAAACGCACAGTGTAGTACATAGTATATGAGTGAGTTGCACTGAAAAACTTAGAATTTAAGAAACGCACAGTGTAGTACATAGTATATGAGTGAGTTGCACTGAAAAACTTAGAATATAAGAAACGCACAGTGTAGTACATAGTATATGTGTGAGTTGCACTGAAAAACTTAGAATTTAAGAAACGCACAGTGTAGTACATAGTATATGAGTGAGTTGCACTGAAAAACTTAGAATATAAGAAACGCACAGTGTAGTACATAGTATATGAGTGAGTTGCACTGAAAAACTTAGAATATAAGAAATGCACAGTGTAGTACATAGTGTATGAGTGAGTTGCACTGAAAAACTTAGAATATAAGAAACGCACAGTGTAGTACATAGTATATGAGTGAGTTGCACTGAAAAACTTAGAATTTAAGAAACGCACAGTGTAGTACATAGTATATGAGTGAGTTGCACTGAAAAACTGAGAATATAAGAAACGCACAGTGTAGTACATAGTATATGAGTGAGTTGCAGTGAAAAACTTAGAATTTAAGAAACGCACAGTGTAGTACATAGTATATGAGTGAGTTGCACTGAAAAACTTAGAATTTACTGAAAAACCCGCATTACACGAAATGCACAGTGTACCACATAGTATATGAGTGAGTTGCTCTGAAAAACTTAGAATATAAGAAATGCACAGTGTAGTACATAGTATATGAGTGAGTTGCATTGAAAAACTTAGAATATAAGAAACGCACAGTGTAGTACATAGTATATGAGTGAGTTGCACTGAAAAACTTAGAATATAAGAAACGCACAGTGTAGTACATAGTATATGAGTGAGTTACACTGAAAAACTTAGAATTTACTGAAAAACCCGCATTACACGAAATGCACAGTGTAGTACATAGTATATGAGTGAGTTGCACTGAAAAACTGAGAATATAAGAAACGCACAGTGTAGTACAAAGTATATGAGTGAGTTGCACTGAAAAACTTAGAATATAAGAAACGCACAGTGTAGTACATAGTATATGAGTGAGTTGCACTGAAAAACTTAGAATATAAGAAACGCACATATAGTACATAGTATATGAATGAGTTGCACTGAAAAACTTAGAATTTACTGAAAAAATCGCATTACACGAAATGCACAGTGTAGTACATAGTATAAGAGTGAGTTGCACTGAAAAACTTAGAATATAAGAAACGCACAGTGTAGTACATAGTATATGAGTGAGTTGCACTGAAAAACTTAGAATTTAAGAAACGCACAGTGTAGTACATAGTATATGAGTGAGTTGCACTGAAAAACTTAGAATATAAGAAACGCACAGTATAGTACATAGTATATGAGTGAGTTGCACTCAAAAACTTAGAATATAAGAAACGCACAGTGTAGTACATAGTATATGAGTGAGTTGCACTGAAAAACTTAGAATTTAAGAAACGCACAGTGTAGTACATAGTATATGA
Organism: Mus caroli; assembly: GCF_978045245.1. Classification (NCBI taxonomy): domain Eukaryota; kingdom Metazoa; phylum Chordata; class Mammalia; order Rodentia; family Muridae; genus Mus; species Mus caroli. The sequence goes on from NW_028227280.1 coordinate 3,244,255, forward strand.
GTGAGTTGCACTGAAAAACTTAGAATATAAGAAACGCACAGTGTAGTACATAGTATATGAGTGAGTTGCACTGAAAAACTTAGAATATAAGAAACGCACAGTGTAGTACATAGTATATGAGTGAGTTGCACTGAAAAACTTAGAATTTAAGAAACGCACAGTGTAGTACATAGTATATGAGTGAGTTGCACTGAAAAACTTAGAATATAAGAAACGCACATATAGTACATAGTATATGAATGAGTTGCACTGAAAAACTTAGAATTTACTGAAAAATCCGCATTACACGAAATGCACAGTGTAGTACATAGTATATGAGTGAGTTGCACTGAAAAACTTAGAATATAAGAAACGCACAGTGTAGTACATAGTATATGAGTGAGTTGCACTGAAAAACTTAGAATATAAGAAACGCACAGTGTAGTACATAGTATATGAGTGAGTTGCACTGAAAACTTAGAATATAAGAAACGCACAGTGTAGTACATAGTATATGAGTGAGTTGCACTGAAAAACTTAGAATATAAGAAACGCACAGTGTAGTACATAGTATATGAGTGAGTTGCACTGAAAACTTAGAATATAAGAAACGCACAGTGTAGTACATAGTATATGAGTGAGTTGCACTGAAAAACTTAGAATATAAGAAACGCACAGTGTAGTACATAGAATGTATATGAGTGAGTTGCACTGAAAAACTTAGAATTTAAGAAACGCACAGTGTAGTACATAGTATATGAGTGAGTTGCACTGAAAAACTTAGAATTTAAGAAACGCACAGTGTAGTACATAGTATATGAGTGAGTTGCATTGAAAAACTTAGAATATAAGAAACGCACAGTGTAGTACATAGTATATGAGTGAGTTGCACTGAAAAACTTAGAATTTAAGAAACGCACAGTGTAGTACATAGTATATGAGTGAGTTGCACTGAAAAACTGAGAATATAAGAAACGCACAGTGTAGTACATAGTATATGAGTGAGTTGCACTGAAAAACTTAGAATTTAAGAAACGCACAGTGTAGTACATAGTATATGAGTGAGTTGCACTGAAAAACTTAGAATTTACTGAAAAACCCGCATTACACGAAATGCACAGTGTACCACATAGTATATGAGTGAGTTGCTCTGAAAAACTTAGAATATAAGAATCGCACAGTGTAGTACATAGTATATGAGTGAGTTGCATTGAAAAACTTAGAATATAAGAAACGCACAGTGTAGTACATAGTATATGAGTGAGTTGCACTGAAAAACTTAGAATATAAGAAACGCACAGTGTAGTACATAGTATATGAGTGAGTTACACTGAAAAACTTAGAATTTACTGAAAAACCCGCATTACACGAAATGCACAGTGTAGTACATAGTATATGAGTGAGTTGCACTGAAAAACTGAGAATATAAGAAACGCACAGTGTAGTACAAAGTATATGAGTGAGTTGCACTGAAAAACTTAGAATATAAGAAACGCACAGTGTAGTACATAGTATATGAGTGAGTTGCACTGAAAAACTTAGAATATAAGAAACGCACATATAGTACATAGTATATGAATGAGTTGCACTGAAAAACTTAGAATTTACTGACAAAATTGCATTACACGAAATGCACAGTGTAGTACATAGTATATGAGTGAGTTGCACTGAAAAACTTAGAATATAAGAAACGCACAGTGTAGTACATAGTATATGAGTGAGTTGCACTGAAAAACTTAGAATTTAAGAAACGCACAGTGTAGTACATAGTATATGAGTGAGTTGCACTGAAAAACTTAGAATATAAGAAACGCACAGTATAGTACATAGTATATGAGTGAGTTGCACTCAAAAACTTAGAATATAAGAAACGCACAGTGTAGTACATAGTATATGAGTGAGTTGCACTGAAAAACTTAGAATTTAAGAAACGCACAGTGTAGTACATAGTATATGAGTGAGTTGCACTGAAAAACTTAGAATATAAGAAACGCACAGTGTAGTACATAGTATATGAGTGAGTTGCACTGAAAAACTTAGAATTTAAGAAACGCACAGTGTAGTACATAGTATATGAGTGAGTTGCACTGAAAAACTTAGAATATAAGAAACGCACATATAGTACATAGTATATGAATGAGTTGCACTGAAAAACTTAGAATTTACTGAAAAATCCGCATTACACGAAATGCACAGTGTAGTACATAGTATATGAGTGATTTGCACTGAAAAACTTAGAATATAAGAAACGCACAGTGTAGTACATAGTATATGAGTGAGTTGCACTGAAAAACTTAGAATATAAGAAACGCACAGTGTAGTACATAGTATATGAGTGAGTTGCACTGAAAAACTTAGAATATAAGAAACGCACAGTGTAGTACATAGTATATGAGTGAGTTGCACTGAAAACTTAGAATATAAGAAACGCACAGTGTAGTACATAGTATATGAGTGAGTTGCACTGAAAAACTTAGAATATAAGAAACGCACAGTGTAGTACATAGTATATGAGTGAGTTGCACTGAAAAACTTAGAATATAAGAAACGCACAGTGTAGTACATAGTATATGAGTGAGTTGCACTGAAAAACTTAGAATATAAGAAACGCACAGTGTAGTACATAGTATATGAGTGAGTTGCACTGAAAAACTTAGAATATAAGAAACGCACAGTGTAGTACATAGTATATGAGTGAGTTGCACTGAAAAACTTAGAATTTAAGAAACGCACAGTGTAGTACATAGTATATGAGTGAGTTGCACTGAAAAACTTAGAATATAAGAAACGCACAGTGTAGTACATAGTATATGAGTGAGTTGCACTGAAAAACTTAGAATATAAGAAACGCACAGTGTAGTACATAGTATATGAGTGAGTTGCACTGAAAAACTTAGAATATAAGAAACGCACAGTGTAGTACATAGTATATGAGTGAGTTGCACTGAAAAACTTAGAATTTAAGAAATGCACAGTGTAGTACATAGTATATGAGTGAGTTGCACTGAAAAACTTAGAATATAAGAAACGCATAGTGTAGTACATAGTATATGAGTGAGTTGCACTGAAAAACTTAGAATTTAAGAAACGCACAGTGTAGTACATAGTATATGAGTGAGTTGCACTGAAAAACCTAGAATTTACTGAAAAACCCGCATTACACGAAATGCACTGTGTAGCACATAGTATATGAGTGAGTTGCACTGAAAAACTTAGAATATAAGAAACGCACAGTGTAGTACATAGTATATGAGTGAGTTGCATTGAAAAACTTAGAATATAAGAAACGCACAGTGTAGTACATAGTATATGAGTGAGTTGCACTGAAAAACTTAGAATTTAAGAAACGCACAGTGTAGTACATAGTATATGAGTGAGTTGCACTGAAAAACTGAGAATATAAGAAACGCACAGTGTAGTACATAGTATATGAGTGAGTTGCACTGAAAAACTTAGAATTTAAGAAACGCACAGTGTAGTACATAGTATATGAGTGAGTTGCACTGAAAAACTTTGAATTTACTGAAAAACCCGCATTACACGAAATGCACAGTGTACCACATAGTATATGAGTGAGTTGCTCTGAAAAACTTAGAATATAAGAATCGCACAGTGTAGTACATAGTATATGAGTGAGTTGCATTGAAAAACTTAGAATATAAGAAACGCACAGTGTAGTACATAGTATATGAGTGAGTTGCACTGAAAAACTTAGAATATAAGAAACGCACAGTGTAGTACATAGTATATGAGTGAGTTACACTGAAAAACTTAGAATTTACTGAAAAACCCGCATTACACGAAATGCACAGTGTAGTACATAGTATATGAGTGAGTTGCACTGAAAAACTGAGAATATAAGAAACGCACAGTGTAGTACAAAGTATATGAGTGAGTTGCACTGAAAAACTTAGAATATAAGAAACGCACAGTGTAGTACATAGTATATGAGTGAGTTGCACTGAAAAACTTAGAATATAAGAAACACACATATAGTACATAGTATATGAATGAGTTGCACTGAAAAACTTAGAATTTACTGAAAAATCCGCATTACACGAAATGCACAGTGTAGTACATAGTATATGAGTGAGTTGCACTGAAAAACTTAGAATATAAGAAACGCACAGTGTAGTACATAGTATATGAGTGAGTTGCACTGAAAAACTTAGAATTTAAGAAACGCACAGTGTAGTACATAGTATATGAGTGAGTTGCACTGAAAAACTTAGAATATAAGAAACGCACAGTGTAGTACATAGTATATGAGTGAGTTGCACTGAAAAACTTAGAATTTAAGAAACGCACAGTGTAGTACATAGTATATGAGTGAGTTGCACTGAAAAACTTAGAATATAAGAAACACACATATAGTACATAGTATATGAATGAGTTGCACTGAAAAACTTAGAATTTACTGAAAAATCCGCATTACACGAAATGCACAGTGTAGTACATAGTATATGAGTGAGTTGCACTGAAAAACTTAGAATATAAGAAACGCACAGTGTAGTACATAGTATATGAGTGAGTTGCACTGAAAAACTTAGAATATAGAAAACGCACAGTGTAGTACATAGTATATGAGTGAGTTGCACTGAAAAACTTAGAATATAAGAAACGCACAGTGTAGTACATAGTATATGAGTGAGTTGCACTGAAAACTTAGAATATAAGAAACGCACAGTGTAGTACATAGTATATGAGTGAGTTGCACTGAAAAACTTAGAATATAAGAAACGCACAGTGTAGTACATAGTATATGAGTGAGTTGCACTGAAAAACTTAGAATTTAAGAAACGCACAGTGTAGTACATAGTATATGAGTGAGTTGCACTGAAAAACTTAGAATATAAGAAACGCACAGTGTAGTACATAGTATATGAGCGAGTTGCACTGAAAAACTTAGAATATAAGAAACGCACAGTGTAGTACATAGTATATGAGCGAGTTGCACTGAAAAACTTAGAATATAAGAAACGCACAGTGTAGTACATAGTATATGAGTGAGTTGCACTGAAAAACTTAGAATATAAGAAACGCACAGTGTAGTACATAGTATATGAGTGAGTTGCACTGAAAAACTTAGAATTTACTGAAAAACCCGTATTACACGAAATGCACAGTGTAGTACATAGTATATGAGTGAGTTGCACTGAAAAACTTAGAATATAAGAAACGCACAGTGTAGTACATATATATGAGTGAGTTGCACTGAAAAACTTAGAATATAAGAAACGCATAGTGTAGTACATAGTATATGAGTGAGTTGCACTGAAAAACTTAGAATATAAGAAACGCACAGTGTAGTACAATGTATATGAGTGAGTTGCACTGAAAAACTTAGAATATAAGAAACGCACAGTGTAGTACATAGTATATGAGTGAGTTGAACTGAAAAACTTAGAATTGAAGAAACGCACAGTGTAGTACATAGTATATGAGTGAGTTGCACTGAAAAACTTAGAATATAAGAAACGCACAGTATAGTACATAGTATATGAGTGAGTTGCACTCAAAAACTTAGAATATAAGAAACGCACAGTGTAGTACATAGTATATGAGTGAGTTGCACTGAAAAACTTAGAATTTAAGAAACGCACAGTGTAGTACATAGTATATGAGTTAGTTGCACTGAAAAACTTAGAATATAAGAAAGGCACAGTGTAGTACATAGTATATGAGTGAGTTGCACTGAAAAATTTAGAATATAAAAAACGCAAATATAGTACATAGTATATGAATGAGTTGCACTGAAAAACCTAGAATTTACTGAAAAACCCGCATTACACGAAATGCACAGTGTAGTACATAGTATATGAGTGAGTTGCACTGAAAAACTTAGAATATAAGAAACGCACAGTGTAGTACATAGTATATGACTGAGTTGCACTGAAAAACTTAGAATATAAGAAACGCACAGTGTAGTACATAGTATATGAGTGAGTTGCACTGAAAAACTTAGAATATAAGAAACGCACAGTGTAGTACATAGTATATGAGTGAGTTGCACTGAAAAACTTAGAATTTAAGAAACGCACAGTGTAGTACATAGTATATGAGTGAGTTGCACTGAAAAACTTAGAATATAAGAAACGCACAGTGTAGTACATAGTATATGAGTGAGTTGCACTGAAAAACTTAGAATATAAGAAACGCACAGTGTAGTACATAGTATATGAGTGAGTTGCACTGAAAAACTTAGAATATAAGAAACGCACAGTGTAGTACATAGTATATGAGTGAGTTGCACTGAAAAACTTAGAATTTAAGAAACGCACAGTGTAGTACATAGTATGTATATGAGTGAGTTGCACTGAAAAACTTAGAATATAAGAAACGCACAGTGTAGTACATAGTATATGAGTGAGTTGCACTGAAAAACTTAGAATTTAAGAAACGCACAGTATAGTACATAGTATATGAGTGAGTTGCACTGAAAAACTTAGAATATAAGAAACGCACAGTGTAGTACATAGTATATGTGTGAGTTGCACTGAAAAACTTAGAATTTAAGAAACGCACAGTGTAGTACATAGTATATGAGTGAGTTGCACTGAAAAACTTAGAATATAAGAAACGCACAGTGTAGTACATAGTATATGAGTGAGTTGCACTGAAAAACTTAGAATATAAGAAATGCACAGTGTAGTACATAGTGTATGAGTGAGTTGCACTGAAAAACTTAGAATATAAGAAACGCACAGTGTAGTACATAGTATATGAGTGAGTTGCACTGAAAAACTTAGAATTTAAGAAACGCACAGTGTAGTACATAGTATATGAGTGAGTTGCACTGAAAAACTGAGAATATAAGAAACGCACAGTGTAGTACATAGTATATGAGTGAGTTGCAGTGAAAAACTTAGAATTTAAGAAACGCACAGTGTAGTACATAGTATATGAGTGAGTTGCACTGAAAAACTTAGAATTTACTGAAAAACCCGCATTACACGAAATGCACAGTGTACCACATAGTATATGAGTGAGTTGCTCTGAAAAACTTAGAATATAAGAAATGCACAGTGTAGTACATAGTATATGAGTGAGTTGCATTGAAAAACTTAGAATATAAGAAACGCACAGTGTAGTACATAGTATATGAGTGAGTTGCACTGAAAAACTTAGAATATAAGAAACGCACAGTGTAGTACATAGTATATGAGTGAGTTGCACTGAAAAACTTAGAATTTAAGAAACGCACAGTGTAGTACATAGTATATGAGTGAGTTGCACTGAAAAACTTAGAATATAAGAAACACACATATAGTACATAGTATATGAATGAGTTGCACTGAAAAACTTAGAATTTACTGAAAAATCCGCATTACACGAAATGCACAGTGTAGTACATAGTATATGAGTGAGTTGCACTGAAAAACTTAGAATATAAGAAACGCACAGTGTAGTACATAGTATATGAGTGAGTTGCACTGAAAAACTTAGAATATAGAAAACGCACAGTGTAGTACATAGTATATGAGTGAGTTGCACTGAAAAACTTAGAATATAAGAAACGCACAGTGTAGTACATAGTATATGAGTGAGTTGCACTGAAAACTTAGAATATAAGAAACGCACAGTGTAGTACATAGTATATGAGTGAGTTGCACTGAAAAACTTAGAATATAAGAAACGCACAGTGTAGTACATAGTATATGAGTGAGTTGCACTGAAAAACTTAGAATTTAAGAAACGCACAGTGTAGTACATAGTATATGAGTGAGTTGCACTGAAAAACTTAGAATATAAGAAACGCACAGTGTAGTACATAGTATATGAGCGAGTTGCACTGAAAAACTTAGAATATAAGAAACGCACAGTGTAGTACATAGTATATGAGCGAGTTGCACTGAAAAACTTAGAATATAAGAAACGCACAGTGTAGTACATAGTATATGAGTGAGTTGCACTGAAAAACTTAGAATATAAGAAACGCACAGTGTAGTACATAGTATATGAGTGAGTTGCACTGAAAAACTTAGAATTTACTGAAAAACCCGTATTACACGAAATGCACAGTGTAGTACATAGTATATGAGTGAGTTGCACTGAAAAACTTAGAATATAAGAAACGCACAGTGTAGTACATATATATGAGTGAGTTGCACTGAAAAACTTAGAATATAAGAAACGCATAGTGTAGTACATAGTATATGAGTGAGTTGCACTGAAAAACTTAGAATATAAGAAACGCACAGTGTAGTACAATGTATATGAGTGAGTTGCACTGAAAAACTTAGAATATAAGAAACGCACAGTGTAGTACATAGTATATGAGTGAGTTGAACTGAAAAACTTAGAATTGAAGAAACGCACAGTGTAGTACATAGTATATGAGTGAGTTGCACTGAAAAACTTAGAATATAAGAAACGCACAGTATAGTACATAGTATATGAGTGAGTTGCACTCAAAAACTTAGAATATAAGAAACGCACAGTGTAGTACATAGTATATGAGTGAGTTGCACTGAAAAACTTAGAATTTAAGAAACGCACAGTGTAGTACATAGTATATGAGTTAGTTGCACTGAAAAACTTAGAATATAAGAAAGGCACAGTGTAGTACATAGTATATGAGTGAGTTGCACTGAAAAATTTAGAATATAAAAAACGCAAATATAGTACATAGTATATGAATGAGTTGCACTGAAAAACCTAGAATTTACTGAAAAACCCGCATTACACGAAATGCACAGTGTAGTACATAGTATATGAGTGAGTTGCACTGAAAAACTTAGAATATAAGAAACGCACAGTGTAGTACATAGTATATGACTGAGTTGCACTGAAAAACTTAGAATATAAGAAACGCACAGTGTAGTACATAGTATATGAGTGAGTTGCACTGAAAAACTTAGAATATAAGAAACGCACAGTGTAGTACATAGTATATGAGTGAGTTGCACTGAAAAACTTAGAATTTAAGAAACGCACAGTGTAGTACATAGTATATGAGTGAGTTGCACTGAAAAACTTAGAATATAAGAAACGCACAGTGTAGTACATAGTATATGAGTGAGTTGCACTGAAAAACTTAGAATATAAGAAACGCACAGTGTAGTACATAGTATATGAGTGAGTTGCACTGAAAAACTTAGAATATAAGAAACGCACAGTGTAGTACATAGTATATGAGTGAGTTGCACTGAAAAACTTAGAATTTAAGAAACGCACAGTGTAGTACATAGTATGTATATGAGTGAGTTGCACTGAAAAACTTAGAATATAAGAAACGCACAGTGTAGTACATAGTATATGAGTGAGTTGCACTGAAAAACTTAGAATTTAAGAAACGCACAGTATAGTACATAGTATATGAGTGAGTTGCACTGAAAAACTTAGAATATAAGAAACGCACAGTGTAGTACATAGTATATGTGTGAGTTGCACTGAAAAACTTAGAATTTAAGAAACGCACAGTGTAGTACATAGTATATGAGTGAGTTGCACTGAAAAACTTAGAATATAAGAAACGCACAGTGTAGTACATAGTATATGAGTGAGTTGCACTGAAAAACTTAGAATATAAGAAATGCACAGTGTAGTACATAGTGTATGAGTGAGTTGCACTGAAAAACTTAGAATATAAGAAACGCACAGTGTAGTACATAGTATATGAGTGAGTTGCACTGAAAAACTTAGAATTTAAGAAACGCACAGTGTAGTACATAGTATATGAGTGAGTTGCACTGAAAAACTGAGAATATAAGAAACGCACAGTGTAGTACATAGTATATGAGTGAGTTGCAGTGAAAAACTTAGAATTTAAGAAACGCACAGTGTAGTACATAGTATATGAGTGAGTTGCACTGAAAAACTTAGAATTTACTGAAAAACCCGCATTACACGAAATGCACAGTGTACCACATAGTATATGAGTGAGTTGCTCTGAAAAACTTAGAATATAAGAAATGCACAGTGTAGTACATAGTATATGAGTGAGTTGCATTGAAAAACTTAGAATATAAGAAACGCACAGTGTAGTACATAGTATATGAGTGAGTTGCACTGAAAAACTTAGAATATAAGAAACGCACAGTGTAGTACATAGTATATGAGTGAGTTACACTGAAAAACTTAGAATTTACTGAAAAACCCGCATTACACGAAATGCACAGTGTAGTACATAGTATATGAGTGAGTTGCACTGAAAAACTGAGAATATAAGAAACGCACAGTGTAGTACAAAGTATATGAGTGAGTTGCACTGAAAAACTTAGAATATAAGAAACGCACAGTGTAGTACATAGTATATGAGTGAGTTGCACTGAAAAACTTAGAATATAAGAAACGCACATATAGTACATAGTATATGAATGAGTTGCACTGAAAAACTTAGAATTTACTGAAAAAATCGCATTACACGAAATGCACAGTGTAGTACATAGTATAAGAGTGAGTTGCACTGAAAAACTTAGAATATAAGAAACGCACAGTGTAGTACATAGTATATGAGTGAGTTGCACTGAAAAACTTAGAATTTAAGAAACGCACAGTGTAGTACATAGTATATGAGTGAGTTGCACTGAAAAACTTAGAATATAAGAAACGCACAGTATAGTACATAGTATATGAGTGAGTTGCACTCAAAAACTTAGAATATAAGAAACGCACAGTGTAGTACATAGTATATGAGTGAGTTGCACTGAAAAACTTAGAATTTAAGAAACGCACAGTGTAGTACATAGTATATGAGTGAGTTGCACTGAAAAACTTAGAATATAAGAAACGCACAGTGTAGTACATAGTATATGAGTGAGTTGCACTGAAAAACTTAGAATATAAGAAACGCACAGTGTAGTACATAGTATATGAGTGAGTTGCACTGAAAAACTTAGAATTTAAGAAACGCACAGTGTAGTACATAGTATATGAGTGAGTTGCACTGAAAAACTTAGAATATAAGAAACGCACATATAGTACATAGTATATGAATGAGTTGCACTGAAAAACTTAGAATTTACTGAAAAATCCGCATTACACGAAATGCACAGTGTAGTACATAGTATATGAGTGAGTTGCACTGAAAAACTTAGAATATAAGAAACGCACAGTGTAGTACATAGTATATGAGTGAGTTGCACTGAAAAACTTAGAATATAAGAAACGCACAGTGTAGTACATAGTATATGAGTGAGTTGCACTGAAAACTTAGAATATAAGAAACGCACAGTGTAGTACATAGTATATGAGTGAGTTGCACTGAAAAACTTAGAATATAAGAAACGCACAGTGTAGTACATAGTATATGAGTGAGTTGCACTGAAAACTTAGAATATAAGAAACGCACAGTGTAGTACATAGTATATGAGTGAGTTGCACTGAAAAACTTAGAATATAAGAAACGCACAGTGTAGTACATAGAATGTATATGAGTGAGTTGCACTGAAAAACTTAGAATTTAAGAAACGCACAGTGTAGTACATAGTATATGAGTGAGTTGCACTGAAAAACTTAGAATTTAAGAAACGCACAGTGTAGTACATAGTATATGAGTGAGTTGCATTGAAAAACTTAGAATATAAGAAACGCACAGTGTAGTACATAGTATATGAGTGAGTTGCACTGAAAAACTTAGAATTTAAGAAACGCACAGTGTAGTACATAGTATATGAGTGAGTTGCACTGAAAAACTTAGAATTTACTGAAAAACCCGCATTACACGAAATGCACAGTGTACCACATAGTATATGAGTGAGTTGCTCTGAAAAACTTAGAATATAAGAATCGCACAGTGTAGTACATAGTATATGAGTGAGTTGCATTGAAAAACTTAGAATATAAGAAACGCACAGTGTAGTACATAGTATATGAGTGAGTTGCACTGAAAAACTTAGAATATAAGAAACGCACAGTGTAGTACATAGTATATGAGTGAGTTACACTGAAAAACTTAGAATTTACTGAAAAACCCGCATTACACGAAATGCACAGTGTAGTACATAGTATATGAGTGAGTTGCACTGAAAAACTGAGAATATAAGAAACGCACAGTGTAGTACAAAGTATATGAGTGAGTTGCACTGAAAAACTTAGAATATAAGAAACGCACAGTGTAGTACATAGTATATGAGTGAGTTGCACTGAAAAACTTAGAATATAAGAAACGCACATATAGTACATAGTATATGAATGAGTTGCACTGAAAAACTTAGAATTTACTGAAAAAATTGCATTACACGAAATGCACAGTGTAGTACATAGTATATGAGTGAGTTGCACTGAAAAACTTAGAATATAAGAAACGCACAGTGTAGTACATAGTATATGAGTGAGTTGCACTGAAAAACTTAGAATTTAAGAAACGCACAGTGTAGTACATAGTATATGAGTGAGTTGCACTGAAAAACTTAGAATATAAAAACGCACAGTATAGTACATAGTATATGAGTGAGTTGCACTCAAAAACTTAGAATATAAGAAACGCACAGTGTAGTACATAGTATATGAGTGAGTTGCACTGAAAAACTTAGAATTTAAGAAACGCACAGTGTAGTACATAGTATATGAGTGAGTTGCACTGAAAAACTTAGAATATAAGAAACGCACAGTGTAGTACATAGTATATGAGTGAGTTGCACTGAAAAACTTAGAATTTAAGAAACGCACAGTGTAGTACATAGTATATGAGTGAGTTGCACTGAAAAACTTAGAATATAAGAAACGCACATATAGTACATAGTATATGAATGAGTTGCACTGAAAAACTTAGAATTTACTGAAAAATCCGCATTACACGAAATGCACAGTGTAGTACATAGTATATGAGTGATTTGCACTGAAAAACTTAGAATATAAGAAACGCACAGTGTAGTACATAGTATATGAGTGAGTTGCACTGAAAAACTTAGAATATAAGAAACGCACAGTGTAGTACATAGTATATGAGTGAGTTGCACTGAAAAACTTAGAATATAAGAAACGCACAGTGTAGTACATAGTATATGAGTGAGTTGCACTGAAAACTTAGAATATAAGAAACGCACAGTGTAGTACATAGTATATGAGTGAGTTGCACTGAAAAACTTAGAATATAAGAAACGCACAGTGTAGTACATAGTATATGAGTGAGTTCCACTGAAAAACTTAGAATATAAGAAACGCACAGTGTAGTACATAGTATATGAGTGAGTTGCACTGAAAAACTTAGAATATAAGAAACGCACAGTGTAGTACATAGTATATGAGTGAGTTGCACTGAAAAACTTAGAATATAAGAAACGCACAGTGTAGTACATAGTATATGAGTGAGTTGCACTGAAAAACTTAGAATTTAAGAAACGCACAGTGTAGTACATAGTATATGAGTGAGTTGCACTGAAAAACTTAGAATATAAGAAACGCACAGTGTAGTACATAGTATATGAGTGAGTTGCACTGAAAAACTTAGAATATAAGAAACGCACAGTGTAGTACATAGTATATGAGTGAGTTGCACTGAAAAACTTAGAATATAAGAAACGCACAGTGTAGTACATAGTATATGAGTGAGTTGCACTGAAAAACTTAGAATTTAAGAAATGCACAGTGTAGTACATAGTATATGAGTGAGTTGCACTGAAAAACTTAGAATATAAGAAACGCATAGTGTAGTACATAGTATATGAGTGAGTTGCACTGAAAAACTTAGAATTTAAGAAACGCACAGTGTAGTACATAGTATATGAGTGAGTTGCACTGAAAAACCTAGAATTTACTGAAAAACCCGCATTACACGAAATGCACAGTGTAGCACATAGTATATGAGTGAGTTGCACTGAAAAACTTAGAATATAAGAAACGCACAGTGTAGTACATAGTATATGAGTGAGTTGCATTGAAAAACTTAGAATATAAGAAACGCACAGTGTAGTACATAGTATATGAGTGAGTTGCACTGAAAAACTTAGAATTTAAGAAACGCACAGTGTAGTACATAGTATATGAGTGAGTTGCACTGAAAAACTGAGAATATAAGAAACGCACAGTGTAGTACATAGTATATGAGTGAGTTGCACTGAAAAACTTAGAATTTAAGAAACGCACAGTGTAGTACATAGTATATGAGTGAGTTGCACTGAAAAACTTTGAATTTACTGAAAAACCCGCATTACACGAAATGCACAGTGTACCACATAGTATATGAGTGAGTTGCTCTGAAAAACTTAGAATATAAGAATCGCACAGTGTAGTACATAGTATATGAGTGAGTTGCATTGAAAAACTTAGAATATAAGAAACGCACAGTGTAGTACATAGTATATGAGTGAGTTGCACTGAAAAACTTAGAATATAAGAAACGCACAGTGTAGTACATAGTATATGAGTGAGTTACACTGAAAAACTTAGAATTTACTGAAAAACCCGCATTACACGAAATGCACAGTGTAGTACATAGTATATGAGTGAGTTGCACTGAAAAACTGAGAATATAAGAAACGCACAGTGTAGTACAAAGTATATGAGTGAGTTGCACTGAAAAACTTAGAATATAAGAAACGCACAGTGTAGTACATAGTATATGAGTGAGTTGCACTGAAAAACTTAGAATATAAGAAACGCACATATAGTACATAGTATATGAATGAGTTGCACTGAAAAACTTAGAATTTACTGAAAAAATTGCATTACACGAAATGCACAGTGTAGTACATAGTATATGAGTGAGTTGCACTGAAAAACTTAGAATATAAGAAACGCACAGTGTAGTACATAGTATATGAGTGAGTTGCACTGAAAAACTTAGAATTTAAGAAACGCACAGTGTAGTACATAGTATATGAGTGAGTTGCACTGAAAAAATTAGAATATAAGAAACGCACAGTATAGTACATAGTATATGAGTGAGTTGCACTCAAAAACTTAGAATATAAGAAACGCACAGTGTAGTACATAGTATATGAGTGAGTTGCACTGAAAAACTTAGAATTTAAGAAACGCACAGTGTAGTACATAGTATATGAGTGAGTTGCACTGAAAAACTTAGAATATAAGAAACGCACAGTGTAGTACATAGTATATGAGTGAGTTGCACTGAAAAACTTAGAATTTAAGAAACGCACAGTGTAGTACATAGTATATGAGTGAGTTGCACTGAAAAACTTAGAATATAAGAAACGCACATATAGTACATAGTATATGAATGAGTTGCACTGAAAAACTTAGAATTTACTGAAAAATCCGCATTACACGAAATGCACAGTGTAGTACATAGTATATGAGTGAGTTGCACTGAAAAACTTAGAATATAAGAAACGCACAGTGTAGTACATAGTATATGAGTGAGTTGCACTGAAAAACTTAGAATATAGAAAACGCACAGTGTAGTACATAGTATATGAGTGAGTTGCACTGAAAAACTTAGAATATAAGAAACGCACAGTGTAGTACATAGTATATGAGTGAGTTGCACTGAAAACTTAGAATATAAGAAACGCACAGTGTAGTACATAGTATATGAGTGAGTTGCACTGAAAAACTTAGAATATAAGAAACGCACAGTGTAGTACATAGTATATGAGTGAGTTGCACTGAAAAACTTAGAATTTAAGAAACGCACAGTGTAGTACATAGTATATGAGTGAGTTGCACTGAAAAACTTAGAATATAAGAAACGCACAGTGTAGTACATAGTATATGAGCGAGTTGCACTGAAAAACTTAGAATATAAGAAACGCACAGTGTAGTACATAGTATATGAGTGAGTTGCACTGAAAAACTTAGAATATAAGAAACGCACAGTGTAGTACATAGTATATGAGTGAGTTGCACTGAAAAACTTAGAATATAAGAAACGCACAGTGTAGTACATAGTATATGAGTGAGTTGCACTGAAAAACTTAGAATTTACTGAAAAACCCGTATTACACGAAATGCACAGTGTAGTACATAGTATATGAGTGAGTTGCACTGAAAAACTTAGAATATAAGAAACGCACAGTGTAGTACATATATATGAGTGAGTTGCACTGAAAAACTTAGAATATAAGAAACGCATAGTGTAGTACATAGTATATGAGTGAGTTGCACTGAAAAACTTAGAATATAAGAAACGCACAGTGTAGTACATAGTATATGAGTGAGTTGCACTGAAAAACTTAGAATATAAGAAACGCACAGTGTAGTACATAGTATATGAGTGAGTTGCACTGAAAAACTTAGAATTGAAGAAACGCACAGTGTAGTACATAGTATATGAGTGAGTTGCACTGAAAAACTTAGAATATAAGAAACGCACAGTATAGTACATAGTATATGAGTGAGTTGCACTCAAAAACTTAGAATATAAGAAACGCACAGTGTAGTACATAGTATATGAGTGAGTTGCACTGAAAAACTTAGAATTTAAGAAACGCACAGTGTAGTACATAGTATATGAGTGAGTTGCACTGAAAAACTTAGAATATAAGAAAGGCACAGTGTAGTACATAGTATATGAGTGAGTTGCACTGAAAAATTTAGAATATAAGAAACGCAAATATAGTACATAGTATATGAATGAGTTGCACTGAAAAACCTAGAATTTACTGAAAAACCCGCATTACACGAAATGCACATTGTAGTACATAGTATATGAGTGAGTTGCACTGAAAAACTTAGAATATAAGAAACGCACAGTGTAGTACATAGTATATGACTGAGTTGCACTGAAAAACTTAGAATATAAGAAACGCACAGTGTAGTACATAGTATATGAGTGAGTTGCACTGAAAAACTTAGAATATAAGAAACGCACAGTGTAGTACATAGTATATGAGTGAGTTGCACTGAAAAACTTAGAATTTAAGAAACGCACAGTGTAGTACATAGTATATGAGTGAGTTGCACTGAAAAACTTAGAATATAAGAAACGCACAGTGTAGTACATAGTATATGAGTGAGTTGCACTGAAAAACTTAGAATATAAGAAACGCACAGTGTAGTACATAGTATATGAGTGAGTTGCACTGAAAAACTTAGAATATAAGAAACGCACAGTGTAGTACATAGTATATGAGTGAGTTGCACTGAAAAACTTAGAATTTAAGAAACGCACAGTGTAGTACATAGTATGTATATGAGTGAGTTGCACTGAAAAACTTAGAATATAAGAAACGCACAGTGTAGTACATAGTATATGAGTGAGTTGCACTGAAAAACTTAGAATTTAAGAAACGCACAGTGTAGTACATAGTATATGAGTGAGTTGCACTGAAAAACTTAGAATATAAGAAACGCACAGTGTAGTACATAGTATATGTGTGAGTTGCACTGAAAAACTTAGAATTTAAGAAACGCACAGTGTAGTACATAGTATATGAGTGAGTTGCACTGAAAAACTTAGAATATAAGAAACGCACAGTGTAGTACATAGTATATGAGTGAGTTGCACTGAAAAACTTAGAATATAAGAAATGCACAGTGTAGTACATAGTGTATGATTGAGATGCACTGAAAAACTTAGAATTTAAGAAACGCACAGTGTAGTACATAGTATATGAGTGAGTTGCACTGAAAAACTGAGAATATAAGAAACGCACAGTGTAGTACATAGTATATGAGTGAGTTGCAGTGAAAAACTTAGAATTTAAGAAACGCACAGTGTAGTACATAGTATATGAGTGAGTTGCACTGAAAAACTTAGAATTTACTGAAAAACCCGCATTACACGAAATGCACAGTGTACCACATAGTATATGAGTGAGTTGCTCTGAAAAACTTAGAATATAAGAAATGCACAGTGTAGTACATAGTATATGAGTGAGTTGCACTGAAAAACTTAGAATATAAGAAACGCACAGTGTAGTACATAGTATATGAGTGAGTTGCACTGAAAAACTTAGAATTGAAGAAACGCACAGTGTAGTACATAGTATATGAGTGAGTTGCACTGAAAAACTGAGAATATAAGAAACGCACAGTGTAGTACATAGTATATGAGTGAGTTGCAGTGAAAAACTTAGAATTTAAGAAACGCACAGTGTAGTACATAGTATATGAGTGAGTTGCACTGAAAAACTTAGAATTTACTGAAAAACCCGCATTACACGAAATGCACAGTGTACCACATAGTATATGAGTGAGTTGCTCTGAAAAACTTAGAATATAAGAAATGCACAGTGTAGTACATAGTATATGAGTGAGTTGCATTGAAAAACTTAGAATATAAGAAACGCACAGTGTAGTACATAGTATATGAGTGAGTTGCACTGAAAAACTTAGAATATAAGAAACGCACAGTGTAGTACATAGTATATGAGTGAGTTACACTGAAAAACTTAGAATTTACTGAAAAACCCGCATTACACGAAATGCACAGTGTAGTACATAGTATATGAGTGAGTTGCACTGAAAAACTGAGAATATAAGAAACGCACAGTGTAGTACAAAGTATATGAGTGAGTTGCACTGAAAAACTTAGAATATAAGAAACGCACAGTGTAGTACATAGTATATGAGTGAGTTGCACTGAAAAACTTAGAATATAAGAAACGCACATATAGTACATAGTATATGAATGAGTTGCACTGAAAAACTTAGAATTTACTGAAAAAATCGCATTACACGAAATGCACAGTGTAGTACATAGTATAAGAGTGAGTTGCACTGAAAAACTTAGAATATAAGAAACGCACAGTGTAGTACATAGTATATGAGTGAGTTGCACTGAAAAACTTAGAATATAAGAAACTCACAGTATAGTACATAGTATATGAGTGAGTTGCACTCAAAAACTTAGAATATAAGAAACGCACAGTGTAGTACATAGTATATGAGTGAGTTGCACTGAAAAACTTAGAATTTAAGAAACGCACAGTGTAGTACATAGTATATGAGTGAGTTGCACTGAAAAACTTAGAATATAAGAAACGCACAGTGTAGTACATAGTATATGAGTGAGTTGCACTGAAAAACTTAGAATATAAGAAACGCACAGTGTAGTACATAGTATATGAGTGAGTTGCACTGAAAAACTTAGAATTTAAGAAACGCACAGTGTAGTACATAGTATATGAGTGAGTTGCACTGAAAAACTTAGAATATAAGAAACGCACATATAGTACATAGTATATGAATGAGTTGCACTGAAAAACTTAGAATTTACTGAAAAATCCGCATTACACGAAATGCACAGTGTAGTACATAGTATATGAGTGATTTGCACTGAAAAACTTAGAATATAAGAAACGCACAGTGTAGTACATAGTATATGAGTGAGTTGCACTGAAAAACTTAGAATATAAGAAACGCACAGTGTAGTACATAGTATATGAGTGAGTTGCACTGAAAACTTAGAATATAAGAAACGCACAGTGTAGTACATAGTATATGAGTGAGTTGCACTGAAAAACTTAGAATATAAGAAACGCACAGTGTAGTACATAGTATATGAGTGAGTTGCACTGAAAACTTAGAATATAAGAAACGCACAGTGTAGTACATAGTATATGAGTGAGTTGCACTGAAAAACTTAGAATATAAGAAACGCACAGTGTAGTACATAGTATGTATATGAGTGAGTTGCACTGAAAAACTTAGAATTTAAGAAACGCACAGTGTAGTACATAGTATATGAGTGAGTTGCACTGAAAAACTTAGAATATAAGAAACGCACAGTGTAGTACATAGTATATGAGTGAGTTGCACTGAAAAACTTAGAATATAAGAAACGCACAGTGTAGTACATAGTATATGTGTGAGTTGCACTGAAAAACTTAGAATTTAAGAAACGCACAGTGTAGTACATAGTATATGAGTGAGTTGCACTGAAAAACTTAGAATATAAGAAACGCACAGTGTAGTACATAGTATATGAGTGAGTTGCACTGAAAAACTTAGAATATAAGAAATGCACAGTGTAGTACATAGTGTATGAGTGAGTTGCACTGAAAAACTTAGAATATAAGAAACGCACAGTGTAGTACATAGTATATGAGTGAGTTGCACTGAAAAACTTAGAATTTAAGAAACGCACAGTGTAGTACATAGTATATGAGTGAGTTGCACTGAAAAACTGAGAATATAAGAAACGCACAGTGTAGTACATAGTATATGAGTGAGTTGCAGTGAAAAACTTAGAATTTAAGAAACGCACAGTGTAGTACATAGTATATGAGTGAGTTGCACTGAAAAACTTAGAATTTACTGAAAAACCCGCATTACACGAAATGCACAGTGTACCACATAGTATATGAGTGAGTTGCTCTGAAAAACTTAGAATATAAGAAATGCACAGTGTAGTACATAGTATATGAGTGAGTTGCATTGAAAAACTTAGAATATAAGAAACGCACAGTGTAGTACATAGTATATGAGTGAGTTGCACTGAAAAACTTAGAATATAAGAAACGCACAGTGTAGTACATAGTATATGAGTGAGTTACACTGAAAAACTTAGAATTTACTGAAAAACCCGCATTACACGAAATGCACAGTGGAGTACATAGTATATGAGTGAGTTGCACTGAAAAACTGAGAATATAAGAAACGCACAGTGTAGTACAAAGTATATGAGTGAGTTGCACTGAAAAACTTAGAATATAAGAAACGCACAGTGTAGTACATAGTATATGAGTGAGTTGCACTGAAAAACTTAGAATATAAGAAACGCACATATAGTACATAGTATATGAATGAGTTGCACTGAAAAACTTAGAATTTACTGAAAAAATCGCATTACACGAAATGCACAGTGTAGTACATAGTATAAGAGTGAGTTGCACTGAAAAACTTAGAATATAAGAAACGCACAGTGTAGTACATAGTATATGAGTGAGTTGCACTGAAAAACTTAGAATTTAAGAAACGCACAGTGTAGTACATAGTATATGAGTGAGTTGCACTGAAAAACTTAGAATATAAGAAACGCACAGTATAGTACATAGTATATGAGTGAGTTGCACTCAAAAACTTAGAATATAAGAAACGCACAGTGTAGTACATAGTATATGAGTGAGTTGCACTGAAAAACTTAGAATTTAAGAAACGCACAGTGTAGTACATAGTATATGAGTGAGTTGCACTGAAAAACTTAGAATATAAGAAACGCACAGTGTAGTACATAGTATATGAGTGAGTTGCACTGAAAAACTTAGAATATAAGAAACGCACAGTGTAGTACATAGTATATGAGTGAGTTGCACTGAAAAACTTAGAATATAAGAAACGCACAGTGTAGTACATAGTATATGAGTGAGTTGCACTGAAAACTTAGAATATAAGAAACGCACAGTGTAGTACATAGTATATGAGTGAGTTGCACTGAAAAACTTAGAATATAAGAAACGCACAGTGTAGTACATATTATGAGTGAGTTGCACTGAAAAACTTAGAATTTAAGAAACGCACAGTGTAGTACATAGTATATGAGTGAGTTGCACTGAAAAACTTAGAATATAAGAAACGCACAGTGTAGTACATAGTATATGAGCGAGTTGCACTGAAAAACTTAGAATATAAGAAACGCACAGTGTAGTACATAGTATATGAGTGAGTTGCACTGAAAAACTTAGAATATAAGAAACGCACAGTGTAGTACATAGTATATGAGTGAGTTGCACTGAAAAACTTAGAATATAAGAAACGCACAGTGTAGTACATAGTATATGAGTGAGTTGCACTGCAAAACTTAGAATTTACTGAAAAACCCGTATTACACGAAATGCACAGTGTAGTACATAGTATATGAGTGAGTTGCACTGAAAAACTTAGAATATAAGAAACGCACAGTGTAGTACATATATATGAGTGAGTTGCACTGAAAAACTTAGAATATAAGAAACGCATAGTGTAGTACATAGTATATGAGTGAGTTGCACTGAAAAACTTAGAATATAAGAAACGCACAGTGTAGTACATAGTGTATGAGTGAGTTGCACTGAAAATCTTAGAATATAAGAAACGCACAGTGTAGTATATAGTATATGAGTGAGTTGCACTGAAAAACTTAGAATTGAAGAAACGCACAGTGTAGTACATAGTATATGAGTGAGTTGCACTGAAAAACTTAGAATATAAGAAACGCACAGTATAGTACATAGTATATGAGTGAGTTGCACTCAAAAACTTAGAATATAAGAAACGCACAGTGTAGTACATAGTATATGAGTGAGTTGCACTGAAAAACTTAGAATTTAAGAAACGCACAGTGTAGTACATAGTATATGAGTGAGTTGCACTGAAAAACTTAGAATATAAGAAACGCACAGTGTAGTACATAGTATATGAGTGAGTTGCACTGAAAAACTTAGAATATAAGAAACGCACATATAGTACATAGTATATGAATGAGTTGCACTGAAAAACCTAGAATTTACTGAAAAACCCGCATTACACGAAATGCACAGTGTAGTACATAGTATATGAGTGAGTTGCACTGAAAAACTTAGAATATAAGAAACGCACAGTGTAGTACATAGTATATGAGTGAGTTGCACTGAAAAACTTAGAATATAAGAAACGCACAGTGTAGTACATAGTATATGAGTGAGTTGCACTGAAAAACTTAGAATATAAGAAACGCACAGTGTAGTACATAGTATATGAGTGAGTTGCACTGAAAAACTTAGAATTTAAGAAACGCACAGTGTAGTACATAGTATATGAGTGAGTTGCACTGAAAAACTTAGAATATAAGAAACGCACAGTGTAGTACATAGTATATGAGTGAGTTGCACTGAAAAACTTAGAATATAAGAAACGCACAGTGTAGTACATAGTATATGAGTGAGTTGCACTGAAAAACTTAGAATATAAGAAACGCACAGTGTAGTACATAGTATATGAGTGAGTTGCACTGAAAAACTTAGAATTTAAGAAACGCACAGTGTAGTACATAGTATAAAAGTGAGTTGCACTGAAAAACTTAGAATATAAGAAACGCACAGTGTAGTACATAGTATATGAGTGAGTTGCACTGAAAAACTTAGAATTTAAGAAACGCACAGTGTAGTACATAGTATATGAGTGAGTTGCACTGAAAAACCTAGAATTTACTGAAAAACCCGCATTACACGAAATGCACAGTGTAGCACATAGTATATGAGTGAGTTGCACTGAAAAACTTAGAATATAAGAAACGCACAGTGTAGTACATAGTATATGAGTGAGTTGCATTGAAAAACTTAGAATATAAGAAACGCACAGTGTAGTACATAGTATATGAGTGAGTTGCACTGAAAAACTTAGAATATAAGAAACGCACAGTGTAGTACATAGTATATGAGTGAGTTACACTGAAAAACTTAGAATTTACTGAAAAACCCGCATTACACGAAATGCACAGTGTAGTACATAGTATATGAGTGAGTTGCACTGAAAAACTTAGAATATAAGAAACGCACAGTGTAGTACATAGTATATGAGTGAGTTGCACTGAAAAACTTAGAATATAAGAAACGCACAGTGTAGTACATAGTATATGAGTGAGTTGCACTGAAAAACTTAGAATATAAGAAACGCACAGTGTAGTACATAGTATATGAGTGAGTTGCACTGAAAAACTTAGAATATAAGAAACGCACAGTGTAGTACATAGTATATGAGTGAGTTGCACTGAAAAACTTAGAATTTAAGAAACGCACAGTGTAGTACATAGTATATGAGTGAGTTGCACTGAAAAACTTAGAATATAAGAAACGCACAGTGTAGTACATAGTATATGAGCAAGTTGCACTGAAAAACTTAGAATATAAGAAACACACAGTGTAGTACATAGTATATGAGTGAGTTGCACTGAAAAACTTAGAATATAAGAAACGCACAGTGTAGTACATAGTATATGAGTGAGTTGCACTGAAAAACTTAGAATATAAGAAACGCACAGTGTAGTACATAGTATATGAGTGAGTTGCACTGAAAAACTTAGAATTTACTGAAAAACCCGCATTACACGAAATGCACAGTGTAGTACATAGTATATGAGTGAGTTGCACTGAAAAACTTAGAATATAAGAAACGCACAGTGTAGTACATATATATGAGTGAGTTGCACTGAAAAACTTAGAATATAAGAAACGCATAGTGTAGTACATAGTATATGAGTGAGTTGCACTGAAAAACTTAGAATATCAGAAACGCACAGTGTAGTACATAGTATATGAGTGAGTTGCACTGAAAAACTTAGAATATAAGAAACGCACAGTGTAGTACATAGTATATGAGTGAGTTGCACTGAAAAACTTAGAATTGAAGAAACGCACAGTGTAGTACATAGTATATGAGTGAGTTGCACTGAAAAACTTAGAATATAAGAAACGCACAGTATAGTACATAGTATATGAGTGAGTTGCACTCAAAAACTTAGAATATAAGAAACGCACAGTGTAGTACATAGTATATGAGTGAGTTGCACTGAAAAACTTAGAATTTAAGAAACGCACAGTGTAGTACATAGTATATGAGTGTGTTGCACTGAAAATTTTAGAATATAAGAAACGCACAGTGTAGTACATAGTATATGAGTGAGTTGCACTGAAAAACTTAGAATATAAGAAACGCACAGTGTAGTACATAGTATATGAGTGAGTTGCACTGAAAAACTTAGAATATAAGAAACGCACATATAGTACATAGTATATGAATGAGTTGCACTGAAAAACCTAGAATTTACTGAAAAACCCGCATTACACGAAATGCACAGTGTAGTACATAGTATATGAGTGAGTTGCACTGAAAAACATAGAATATAAGAAACGCACAGTGTAGTACATAGTATATGAGTGAGTTGCACTGAAAAACTTAGAATATAAGAAACGCACAGTGTAGTACATAGTATATGAGTGAGTTGCACTGAAAAACTTAGAATTTAAGAAACGCACAGTGTAGTACATAGTATATGAGTGAGTTGCACTGAAAAACTTAGAATATAAGAAACGCACAGTGTAGTACATAGTATATGAGTGAGTTGCACTGAAAAACTTAGAATATAAGAAACGCACAGTGTAGTACATAGTATATGAGTGAGTTGCACTGAAAAACTTAGAATATAAGAAACGCACAGTGTAGTACATAGTATATGAGTGAGTTGCACTGAAAAACTTAGAATATAAGAAACGCACAGTGTAGTACATATATATGAGTGAGTTGCACTGAAAAACTTAGAATATAAGAAACGCATAGTGTAGTACATAGTATATGAGTGAGTTGCACTGAAAAACTTAGAATATAAGATACGCACAGTGTAGTACATAGTATATGAGTGAGTTGCACTGAAAAACTTAGAATATAAGAAACGCACAGTGTAGTACATAGTATATGAGTGAGTTGCACTGAAAAACTTAGAATTGAAGAAACGCACAGTGTAGTACATAGTATATGAGTGAGTTGCACTGAAAAACTTAGAATATAAGAAACGCACAGTATAGTACATAGTATATGAGTGATTTGCACTAAAAACTTAGAATATAAGAAACGCACAGTGTAGTACTTAGTATATGAGTGAGTTGCACTGAAAAACTTAGAATTTAAGAAACGCACAGTGTAGTACATAGTATATGAGTGTGTTGCACTGAAAATTTTAGAATATAAGAAACGCACAGTGTAGTACATAGTATATGAGTGAGTTGCACTGAAAAACTTAGAATATAAGAAACGCAAAGTGTAGTACATAGTATATGAGTGAGTTGCACTGAAAAACTTAGAATATAAGAAACGCACAGTGTAGTACATAGTATATGAGTGAGTTGCACTGAAAAACTTAGAATATAAGAAACGCACAGTGTAGTACATAGTATATGAGTGAGTTGCACTGAAAAACTTAGAATATAAGAAACGCACAGTGTAGTACATATATATGAGTGAGTTGCACTGAAAAACTTAGAATATAAGAAACGCATAGTGTAGTACATAGTATATGAGTGAGTTGCACTGAAAAACTTAGAATATAAGATACGCACAGTGTAGTACATAGTATATGAGTGAGTTGCACTGAAAAACTTAGAATATAAGAAACGCACAGTGTAGTACATAGTATATGAGTGAGTTGCACTGAAAAACTTAGAATTGAAGAAACGCACAGTGTAGTACATAGTATATGAGTGAGTTGCACTGAAAAACTTAGAATATAAGAAACGCACAGTATAGTACATAGTATATGAGTGATTTGCACTAAAAACTTAGAATATAAGAAACGCACAGTGTAGTACTTAGTATATGAGTGAGTTGCACTGAAAAACTTAGAATTTAAGAAACGCACAGTGTAGTACATAGTATATGAGTGTGTTGCACTGAAAATTTTAGAATATAAGAAACGCACAGTGTAGTACATAGTATATGAGTGAGTTGCACTGAAAAACTTAGAATATAAGAAACGCACAGTGTAGTACATAGTATATGAGTGAGTTGCACTGAAAAACTTAGAATATAAGAAACGCACAGTGTAGTACATAGTATATGAGTGAGTTGCACTGAAAAAACCTGATTACACGAAATGCACAGTGTAGTACATAGTATATGAGTGAGTTGCACTGAAAAACTTAGAATATAAGAAACGCACAGTGTAGTACATAGTATATGAGTGAGTTGCACTGAAAAACTTAGAATATAAGAAACGCACAGTGTAGTACATAGTATATGAGTGAGTTGCACTGAAAAACTTAGAATATAAGAAACGCACAGTGTAGTACATAGTATATGAGTGAGTTGCACTGAAAAACTTAGAATTTAAGAAACGCACAGTGTAGTACATAGTATATGAGTGAGTTGCACTGAAAAACTTAGAATATAAGAAACGCACAGTGTAGTACATAGTATATGAGCAAGTTGCACTGAAAAACTTAGAATATAAGAAACACACAGTGTAGTACATAGTATATGAGTGAGTTGCACTGAAAAACTTAGAATATAAGAAACGCAAAGTGTAGTACATAGTATATGAGTGAGTTGCACTGAAAAACTTAGAATATAAGAAACGCACAGTGTAGTACATAGTATATGAGTGAGTTGCACTGAAAAACTTAGAATTTACTGAAAAACCCGCATTACACGAAATGTACAGTGTAGTACATAGTATATGAGTGAGTTGCACTGAAAAACTTAGAATTGAAGAAACGCACAGTGTAGTACATAGTATATGAGTGAGTTGCACTGAAAAACTTAGAATATAAGAAACGCACAGTGTAGTACATATATATGAGTGAGTTGCACTGAAAAACTTAGAATATAAGAAACGCATAGTGTAGTACATAGTATATGAGTGAGTTGCACTGAAAAACTTAGAATATAAGAAACGCACAGTGTAGTACATAGTATATGAGTGAGTTGCACTGAAAAACTTAGAATATAAGAAACGCACAGTGTAGTACATAGTATATGAGTGAGTTGCACTGAAAAACTTAGAATTGAAGAAACGCACAGTGTAGTACATAGTATATGAGTGAGTTGCACTGAAAAACTTAGAATATAAGAAACGCACAGTATAGTACATAGTATATGAGTGAGTTGCACTCAAAAACTTAGAATATAAGAAACGCACAGTGTAGTACATAGTATATGAGTGAGTTGCACTGAAAAACTTAGAATTTAAGAAACGCACAGTGTAGTACATAGTATATGAGTGTGTTGCACTGAAAATTTTAGAATATAAGAAACGCACAGTGTAGTACATAGTATATGAGTGAGTTGCACTGAAAAACTTAGAATATAAGAAACGCACAGTGTAGTACATAGTATATGAGTGAGTTGCACTGAAAAACTTAGAATATAAGAAACGCACATATAGTACATAGTATATGAATGAGTTGCACTGAAAAACCTAGAATTTACTGAAAAACCCGCATTACACGAAATGCACAGTGTAGTACATAGTATATGAGTGAGTTGCACTGAAAAACATAGAATATAAGAAACGCACAGTGTAGTACATAGTATATGAGTGAGTTGCACTGAAAAACTTAGAATATAAGAAACGCACAGTGTAGTACATAGTATATGAGTGAGTTGCACTGAAAAACTTAGAATTTAAGAAACGCACAGTGTAGTACATAGTATATGAGTGAGTTGCACTGAAAAACTTAGAATATAAGAAACGCACAGTGTAGTACATAGTATATGAGTGAGTTGCACTGAAAAACTTAGAATATAAGAAACGCACAGTGTAGTACATAGTATATGAGTGAGTTGCACTGAAAAACTTAGAATATAAGAAACGCACAGTGTAGTACATAGTATATGAGTGAGTTGCACTGAAAAACTTAGAATATAAGAAACGCACAGTGTAGTACATATATATGAGTGAGTTGCACTGAAAAACTTAGAATATAAGAAACGCATAGTGTAGTACATAGTATATGAGTGAGTTGCACTGAAAAACTTAGAATATAAGATACGCACAGTGTAGTACATAGTATATGAGTGAGTTGCACTGAAAAACTTAGAATATAAGAAACGCACAGTGTAGTACATAGTATATGAGTGAGTTGCACTGAAAAACTTAGAATTGAAGAAACGCACAGTGTAGTACATAGTATATGAGTGAGTTGCACTGAAAAACTTAGAATATAAGAAACGCACAGTATAGTACATAGTATATGAGTGATTTGCACTAAAAACTTAGAATATAAGAAACGCACAGTGTAGTACTTAGTATATGAGTGAGTTGCACTGAAAAACTTAGAATTTAAGAAACGCACAGTGTAGTACATAGTATATGAGTGTGTTGCACTGAAAATTTTAGAATATAAGAAACGCACAGTGTAGTACATAGTATATGAGTGAGTTGCACTGAAAAACTTAGAATATAAGAAACGCACAGTGTAGTACATAGTATATGAGTGAGTTGCACTGAAAAACTTAGAATATAAGCAACGCACAGTGTAGTACATAGTATATGAGTGAGTTGCACTGAAAAACTTAGAATATAAGCAATGCACAGTGTAGTACATAGTATATGAGTGAGTTGCACTGAAAAACTTAGAATATAAGAAACGCACAGTGTAGTACATAGTATATGAGTGAGTTGCACTGAAAAACTTAGAATATAAGAAACGCACAGTGTAGTACATAGTATATGAGTGAGTTGCACTGAAAAACTTAGAATATAAGAAACGCACAGTGTAGTACATAGTATATGAGTGAGTTGCACTGAAAAACTTAGAATATAAGAAACGCACAGTGTAGTACATAGTATATGAGTGAGTTGCACTGAAAAACTTAGAATTTAAGAAACGCACAGTGTAGTACATAGTATAAAAGTGAGTTGCACTGAAAAACTTAGAATATAAGAAACGCACAGTGTAGTACATAGTATATGAGTGAGTTGCACTGAAAAACTTAGAATTTAAGAAACGCACAGTGTAGTACATAGTATATGAGTGAGTTGCACTGAAAAACCTAGAATTTACTGAAAAACCCGCATTACACGAAATGCACAGTGTAGCACATAGTATATGAGTGAGTTGCACTGAAAAACTTAGAATATAAGAAACGCACAGTGTAGTACATAGTATATGAGTGAGTTGCATTGAAAAACTTAGAATATAAGAAACGCACAGTGTAGTACATAGTATATGAGTGAGTTACACTGAAAAACTTAGAATTTACTGAAAAACCCGCATTACACGAAATGCACAGTGTAGTACATAGTATATGAGTGAGTTGCACTGAAAAACTTAGAATATAAGAAACGCACAGTGTAGTACATAGTATATGAGTGAGTTGCACTGAAAAACTTAGAATATAAGAAACGCACAGTGTAGTACATAGTATATGAGTGAGTTGCACTGAAAAACTTAGAATATAAGAAACGCACAGTGTAGTACATAGTATATGAGTGAGTTGCACTGAAAAACTTAGAATATAAGAAACGCACAGTGTAGTACATAGTATATGAGTGAGTTGCACTGAAAAACTTAGAATTTAAGAAACGCACAGTGTAGTACATAGTATATGAGTGAGTTGCACTGAAAAACTTAGAATATAAGAAACGCACAGTGTAGTACATAGTATATGAGCAAGTTGCACTGAAAAACTTAGAATATAAGAAACACACAGTGTAGTACATAGTATATGAGTGAGTTGCACTGAAAAACTTAGAATATAAGAAACGCACAGTGTAGTACATAGTATATGAGTGAGTTGCACTGAAAAACTTAGAATATAAGAAACGCACAGTGTAGTACATAGTATATGAGTGAGTTGCACTGAAAAACTTAGAATTTACTGAAAAACCCGCATTACACGAAATGCACAGTGTAGTACATAGTATATGAGTGAGTTGCACTGAAAAACTTAGAATATAAGAAACGCACAGTGTAGTACATATATATGAGTGAGTTGCACTGAAAAACTTAGAATATAAGAAACGCATAGTGTAGTACATAGTATATGAGTGAGTTGCACTGAAAAACTTAGAATATCAGAAACGCACAGTGTAGTACATAGTATATGAGTGAGTTGCACTGAAAAACTTAGAATATAAGAAACGCACAGTGTAGTACATAGTATATGAGTGAGTTGCACTGAAAAACTTAGAATTGAAGAAACGCACAGTGTAGTACATAGTATATGAGTGAGTTGCACTGAAAAACTTAGAATATAAGAAACGCACAGTATAGTACATAGTATATGAGTGAGTTGCACTCAAAAACTTAGAATATAAGAAACGCACAGTGTAGTACATAGTATATGAGTGAGTTGCACTGAAAAACTTAGAATTTAAGAAACGCACAGTGTAGTACATAGTATATGAGTGTGTTGCACTGAAAATTTTAGAATATAAGAAACGCACAGTGTAGTACATAGTATATGAGTGAGTTGCACTGAAAAACTTAGAATATAAGAAACGCACAGTGTAGTACATAGTATATGAGTGAGTTGCACTGAAAAACTTAGAATATAAGAAACGCACATATAGTACATAGTATATGAATGAGTTGCACTGAAAAACCTAGAATTTACTGAAAAACCCGCATTACACGAAATGCACAGTGTAGTACATAGTATATGAGTGAGTTGCACTGAAAAACATAGAATATAAGAAACGCACAGTGTAGTACATAGTATATGAGTGAGTTGCACTGAAAAACTTAGAATATAAGAAACGCACAGTGTAGTACATAGTATATGAGTGAGTTGCACTGAAAAACTTAGAATTTAAGAAACGCACAGTGTAGTACATAGTATATGAGTGAGTTGCACTGAAAAACTTAGAATATAAGAAACGCACAGTGTAGTACATAGTATATGAGTGAGTTGCACTGAAAAACTTAGAATATAAGAAACGCACAGTGTAGTACATAGTATATGAGTGAGTTGCACTGAAAAACTTAGAATATAAGAAACGCACAGTGTAGTACATAGTATATGAGTGAGTTGCACTGAAAAACTTAGAATATAAGAAACGCACAGTGTAGTACATATATATGAGTGAGTTGCACTGAAAAACTTAGAATATAAGAAACGCATAGTGTAGTACATAGTATATGAGTGAGTTGCACTGAAAAACTTAGAATATAAGATACGCACAGTGTAGTACATAGTATATGAGTGAGTTGCACTGAAAAACTTAGAATATAAGAAACGCACAGTGTAGTACATAGTATATGAGTGAGTTGCACTGAAAAACTTAGAATTGAAGAAACGCACAGTGTAGTACATAGTATATGAGTGAGTTGCACTGAAAAACTTAGAATATAAGAAACGCACAGTATAGTACATAGTATATGAGTGATTTGCACTAAAAACTTAGAATATAAGAAACGCACAGTGTAGTACTTAGTATATGAGTGAGTTGCACTGAAAAACTTAGAATTTAAGAAACGCACAGTGTAGTACATAGTATATGAGTGTGTTGCACTGAAAATTTTAGAATATAAGAAACGCACAGTGTAGTACATAGTATATGAGTGAGTTGCACTGAAAAACTTAGAATATAAGAAACGCACAGTGTAGTACATAGTATATGAGTGAGTTGCACTGAAAAACTTAGAATATAAGAAACGCACAGTGTAGTACATAGTATATGAGTGAGTTGCACTGAAAAAACCTGATTACACGAAATGCACAGTGTAGTACATAGTATATGAGTGAGTTGCACTGAAAAACTTAGAATATAAGAAACGCACAGTGTAGTACATAGTATATGAGTGAGTTGCACTGAAAAACTTAGAATATAAGAAACGCACAGTGTAGTACATAGTATATGAGTGAGTTGCACTGAAAAACTTAGAATATAAGAAACGCACAGTGTAGTACATAGTATATGAGTGAGTTGCACTGAAAAACTTAGAATTTAAGAAACGCACAGTGTAGTACATAGTATATGAGTGAGTTGCACTGAAAAACTTAGAATATAAGAAACGCACAGTGTAGTACATAGTATATGAGCAAGTTGCACTGAAAAACTTAGAATATAAGAAACACACAGTGTAGTACATAGTATATGAGTGAGTTGCACTGAAAAACTTAGAATATAAGAAACGCAAAGTGTAGTACATAGTATATGAGTGAGTTGCACTGAAAAACTTAGAATATAAGAAACGCACAGTGTAGTACATAGTATATGAGTGAGTTGCACTGAAAAACTTAGAATTTACTGAAAAACCCGCATTACACGAAATGTACAGTGTAGTACATAGTATATGAGTGAGTTGCACTGAAAAACTTAGAATTGAAGAAACGCACAGTGTAGTACATAGTATATGAGTGAGTTGCACTGAAAAACTTAGAATATAAGAAACGCACAGTGTAGTACATATATATGAGTGAGTTGCACTGAAAAACTTAGAATATAAGAAACGCATAGTGTAGTACATAGTATATGAGTGAGTTGCACTGAAAAACTTAGAATATAAGAAACGCACAGTGTAGTACATAGTATATGAGTGAGTTGCACTGAAAAACTTAGAATATAAGAAACGCACAGTGTAGTACATAGTATATGAGTGAGTTGCACTGAAAAACTTAGAATTGAAGAAACGCACAGTGTAGTACATAGTATATGAGTGAGTTGCACTGAAAAACTTAGAATATAAGAAACGCACAGTATAGTACATAGTATATGAGTGAGTTGCACTCAAAAACTTAGAATATAAGAAACGCACAGTGTAGTACATAGTATATGAGTGAGTTGCACTGAAAAACTTAGAATTTAAGAAACGCACAGTGTAGTACATAGTATATGAGTGTGTTGCACTGAAAATTTTAGAATATAAGAAACGCACAGTGTAGTACATAGTATATGAGTGAGTTGCACTGAAAAACTTAGAATATAAGAAACGCACAGTGTAGTACATAGTATATGAGTGAGTTGCACTGAAAAACTTAGAATATAAGAAACGCACATATAGTACATAGTATATGAATGAGTTGCACTGAAAAACCTAGAATTTACTGAAAAACCCGCATTACACGAAATGCACAGTGTAGTACATAGTATATGAGTGAGTTGCACTGAAAAACATAGAATATAAGAAACGCACAGTGTAGTACATAGTATATGAGTGAGTTGCACTGAAAAACTTAGAATATAAGAAACGCACAGTGTAGTACATAGTATATGAGTGAGTTGCACTGAAAAACTTAGAATTTAAGAAACGCACAGTGTAGTACATAGTATATGAGTGAGTTGCACTGAAAAACTTAGAATATAAGAAACGCACAGTGTAGTACATAGTATATGAGTGAGTGGCACTGAAAAACTTAGAATATAAGAAACGCACAGTGTAGTACATAGTATATGAGTGAGTTGCACTGAAAAACTTAGAATATAAGAAACGCACAGTGTAGTACATAGTATATGAGTGAGTTGCACTGAAAAACTTAGAATATAAGAAACGCACAGTGTAGTACATATATATGAGTGAGTTGCACTGAAAAACTTAGAATATAAGAAACGCATAGTGTAGTACATAGTATATGAGTGAGTTGCACTGAAAAACTTAGAATATAAGATACGCACAGTGTAGTACATAGTATATGAGTGAGTTGCACTGAAAAACTTAGAATATAAGAAACGCACAGTGTAGTACATAGTATATGAGTGAGTTGCACTGAAAAACTTAGAATATAAGAAACGCACAGTGTAGTACATAGTATATGAGTGAGTTGCACTGAAAAACTTAGAATATAAGAAACGCACAGTATAGTACATAGTATATGAGTGATTTGCACTAAAAACTTAGAATATAAGAAACGCACAGTGTAGTACTTAGTATATGAGTGAGTTGCACTGAAAAACTTAGAATTTAAGAAACGCACAGTGTAGTACATAGTATATGAGTGTGTTGCACTGAAAATTTTAGAATATAAGAAACGCACAGTGTAGTACATAGTATATGAGTGAGTTGCACTGAAAAACTTAGAATATAAGAAACGCACAGTGTAGTACATAGTATATGAGTGAGTTGCACTGAAAAACTTAGAATATAAGAAACGCACAGTGTAGTACATAGTATATGAGTGAGTTGCACTGAAAAAACCTGATTACACGAAATGCACAGTGTAGTACATAGTATATGAGTGAGTTGCACTGAAAAACTTACAATTTACTGAAAAACCCGCATTACACGAAATGCACAGTGTAGCACATAGTATATGAGTGAGTTGCACTGAAAAACTTAGAATATAAGAAACGCACAGTGTAGTACATAGTATATGAGTGAGTTGCATTGAAAAACTTAGAATATAAGAAACGCACAGTGTAGTACATAGTATATGAGTGAGTTGCACTGAAAAACTTAGAATATAAGAAACGCACAGTGTAGTACATAGTATATGAGTGAGTTACACTGAAAAACTTAGAATTTACTGAAAAACC
Source organism: Mus caroli (assembly GCF_978045245.1). Classification (NCBI taxonomy): domain Eukaryota; kingdom Metazoa; phylum Chordata; class Mammalia; order Rodentia; family Muridae; genus Mus; species Mus caroli. The sequence continues at coordinate 3,278,948 of NW_028227280.1, forward strand.
CGCATTACACGAAATGCACAGTGTAGTACATAGTATATGAGTGAGTTGCACTGAAAAACTTAGAATATAAGAAACGCACAGTGTAGTACATAGTATATGAGTGAGTTGCACTGAAAAACTTAGAATTTAAGAAACGCACAGTGTAGTACATAGTATATGAGTGAGTTGCATTGAAAAACTTAGAATATAAGAAACGCACATATAGTACATAGTATATGAATGAGTTGCACTGAAAAACTGAGAATTTACTGAAAAAATCGCATTACACGAAATGCACAGTGTAGTACATAGTATATGAGTGAGTTGCACTGAAAAACTTAGAATATAAGAAACGCACAGTGTAGTACATAGTATATGAGTGAGTTGCACTGAAAAACTTAGAATTTAAGAAACGCACAGTGTAGTACATAGTATATGAGTGAGTTGCACTGAAAAACTTAGAATATAAGAAACGCACAGTGTAGTACATAGTATATGAGCGAGTTGCACTGAAAAACTTAGAATATAAGAAACGCACAGTGTAGTACATAGTATATGAGTGAGTTGCACTGAAAAACTTAGAATATAAGAAACGCACAGTGTAGTACATAGTATATGAGTGAGTTGCACTGAAAAACTTAGAATATATGAAACGCACAGTGTAGTACATAGTATATGAGTGAGTTGCATTGAAAAACTTAGAATATAAGAAACGCACATATAGTACATAGTATATGAATGAGTTGCACTGAAAAACTTAGAATTTACTGAAAAACCCGCATTACACGAAATGCACAGTGTAGTACATACTATATGAGTGAGTTGCACTGAAAAACTTAGAATATAAGAAACGCACAGTGTAGTACATATATATGAGTGAGTTGCACTGAAAAACTTAGAATATAAGAAACGCATAGTGTAGTACATAGTATATGAGTGAGTTGCACTGAAAAACTTAGAATATAAGAAACGCACAGTGTAGTACATAGTATATGAGTGAGTTGCACTGAAAAACTTAGAATATAAGAAACGCACAGTGTAGTACATAGTATATGAGTGAGTTGCACTGAAAAACTTAGAATTGAAGAAACGCACAGTGTAGTACATAGTATATGAGTGAGTTGCACTGAAAAACTTAGAATATAAGAAACGCACAGTATAGTACATAGTATATGAGTGAGTTGCACTCAAAAACTTAGAATATAAGAAACGCACAGTGTAGTACATAGTATATGAGTGAGTTGCACTGAAAAACTTAGAATTTAAGAAACGCACAGTGTAGTACATAGTATATGAGTGAGTTGCAGTGAAAATTTTAGAATATAAGAAACGCACAGTGTAGTGCATAGTATATGAGTGAGTTGCACTGAAAAACTTAGAATTGAAGAAACGCACAGTGTAGTACATAGTACATGAGTGAGTTGCACTGAAAAACTTAGAATATAAGAAACGCACATATAGTACATAGTATATGAATGAGTTGCACTGAAAAACCTAGAATTTAAGAAACGCACAGTGTAGTACATAGTATATGAGTGAGTTGCACTGAAAAACTTAGAATATAAGAAACGCACAGTGTAGTACATAGTATATGAGTGAGTTGCACTGAAAAACTTAGAATATAAGAAACGCACAGTGTAGTACATAGTATATGAGTGAGTTGCACTGAATACTTAGAATATAAGAAACGCACAGTGTAGTACATAGTATATGAGTGAGTTGCACTGAAAAACTTAGAATTTAAGAAACGCACAGTGTAGTACATAGTATATGAGTGAGTTGCACTGAAAAACTTAGAATATAAGAAACGCACAGTGTAGTACATAGTATATGAGTGAGTTGCACTGAAAAACTTAGAATATAAGAAACGCACAGTGTAGTACATAGTATATGAGTGAGTTGCATTGAAAAACTTAGAATATAAGAAACGCACAGTGTAGTACATAGTATATCAGTGAGTTGCACTGAAAAACTTAGAATATAAGAAACGCACAGTGTAGTACATAGTATATGAGTGAGTTACACTGAAAAACTTAGAATTTACTGAAAAACCCGCATTACACGAAATGCACAGTGTAGTACATAGTATATGAGTGAGTTGCACTGAAAAACTTAGAATATAAGAAACGCACAGTGTAGTACATAGTATATGAGTGAGTTGCACTGAAAAACTTAGAATTTAAGAAACGCACAGTGTAGTACATAGTATATGAGTGAGTTGCATTGAAAAACTTAGAATATAAGAAACGCACATATAGTACATAGTATATGAATGAGTTGCACTGAAAAACTGAGAATTTACTGAAAAAATCGCATTACACGAAATGCACAGTGTAGTACATAGTATATGAGTGAGTTGCACTGAAAAACTTAGAATATAAGAAACGCACAGTGTAGTACATAGTATATGAGTGAGTTGCACTGAAAAACTTAGAATTTAAGAAACGCACAGTGTAGTACATAGTATATGAGTGAGTTGCACTGAAAAACTTAGAATATAAGAAACGCACAGTGTAGTACATAGTATATGAGTGAGTTGCACTGAAAAACTTAGAATATAAGAAACGCACATATAGTACATAGTATATGAATGAGTTGCACTGAAAAACCTAGAATTTACTGAAAAACCCGCATTACACGAAATGCACAGTGTAGTACATAGTATATGAGTGAGTTGCACTGAAAAACATAGAATATAAGAAACGCACAGTGTAGTACATAGTATATGAGTGAGCTGCACTGAAAAACTTAGAATATAAGAAACGCACAGTGTACTACATAGTATATGAGTGAGTTGCACTGAAAAACATAGAATATAAGAAACGCACAGTGTAGTACATAGTATATGAGTGAGTTGCACTGAAAAACTAGAATATAAGAAACGCACAGTGTAGTACATAGTATATGAGTGAGTTGCATTGAAAAACTTAGAATATAAGAAACGCACAGTGTAGTACATAGTATATGAGTGAGTTGCACTGAAAAACTTAGAATATAAGAAACGCACAGTGTAGTACATATATATGAGTGAGTTGCACTGAAAAACTTAGAATATAAGAAACGCATAGTGTAGTACATAGTATATGAGTGAGTTGCACTGAAAAACTTAGAATATAAGATACGCACAGTGTAGTACATAGTATATGAGTGAGTTGCACTGAAAAACTTAGAATATAAGAAACGCACAGTGTAGTACATAGTATATGAGTGAGTTGCACTGAAAAACTTAGAATTGAAGAAACGCACAGTGTAGTACATAGTATATGAGTGAGTTGCACTGAAAAACTTAGAATATAAGAAACGCACAGTATAGTACATAGTATATGAGTGATTTGCACTCAAAAACTTAGAATATAAGAAACGCACAGTGTAGTACTTAGTATATGAGTGAGTTGCACTGAAAAACTTAGAATTTAAGAAACGCACAGTGTAGTACATAGTATATGAGTGTGTTGCACTGAAAATTTTAGAATATAAGAAACGCACAGTGTAGTACATAGTATATGAGTGAGTTGCACTGAAAAACTTAGAATATAAGAAACGCACAGTGTAGTACATAGTATATGAGTGAGTTGCACTGAAAAACTTAGAATATAAGAAACGCACAGTGTAGTACATAGTATATGAGTGAGTTGCACTGAAAAAACCTGATTACACGAAATGCACAGTGTAGTACATAGTATATGAGTGAGTTGCACTGAAAAACTTACAATTTACTGAAAAACCCGCATTACACGAAATGCACAGTGTAGCACATAGTATATGAGTGAGTTGCACTGAAAAACTTAGAATATAAGAAACGCACAGTGTAGTACATAGTATATGAGTGAGTTGCATTGAAAAACTTAGAATATAAGAAACGCACAGTGTAGTACATAGTATATGAGTGAGTTGCACTGAAAAACTTAGAATATAAGAAACGCACAGTGTAGTACATAGTATATGAGTGAGTTACACTGAAAAACTTAGAATTTACTGAAAAACCCGCATTACACGAAATGCACAGTGTAGTACATAGTATATGAGTGAGTTGCACTGAAAAACTTAGAATATAAGAAACGCACAGTGTAGTACATAGTATATGAGTGAGTTGCACTGAAAAACTTAGAATTTAAGAAACGCACAGTGTAGTACATAGTATATGAGTGAGTTGCATTGAAAAACTTAGAATATAAGAAACGCACATATAGTACATAGTATATGAATGAGTTGCACTGAAAAACTGAGAATTTACTGAAAAAATCGCATTACACGAAATGCACAGTGTAGTACATAGTATATGAGTGAGTTGCACTGAAAAACTTAGAATATAAGAAACGCACAGTGTAGTACATAGTATATGAGTGAGTTGCACTGAAAAACTTAGAATTTAAGAAACGCACAGTGTAGTACATAGTATATGAGTGAGTTGCACTGAAAAACTTAGAATATAAGAAACGCACAGTGTAGTACATAGTATATGAGCGAGTTGCACTGAAAAACTTAGAATATAAGAAACGCACAGTGTAGTACATAGTATATGAGTGAGTTGCACTGAAAAACTTAGAATATAAGAAACGCACAGTGTAGTACATAGTATATGAGTGAGTTGCACTGAAAAACTTAGAATATAAGAAACGCACAGTGTAGTACATAGTATATGAGTGAGTTGCACTGAAAAACTTAGAATTTAAGAAACGCACAGTGTAGTACATAGTATATGAGTGAGTTGCACTGAAAAACTTAGAATATAAGAAACGCACAGTGTAGTACATAGTATATGAGCGAGTTACACTGAAAAACTTAGAATATAAGAAACGCACAGTGTAGTACATAGTATATGAGTGAGTTGCACTGAAAAACTTAGAATATAAGAAACGCACAGTGTAGTACATAGTATATGAGTGAGTTGCACTGAAAAACTTAGAATATATGAAACGCACAGTGTAGTACATAGTATATGAGTGAGTTGCATTGAAAAACTTAGAATATAAGAAACGCACATATAGTACATAGTATATGAATGAGTTGCACTGAAAAACTTAGAATTTACTGAAAAAATCGCATTACACGAAATGCACAGTGTAGTACATAGTATATGAGTGAGTTGCACTGAAAAACTTAGAATATAAGAAACGCACAGTGTAGTACATAGTATATGAGTGAGTTGCACTGAAAAACTTAGAATTTAAGAAACGCACAGTGTAGTACATAGTATATGAGTGAGTTGCACTGAAAAACTTAGAATATAAGAAACGCACAGTGTAGTACATAGTATATGAGCGAGTTGCATTGAAAAACTTAGAATATAAGAAACGCACAGTGTAGTACATAGTATATGAGTGAGTTGCACTGAAAAACTTAGAATATAAGAAACGCACAGTGTAGTACATAGTATATGAGTGAGTTGCACTGAAAAACTTAGAATATAAGAAACGCACAGTGTAGTACATAGTATATGAGTGAGTTGCACTGAAAAACTTAGAATATAAGAAACGCACAGTGTAGTACATAGTATATGAGTGAGTTGCACTGAAAAACTTAGAATATAAGAAACGCACAGTGTAGTACATAGTATATGAGTGAGTTGCACTGAAAAACTTAGAATTTAAGAAACGCACAGTGTAGTACATAGTATATGAGTGAGTTGCACTGAAAAACTTAGAATATAAGAAACGCAATGTGTAGTACATAGTATATGAGTGAGTTGCACTGAAAAACTTAGAATATAAGAAACGCACAGTGTAGTACATAGTATATGAGTGAGTTGCATTGAAAAACTTAGAATATAAGAAACGCACAGTGTACTACATAGTATATGAGTGAGTTGCACTGAAAAACTTAGAATTTACTGAAAAACCCGCATTACACGAAATGCACAGTGTAGTACATAGTATATGAGTGAGTTGCACTGAAAAACTTAGAATATAAGAAACGCACAGTGTAGTACATATATATGAGTGAGTTGCACTGAAAAACTTAGAATATAAGAAACGCATAGTGTAGTACATAGTATATGAGTGAGTTGCACTGAAAAACTTAGAATATAAGAAACGCACAGTGTAGTACATAGTATATGAGTGAGTTGCACTGAAAAACTTAGAATATAAGAAACGCACAGTGTAGTACATAGTATATGAGTGAGTTGCACTGAAAAACTTAGAATTGAAGAAACGCACAGTGTAGTACATAGTATATGAGTGAGTTGCACTGAAAAACTTAGAATATAAGAAACGCACAGTATAGTACATAGTATATGAGTGAGTTGCACTCAAAAACTTAGAATATAAGAAACGCACAGTGTAGTACATAGTATATGAGTGAGTTGCACTGAAAAACTTAGAATTTAAGAAACGCACAGTGTAGTACATAGTATATGAGTGAGTTGCACTGAAAATTTTAGAATATAAGAAACGCACAGTGTAGTACATAGTATATGAGTGAGTTGCACTGAAAAACTTAGAATTGAAGAAACGCACAGTGTAGTACATAGTACATGAGTGAGTTGCACTGAAAAACTTAGAATATAAGAAACGCACATATAGTACATAGTATATGAATGAGTTGCACTGAAAAACCTAGAATTTAAGAAACGCACAGTGTAGTACATAGTATATGAGTGAGTTGCACTGAAAAACTTAGAATATAAGAAACGCACAGTGTAGTACATAGTATATGAGTGAGTTGCACTGAAAAACTTAGAATATAAGAAACGCACAGTGTAGTACATAGTATATGAGTGAGTTGCACTGAATACTTAGAATATAAGAAACGCACAGTGTAGTACATAGTATATGAGTGAGTTGCACTGAAAAACTTAGAATTTAAGAAACGCACAGTGTAGTACATAGTATATGAGTGAGTTGCACTGAAAAACTTAGAATATAAGAAACGCACAGTGTAGTACATAGTATATGAGTGAGTTGCACTGAAAAACTTAGAATATAAGAAACGCACAGTGTAGTACATAGTATATGAGTGAGTTGCATTGAAAAACTTAGAATATAAGAAACGCACAGTGTAGTACATAGTATATCAGTGAGTTGCACTGAAAAACTTAGAATATAAGAAACGCACAGTGTAGTACATAGTATATGAGTGAGTTACACTGAAAAACTTAGAATTTACTGAAAAACCCGCATTACACGAAATGCACAGTGTAGTACATAGTATATGAGTGAGTTGCACTGAAAAACTTAGAATATAAGAAACGCACAGTGTAGTACATAGTATATGAGTGAGTTGCACTGAAAAACTTAGAATTTAAGAAACGCACAGTGTAGTACATAGTATATGAGTGAGTTGCATTGAAAAACTTAGAATATAAGAAACGCACATATAGTACATAGTATATGAATGAGTTGCACTGAAAAACTGAGAATTTACTGAAAAAATCGCATTACACGAAATGCACAGTGTAGTACATAGTATATGAGTGAGTTGCACTGAAAAACTTAGAATATAAGAAACGCACAGTGTAGTACATAGTATATGAGTGAGTTGCACTGAAAAACTTAGAATTTAAGAAACGCACAGTGTAGTACATAGTATATGAGTGAGTTGCACTGAAAAACTTAGAATATAAGAAACGCACAGTGTAGTACATAGTATATGAGCGAGTTGCACTGAAAAACTTAGAATATAAGAAACGCACAGTGTAGTACATAGTATATGAGTGATTTGCACTGAAAAACTTAGAATATAAGAAACGCACAGTGTAGTACATAGTATATGAGTGAGTTGCACTGAAAAACTTAGAATATAAGAAACGCACAGTGTAGTACATAGTATATGAGTGAGTTGCACTGAAAAACTTAGAATTTAAGAAACGCACAGTGTAGTACATAGTATATGAGTGAGTTGCACTGAAAAACTTAGAATATAAGAAACGCACAGTGTAGTACATAGTATATGAGCGAGTTGCACTGAAAAACTTAGAATATAAGAAACGCACAGTGTAGTACATAGTATATGAGTGAGTTGCACTGAAAAACTTAGAATATAAGAAACGCACAGTGTAGTACATAGTATATGAGTGAGTTGCACTGAAAAACTTAGAATATAAGAAACGCACAGTGTAGTACATAGTATATGAGTGAGTTGCATTGAAAAACTTAGAATATAAGAAACGTACATATAGTACATAGTATATGAATGAGTTGCACTGAAAAACTGAGAATTTACTGAAAAAATCGCATTACACGAAATGCACAGTGTAGTACATAGTATATGAGTGAGTTGCACTGAAAAACTTAGAATATAAGAAACGCACAGTGTAGTACATAGTATATGAGTGAGTTGCACTGAAAAACTTAGAATTTAAGAAACGCACAGTGTAGTACATAGTATATGAGTGAGTTGCACTGAAAAACTTAGAATATAAGAAACGCACAGTGTAGTACATAGTATATGAGCGAGTTGCACTGAAAAACTTAGAATATAAGAAACGCACAGTGTAGTACATAGTATATGAGTGATTTGCACTGAAAAACTTAGAATATAAGAAACGCACAGTGTAGTACATAGTATATGAGTGAGTTGCACTGAAAAACTTAGAATATAAGAAACGCACAGTGTAGTACATAGTATATGAGTGAGTTGCACTGAAAAACTTAGAATTTAAGAAACGCACAGTGTAGTACATAGTATATGAGTGAGTTGCATTGAAAAACTTAGAATATAAGAAACGCACATATAGTACATAGTATATGAATGAGTTGCACTGAAAAACTTAGAATTTACTGAAAAAATCGCATTACACGAAATGCACAGTGTAGTACATAGTATATGAGTGAGTTGCACTGAAAAACTTAGAATATAAGAAACGCACAGTGTAGTACATAGTATATGAGTGAGTTGCACTGAAAAACTTAGAATTTAAGAAACGCACAGTGTAGTACATAGTATATGAGTGAGTTGCACTGAAAAACTTAGAATATAAGAAACGCACAGTGTAGTACATAGTATATGAGCGAGTTGCACTGAAAAACTTAGAATATAAGAAACGCACAGTGTAGTACATAGTATATGAGTGAGTTGCACTGAAAAACTTAGAATATAAGAAACGCACAGTGTAGTACATAGTATATGAGTGAGTTGCACTGAAAAACTTAGAATATAAGAAACGCACAGTGTACTACATAGTATATGAGTGAGTTGCACTGAAAAACTTAGAATTTAAGAAACGCACAGTGTAGTACATAGTATATGAGTGAGTTGCACTGAAAAACTTAGAATTTAAGAAACGCACAGTGTAGTACATAGTATATGAGTGAGTTGCACTGAAAAACTTAGAATTTAAGAAACGCACAGTGTAGTACATAGTATATGAGTGAGTTGCACTGAAAAACTTAGAATATAAGAAACGCACAGTGTAGTACATAGTATATGAGTGAGTTGCACTGAAAAACTTAGAATATAAGAAACGCACAGTGTAGTACATAGTATATGAGTGAGTTGCATTGAAAAACTTAGAATATAAGAAACGCACAGTGTAGTACATAGTATATGAGTGAGTTGCACTGAAAAACTTAGAATTTAAGAAACGCACAGTGTAGTACATAGTATATGAGTGAGTTGCACTGAAAAACTTACAATTTACTGCAAAACCCGCATTACACGAAATGCACAGTGTAGCACATAGTATATGAGTGAGTTGCACTGAAAAACTTAGAATATAAGAAACGCACAGTGTACTACATAGTATATGAGTGAGTTGCATTGAAAAACTTAGAATATAAGAAACGCACAGTGTAGTACATAGTATATGAGTGAGTTGCACTGAAAAACTTAGAATTTAAGAAACACACAGTGTAGTACATAGTATATGAGTGAGTTGCACTGAAAAACTTACAATTTACTGAAAAACCCGCATTACACGAAATGCACAGTGTAGCACATAGTATATGAGTGAGTTGCACTGAAATCTTAGAATATAAGAAACGCACAGTGTAGTACATAGTATATGAGTGAGTTGCATTGAAAAACTTAGAATATAAGAAACGCACAGTGTAGTACATAGTATATGAGTGAGTTGCACTGAAAAACTTAGAATATAAGAAACGCACAGTGTAGTACATAGTATATGAGTGAGTTACACTGAAAAACTTAGAATTTACTGAAAAACCCGCATTACACGAAATGCACAGTGTAGTACATAGTATATGAGTGAGTTGCACTGAAAAACTTAGAATATAAGAAATGCACAGTGTAGTACATAGTATATGAGTGAGTTGCACTGAAAAACTTAGAATTTAAGAAACGCACAGTGTAGTACATAGTATATGAGTGAGTTGCATTGAAAAACTTAGAATATAAGAAACGCACATATAGTACATAGTATATGAATGAGTTGCACTGAAAAACTGAGAATTTACTGAAAAAATCGCATTACACGAAATGCACAGTGTAGTACATAGTATATGAGTGAGTTGCACTGAAAAACTTAGAATATAAGAAACGCACAGTGTAGTACATAGTATATGAGTGAGTTGCACTGAAAAACTTAGAATTTAAGAAACGCACAGTGTAGTACATAGTATATGAGTGAGTTGCACTGAAAAACTTAGAATATAAGAAACGCACAGTGTAGTACATAGTATATGAGCGAGTTGCACTGAAAAACTTAGAATATAAGAAACGCACAGTGTAGTACATAGTATATGAGTGATTTGCACTGAAAAACTTAGAATATAAGAAACGCACAGTGTAGTACATAGTATATGAGTGAGTTGCACTGAAAAACTTAGAATATAAGAAACGCACAGTGTAGTACATAGTATATGAGTGAGTTGCACTGAAAAACTTAGAATTTAAGAAACGCACAGTGTAGTACATAGTATATGAGTGAGTTGCACTGAAAAACTTAGAATATAAGAAACGCACAGTGTAGTACATAGTATATGAGCGAGTTGCACTGAAAAACTTAGAATATAAGAAACGCACAGTGTAGTACATAGTATATGAGTGAGTTGCACTGAAAAACTTAGAATATAAGAAACGCACAGTGTAGTACATAGTATATGAGTGAGTTGCACTGAAAAACTTAGAATATAAGAAACGCACAGTGTAGTACATAGTATATGAGTGAGTTGCATTGAAAAACTTAGAATATAAGAAACGCACATATAGTACATAGTATATGAATGAGTTGCACTGAAAAACTTAGAATTTACTGAAAAAATCGCATTACACGAAATGCACAGTGTAGTACATAGTATATGAGTGAGTTGCACTGAAAAACTTAGAATATAAGAAACGCACAGTGTAGTACATGGTATATGAGTGAGTTGCACTGAAAAACTTAGAATTTAAGAAACGCACAGTGTAGTACATAGTATATGAGTGAGTTGCACTGAAAAACTTAGAATTTAAGAAACGCACAGTGTAGTACATAGTATATGAGTGAGTTGCACTGAAAAACTTACAATTTACTGAAAAACCCGCATTACACGAAATGCACAGTGTAGCACATAGTATATGAGTGAGTTGCACTGAAAAACTTAGAATATAAGAAACGCACAGTGTAGTACATAGTATATGAGTGAGTTGCATTGAAAAACTTAGAATATAAGAAACGCACAGTGTAGTACATAGTATATGAGTGAGTTGCACTGAAAAACTTAGAATATAAGAAACGCACAGTGTAGTACATAGTATATGAGTGAGTTACACTGAAAAACTTAGAATTTACTGAAAAACCCGCATTACACGAATGCACAGTGTAGTACATAGTATATGAGTGAGTTGCACTGAAAAACTTAGAATATAAGAAATGCACAGTGTAGTACATAGTATATGAGTGAGTTGCACTGAAAAACTTAGAATTTAAGAAACGCACAGTGTAGTACATAGTATATGAGTGAGTTGCATTGAAAAACTTAGAATATAAGAAACGCACATATAGTACATAGTATATGAATGAGTTGCACTGAAAAACTGAGAATTTACTGAAAAAATCGCATTACACGAAATGCACAGTGTAGTACATAGTATATGAGTGAGTTGCACTGAAAAACTTAGAATATAAGAAACGCACAGTGTAGTACATAGTATATGAGTGAGTTGCACTGAAAAACTTAGAATTTAAGAAACGCACAGTGTAGTACATAGTATATGAGTGAGTTGCACTGAAAAACTTAGAATATAAGAAACGCACAGTGTAGTACATAGTATATGAGCGAGTTGCACTGAAAAACTTAGAATATAAGAAACGCACAGTGTAGTACATAGTATATGAGTGATTTGCACTGAAAAACTTAGAATATAAGAAACGCACAGTGTAGTACATAGTATATGAGTGAGTTGCACTGAAAAACTTAGAATATAAGAAACGCACAGTGTAGTACATAGTATATGAGTGAGTTGCACTGAAAAACTTAGAATTTAAGAAACACACAGTGTAGTACATAGTATATGAGTGAGTTGCACTGAAAAACTTAGAATATAAGAAACGCACAGTGTAGTACATAGTATATGAGCGAGTTGCACTGAAAAACTTAGAATATAAGAAACGCACAGTGTAGTACATAGTATATGAGTGAGTTGCACTGAAAAACTTAGAATATAAGAAACGCACAGTGTAGTACATAGTATATGAGTGAGTTGCACTGAAAAACTTAGAATATAAGAAACGCACAGTGTAGTACATAGTATATGAGTGAGTTGCATTGAAAAACTTAGAATATAAGAAACGCACATATAGTACATAGTATATGAATGAGTTGCACTGAAAAACTTAGAATTTACTGAAAAAATCGCATTACACGAAATGCACAGTGTAGTACATAGTATATGAGTGAGTTGCACTGAAAAACTTAGAATATAAGAAACGCACAGTGTAGTACATGGTATATGAGTGAGTTGCACTGAAAAACTTAGAATATAAGAAACGCACAGTGTAGTACATAGTATATGAGTGAGTTGCACTGAAAAACTTAGAATTAAAGAAACGCACAGTGTAGTACATAGTATATGAGTGAGTTGCACTGAAAAACTTAGAATATAAGAAACGCACAGTGTAGTACATAGTATATGAGTGAGTTGCACTGAAAAACTTAGAATATAAGAAACGCACAGTGTACTACATAGTATATGAGTGAGTTGCATTGAAAAACTTAGAATATAATAAACGCACAGTGTAGTACATAGTATATGAGTGAGTTGCACTGAAAAACTTAGAATTTAAGAAACACACAGTGTAGTACATAGTATATGAGTGAGTTGCACTGAAAAACTTACAATTTACTGAAAAACCCGCATTACACGAAATGCACAGTGTAGTACATAGTATATGAGTGAGTTGCACTGAAAAACTTAGAATATAAGAAATGCACAGTGTAGTACATAGTATATGAGTGAGTTGCACTGAAAAACTTAGAATTTAAGAAACGCACAGTGTAGTACATAGTATATGAGTGAGTTGCATTGAAAAACTTAGAATATAAGAAACGCACATATAGTACATAGTATATGAATGAGTTGCACTGAAAAACTGAGAATTTACTGAAAAAATCGCATTACACGAAATGCACAGTGTAGTACATAGTATATGAGTGAGTTGCACTGAAAAACTTAGAATATAAGAAACGCACAGTGTAGTACATAGTATATGAGTGAGTTGCACTGAAAAACTTAGAATTTAAGAAACGCACAGTGTAGTACATAGTATATGAGTGAGTTGCACTGAAAAACTTAGAATATAAGAAACGCACAGTGTAGTACATAGTATATGAGCGAGTTGCACTGAAAAACTTAGAATATAAGAAACGCACAGTGTAGTACATAGTATATGAGTGATTTGCACTGAAAAACTTAGAATATAAGAAACGCACAGTGTAGTACATAGTATATGAGTGAGTTGCACTGAAAAACTTAGAATATAAGAAACGCACAGTGTAGTACATAGTATATGAGTGAGTTGCACTGAAAAACTTAGAATTTAAGAAACGCACAGTGTAGTACATAGTATATGAGTGAGTTGCACTGAAAAACTTAGAATATAAGAAACGCACAGTGTAGTACATAGTATATGAGCGAGTTGCACTGAAAAACTTAGAATATAAGAAACGCACAGTGTAGTACATAGTATATGAGTGAGTTGCACTGAAAAACTTAGAATATAAGAAACGCACAGTGTAGTACATAGTATATGAGTGAGTTGCACTGAAAAACTTAGAATATAAGAAACGCACAGTGTAGTACATAGTATATGAGTGAGTTGCATTGAAAAACTTAGAATATAAGAAACGCACATATAGTACATAGTATATGAATGAGTTGCACTGAAAAACTTAGAATTTACTGAAAAAATCGCATTACACGAAATGCACAGTGTAGTACATAGTATATGAGTGAGTTGCACTGAAAAACTTAGAATATAAGAAACGCACAGTGTAGTACATGGTATATGAGTGAGTTGCACTGAAAAACTTAGAATTTAAGAAACGCACAGTGTAGTACATAGTATATGAGTGAGTTGCACTGAAAAACTTAGAATATAAGAAACGCACAGTGTAGTACATAGTATATGAGCGAGTTGCACTGAAAAACTTAGAATATAAGAAACGCACAGTGTAGTACATAGTATATGAGTGAGTTGCACTGAAAAACTTAGAATATAAGAAACGCACAGTGTAGTACATAGTATATGAGTGAGTTGCACTGAAAAACTTAGAATATAAGAAACGCACAGTGTAGTACATAGTATATGAGTGAGTTGCACTGAAAAACTTAGAATTTAAGAAACGCACAGTGTAGTACATAGTATATGAGTGAGTTGCACTGAAAAACTTAGAATATAAGAAACGCACAGTGTAGTACATAGTATATGAGTGAGTTGCACTGAAAAACTTAGAATATAAGAAACGCACAGTGTAGTACATAGTATATGAGTGAGTTGCATTGAAAAACTTAGAATATAAGAAACGCACAGTGTAGTACATAGTATATGAGTGAGTTGCACTGAAAAACTTAGAATATAAGAAACGCACAGTGTAGTAGTACATAGTATATGAGTGAGTTGCACTGAAAAACTTAGAATTTACTGAAAAACCCGCATTACATGAAATGCACAGTGTAGTACATAGTATATGAGTGAGTTGCACTGAAAATTTTAGAATATAAGAAACGCACAGTGTAGTACATAGTATATGAGTGAGTTGCATTGAAAAACTTAGAATATAAGAAACGCACAGTGTAGTACATAGTATATGAGTGAGTTGCACTGAAAAACTTAGATTATAAGAAACGCACATATAGTACATAGTATATGAATGAGTTGCACTGAAAAACCTAGAATTTACTGAAAAACCCGCATTACACGAAATGCACAGTGTAGTACATAGTATATGAGTGAGTTGCACTGAAAAACTTAGAATATAAGAAACGCACAGTGTAGTACATAGTATATGAGTGAGTTGCACTGAAAAACTTAGAATATAAGAAACGCACAGTGTAGTACATAGTATATGAGTGAGTTGCACTGAAAAACTTAGAATATAAGAAACGCACAGTGTAGTACATAGTATATGAGCGAGTTGCACTGAAAAACTTAGAATATAAGAAACGCACAGTGTAGTACATAGTATATGAGTGAGTTGCACTGAAAAACTTAGAATATAAGAAACGCACAGTGTAGTACATAGTATATGAGTGAGTTGCACTGAAAAACTTAGAATATAAGAAACACACAGTGTAGTACATAGTATATGAGTGAGTTGCACTGAAAAACTTAGAATTTACTGAAAAACCCACATTACACGAAATGCACAGTGTAGTACATAGTATATGAGTGAGTTGCACTGAAAAACTTAGAATATAAGAAACGCACAGTGTAGTACATATATATGAGTGACTTGCACTGAAAAACTTAGAATATAAGAAACGCATAGTGTAGTACATAGTATATGAGTGAGTTGCACTGAAAAACTTAGAATATAAGAAACGCACAGTGTAGTACATAGTATATGAGTGAGTTGCACTGAAAAACTTAGAATATAAGAAACGCACAGTGTAGTACATAGTATATGAGTGAGTTGCACTGAAAAACTTAGAATTGAAGAAACGCACAGTGTAGTACATAGTATATGAGTGAGTTGCACTGAAAAACTTAGAATATAAGAAACGCACAGTATAGTACATAGTATATGAGTGAGTTGCACTCAAAAACTTAGAATATAAGAAACGCACAGTGTAGTACATAGTATATGAGTGAGTTGCACTGAAAAACTTAGAATTTAAGAAACGCACAGTGTAGTACATAGTATATGAGTGAGTTGCACTGAAAATTTTAGAATATAAGAAACGCACAGTGTAGTACATAGTATATGAGTGAGTTGCACTGAAAAACTTAGAATATAAGAAACGCACAGTGTAGTACATAGTATATGAGTGAGTTGCACTGAAAAACTTAGAATATAAGAAACGCACATATAGTACATAGTATATGAATGAGTCGCACTGAAAAACCTAGAATTTACTGAAAAACCCGCATTACACGAAATGCACAGTGTAGTACATAGTATATGAGTGAGTTGCACTGAAAAACTTAGAATATAAGAAACGCACAGTGTAGTACATAGTATATGAGTGAGTTGCACTGAAAAACTTAGAATATAAGAAACGCACAGTGTAGTACATAGTATATGAGTGAGTTGCACTGAAAAACTTAGAATTTAAGAAACGCACAGTGTAGTACATAGTATATGAGTGAGTTGCACTGAAAATCTTAGAATATAAGAAACGCACAGTGTAGTACATAGTATATGAGTGAGTTGCACTGAAAAACTTAGAATATAAGAAACGCACAGTGTAGTACATAGTATATGAGTGAGTTGCACTGAAAAACTTAGAATATAAGAAACGCACAGTGTAGTACATAGTATATGAGTGAGTTGCACTGAAAAACTTAGAATTTAAGAAACGCACAGTGTAGTACATAGTATATGAGTGAGTTGCACTGAAAAACTTAGAATATAAGAAACGCACAGTGTAGTACATAGTATATGAGTGAGTTGCACTGAAAAACTTAGAATTTAAGAAACGCATAGTGTAGTACATAGTATATGAGTGAGTTGCACTGAAAAACTTAGAATTTACTGAAAAACCCGCATTACACGAAATGCACAGTGTAGCACATAGTATATGAGTGAGTTGCACTGAAAAACTTAGAATATAAGAAACGCACAGTGTAGTACATAGTATATGAGTGAGTTGCATTGAAAAACTTAGAATATAAGAAACGCACAGTGTAGTACATAGTATATGAGTGAGTTGCACTGAAAAACTTAGAATATAAGAAACGCACAGTGTAGTACATAGTATATGAGTGAGTTACACTGAAAAACTTAGAATTTACTGAAAAACCCGCATTACACGAAATGCACAGTGTAGTACATAGTATATGAGTGAGTTGCATTGAAAAACTTAGAATATAAGAAACGCACATATAGTACATAGTATATGAATGAGTTGCACTGAAAAACTTAGAATTTACTGAAAAAATCGCATTACACGAAATGCACAGTGTAGTACATAGTATATGAGTGAGTTGCACTGAAAAACTTAGAATATAAGAAACGCACAGTGTAGTACATGGTATATGAGTGAGTTGCACTGAAAAACTTAGAATTTAAGAAACGCACAGTGTAGTACATAGTATATGAGTGAGTTGCACTGAAAAACTTAGAATATAAGAAACGCACAGTGTAGTACATAGTATATGAGCGAGTTGCACTGAAAAACTTAGAATATAAGAAACGCACAGTGTAGTACATAGTATATGAGTGAGTTGCACTGAAAAACTTAGAATATAAGAAACGCACAGTGTAGTACATAGTATATGAGTGAGTTGCACTGAAAAACTTAGAATATAAGAAACGCACAGTGTAGTACATAGTATATGAGTGAGTTGCACTGAAAAACTTAGAATTTAAGAAACGCACAGTGTAGTACATAGTATATGAGTGAGTTGCACTGAAAAACTTAGAATATAAGAAACGCACAGTGTAGTACATAGTATATGAGTGAGTTGCACTGAAAAACTTAGAATTTAAGAAACGCACAGTGTAGTACATAGTATATGAGTGAGTTGCACTGAAAAACTTAGAATATAAGAAACGCACAGTGTAGTACATAGTATATGAGTGAGTTGCACTGAAAAACTTAGAATATAAGAAACGCACAGTGTAGTACATAGTATATGAGTGAGTTGCATTGAAAAACTTAGAATATAAGAAACGCACAGTGTAGTACATAGTATATGAGTGAGTTGCACTGAAAAACTTAGAATATAAGAAACGCACAGTGTAGTAGTACATAGTATATGAGTGAGTTGCACTGAAAAACTTAGAATTTACTGAAAAACCCGCATTACACGAAATGCACAGTGTAGTACATAGTATATGAGTGAGTTGCACTGAAAATTTTAGAATATAAGAAACGCACAGTGTAGTACATAGTATATGAGTGAGTTGCATTGAAAAACTTAGAATATAAGAAACGCACAGTGTAGTACATAGTATATGAGTGAGTTGCACTGAAAAACTTAGATTATAAGAAACGCACATATAGTACATAGTATATGAATGAGTTGCACTGAAAAACCTAGAATTTACTGAAAAACCCGCATTACACGAAATGCACAGTGTAGTACATAGTATATGAGTGAGTTGCACTGAAAAACTTAGAATATAAGAAACGCACAGTGTAGTACATAGTATATGAGTGAGTTGCACTGAAAAACTTAGAATATAAGAAACGCACAGTGTAGTACATAGTATATGAGTGAGTTGCACTGAAAAACTTAGAATATAAGAAACGCACAGTGTAGTACATAGTATATGAGCGAGTTGCACTGAAAAACTTAGAATATAAGAAACGCACAGTGTAGTACATAGTATATGAGTGAGTTGCACTGAAAAACTTAGAATATAAGAAACGCACAGTGTAGTACATAGTATATGAGTGAGTTGCACTGAAAAACTTAGAATATAAGAAACGCACAGTGTAGTACATAGTATATGAGTGAGTTGCACTGAAAAACTTAGAATTTACTGAAAAACCCGCATTACACGAAATGCACAGTGTAGTACATAGTATATGAGTGAGTTGCACTGAAAAACTTAGAATATAAGAAACGCACAGTGTAGTACATATATATGAGTGACTTGCACTGAAAAACTTAGAATATAAGAAACGCATAGTGTAGTACATAGTATATGAGTGAGTTGCACTGAAAAACTTAGAATATAAGAAACGCACAGTGTAGTACATAGTATATGAGTGAGTTGCACTGAAAAACTTAGAATATAAGAAACGCACAGTGTAGTACATAGTATATGAGTGAGTTGCACTGAAAAACTTAGAATTGAAGAAACGCACAGTGTAGTACATAGTATATGAGTGAGTTGCACTGAAAAACTTAGAATATAAGAAACGCACAGTATAGTACATAGTATATGAGTGAGTTGCACTCAAAAACTTAGAATATAAGAAACGCACAGTGTAGTACATAGTATATGAGTGAGTTGCACTGAAAAACTTAGAATTTAAGAAACGAACAGTGTAGTACATAGTATATGAGTGAGTTGCACTGAAAATTTTAGAATATAAGAAACGCACAGTGTAGTACATAGTATATGAGTGAGTTGCACTGAAAAACTTAGAATATAAGAAACGCACAGTGTAGTACATAGTATATGAGTGAGTTGCACTGAAAAACTTAGAATATAAGAAACGCACATATAGTACATAGTATATGAATGAGTCGCACTGAAAAACCTAGAATTTACTGAAAAACCCGCATTACACGAAATGCACAGTGTAGTACATAGTATATGAGTGAGTTGCACTGAAAAACTTAGAATATAAGAAACGCACAGTGTAGTACATAGTATATGAGTGAGTTGCACTGAAAAACTTAGAATATAAGAAACGCACAGTGTAGTACATAGTATATGAGTGAGTTGCACTGAAAAACTTAGAATTTAAGAAACGCACAGTGTAGTACATAGTATATGAGTGAGTTGCACTGAAAAACTTAGAATATAAGAAACGCACAGTGTAGTACATAGTATATGAGTGAGTTGCACTGAAAAACTTAGAATATAAGAAACGCACAGTGTAGTACATAGTATATGAGTGAGTTGCACTGAAAAACTTAGAATATAAGAAACGCACAGTGTAGTACATAGTATATGAGTGAGTTGCACTGAAAAACTTAGAATTTAAGAAACGCACAGTGTAGTACATAGTATATGAGTGAGTTGCACTGAAAAACTTAGAATATAAGAAACGCACAGTGTAGTACATAGTATATGAGTGAGTTGCACTGAAAAACTTAGAATTTAAGAAACGCATAGTGTAGTACATAGTATATGAGTGAGTTGCACTGAAAAACTTAGAATTTACTGAAAAACCCGCATTACACGAAATGCACAGTGTAGCACATAGTATATGAGTGAGTTGCACTGAAAAACTTAGAATATAAGAAACGCACAGTGTAGTACATAGTATATGAGTGAGTTGCATTGAAAAACTTAGAATATAAGAAACGCACAGTGTAGTACATAGTATATGAGTGAGTTGCACTGAAAAACTTAGAATATAAGAAACGCACAGTGTAGTACATAGTATATGAGTGAGTTACACTGAAAAACTTAGAATTTACTGAAAAACCCGCATTACACGAAATGCACAGTGTAGTACATAGTATATGAGTGAGTTGCACTGAAAAACTTAGAATATAAGAAACGCACAGTGTAGTACAAAGTATATGAGTGAGTTGCACTGAAAAACTTAGAATATAAGAAACGCACAGTGTAGTACATAGTATATGAGTGAGTTGCACTGAAAAACTTTGAATATAAGATACGCACATATAGTACATAGTATATGAATGAGTTGCACTGAAAAACTTAGAATTTACTGAAAAAATCGCATTACACGAAATGCACAGCGTAGTACATAGTATATGAGTGAGTTGCACTGAAAAACTTAGAATATAAGAAACGCACAGTGTAGTACATAGTATATGAGTGAGTTGCACTGAAAAACTTAGAATATAAGAAACGCACAGTGTAGTACATAGTATATGAGCGAGTTGCACTGAAAAACTTAGAATATAAGAAACGCACAGTGTAGTACATAGTATATGAGTGAGTTGCACTGAAAAACTTAGAATATAAGAAACGCACAGTGTAGTACATAGTATATGAGTGAGTTGCACTGAAAAACTTAGAATATAAGAAACGCACAGTGTAGTACATAGTATATGAGTGAGTTGCACTGAAAAACTTAGAATTTAAGAAACGCACAGTGTAGTACATAGTATATGAGTGAGTTGCACTGAAAAACTTAGAATATAAGAAACGCACAGTGTAGTACATAGTATATGAGTGAGTTGCACTGAAAAACTTAGAATTTAAGAAACGCACAGTGTAGTACATAGTATATGAGTGAGTTGCACTGAAAAACTTAGAATATAAGAAACGCACAGTGTAGTACATAGTATATGAGTGAGTTGCACTGAAAAACTTAGAATATAAGAAACGCACAGTGTAGTACATAGTATATGAGTGAGTTGCATTGAAAAACTTAGAATATAAGAAACGCACAGTGTAGTACATAGTATATGAGTGAGTTGCACTGAAAAACTTAGAATATAAGAAACGCACAGTGTAGTAGTACATAGTATATGAGTGAGTTGCACTGAAAAACTTAGAATTTACTGAAAAACCCGCATTACACGAAATGCACAGTGTAGTACATAGTATATGAGTGAGTTGCACTGAAAATTTTAGAATATAAGAAACGCACAGTGTAGTACATAGTATATGAGTGAGTTGCATTGAAAAACTTAGAATATAAGAAACGCACAGTGTAGTACATAGTATATGAGTGAGTTGCACTGAAAAACTTAGATTATAAGAAACGCACATATAGTACATAGTATATGAATGAGTTGCACTGAAAAACCTAGAATTTACTGAAAAACCCGCATTACACGAAATGCACAGTGTAGTACATAGTATATGAGTGAGTTGCACTGAAAAACTTAGAATATAAGAAACGCACAGTGTAGTACATAGTATATGAGTGAGTTGCACTGAAAAACTTAGAATATAAGAAACGCACAGTGTAGTACATAGTATATGAGTGAGTTGCACTGAAAAACTTAGAATATAAGAAACGCACAGTGTAGTACATAGTATATGAGCGAGTTGCACTGAAAAACTTAGAATATAAGAAACGCACAGTGTAGTACATAGTATATGAGTGAGTTGCACTGAAAAACTTAGAATATAAGAAACGCACAGTGTAGTACATAGTATATTAGTGAGTTGCACTGAAAAACTTAGAATATAAGAAACGCACAGTGTAGTACATAGTATATGAGTGAGTTGCACTGAAAAACTTAGAATTTACTGAAAAACCCGCATTACACGAAATGCACAGTGTAGTACATAGTATATGAGTGAGTTGCACTGAAAAACTTAGAATATAAGAAACGCACAGTGTTGTACATATATATGAGTGACTTGCACTGAAAACTTAGAATATAAGAAACGCATAGTGTAGTACATAGTATATGAGTGAGTTGCACTGAAAAACTTAGAATATAAGAAACGCACAGTGTAGTACATAGTATATGAGTGAGTTGCACTGAAAAACTTAGAATATAAGAAACGCACAGTGTAGTACATAGTATATGAGTGAGTTGCACTGAAAAACTTAGAATTTACTGAAAAACCCGCATTACACGAAATGCACAGTGTAGTACATAGTATATGAGTGAGTTGCACTGAAAAACTTAGAATATAAGAAACGCACAGTGTAGTACATATATATGAGTGACTTGCACTGAAAAACTTAGAATATAAGAAACGCATAGTGTAGTACATAGTATATGAGTGAGTTGCACTGAAAAACTTAGAATATAAGAAACGCACAGTGTAGTACATAGTATATGAGTGAGTTGCACTGAAAAACTTAGAATATAAGAAACGCACAGTGTAGTACATAGTATATGAGTGAGTTGCACTGAAAAACTTAGAATTGAAGAAACGCACAGTGTAGTACATAGTATATGAGTGAGTTGCACTGAAAAACTTAGAATATAAGAAACGCACAGTATAGTACATAGTATATGAGTGAGTTGCACTCAAAAACTTAGAATATAAGAAACGCACAGTGTAGTACATAGTATATGAGTGAGTTGCACTGAAAAACTTAGAATTTAAGAAACGCACAGTGTAGTACATAGTATATGAGTGAGTTGCACTGAAAATTTTAGAATATAAGAAACGCACAGTGTAGTACATAGTATATGAGTGAGTTGCACTGAAAAACTTAGAATATAAGAAACGCACAGTGTAGTACATTGTATATGAGTGAGTTGCACTGAAAAACTTAGAATATAAGAAACGCACATATAGTACATAGTATATGAATGAGTCGCACTGAAAAACCTAGAATTTACTGAAAAACCCGCATTACACGAAATGCACAGTGTAGTACATAGTATATGAGTGAGTTGCACTGAAAAACTTAGAATATAAGAAACGCACAGTGTAGTACATAGTATATGAGTGAGTTGCACTGAAAAACTTAGAATAATAGAAACGCACAGTGTAGTACATAGTATATGAGTGAGTTGCACTGAAAAACTTAGAATTTAAGAAACGCACAGTGTAGTACATAGTATATGAGTGAGTTGCACTGAAAAACGTAGAATATAAGAAACGCACAGTGTAGTACATAGTATATGAGTGAGTTGCACTGAAAAACTTAGAATATAAGAAACGCACAGTGTAGTACATAGTATATGAGTGAGTTGCACTGAAAAACTTAGAATATAAGAAACGCACAGTGTAGTACATAGTATATGAGTGAGTTGCACTGAAAAACTTAGAATTTAAGAAACGCACAGTGTAGTACATAGTATATGAGTGAGTTGCACTGAAAAACTTAGAATATAAGAAACGCACAGTGTAGTACATAGTATATGAGTGAGTTGCACTGAAAAACTTAGAATTTAAGAAACGCATAGTGTAGTACATAGTATATGAGTGAGTTGCACTGAAAAACTTAGAATTTACTGAAAAACCCGCATTACACGAAATGCACAGTGTAGCACATAGTATATGAGTGAGTTGCACTGAAAAACTTAGAATATAAGAAACGCACAGTGTAGTACATAGTATATGAGTGAGTTGCATTGAAAAACTTAGAATATAAGAAACGCACAGTGTAGTACATAGTATATGAGTGAGTTGCACTGAAAAACTTAGAATATAAGAAACGCACAGTGTAGTACATAGTATATGAGTGAGTTACACTGAAAAACTTAGAATTTACTGAAAAACCCGCATTACACGAAATGCACAGTGTAGTACATAGTATATGAGTGAGTTGCACTGAAAAACTTAGAATATAAGAAACGCACAGTGTAGTACAAAGTATATGAGTGAGTTGCACTGAAAAACTTAGAATATAAGAAACGCACAGTGTAGTACATAGTATATGAGTGAGTTGCACTGAAAAACTTTGAATATAAGAAACGCACATATAGTACATAGTATATGAATGAGTTGCACTGAAAAACTTAGAATTTACTGAAAAAATCGCATTACACGAAATGCACAGCGTAGTACATAGTATATGAGTGAGTTGCACTGAAAAACTTAGAATATAAGAAACGCACAGTGTAGTACATAGTATATGAGTGAGTTGCACTGAAAAACTTAGAATATAAGAAACGCACAGTGTAGTACATAGTATATGAGCGAGTTGCACTGAAAAACTTAGAATATAAGAAACGCACAGTGTAGTACATAGTATATGAGTGAGTTGCACTGAAAAACTTAGAATATAAGAAACGCACAGTGTAGTACATAGTATATGAGTGAGTTGCACTGAAAAACTTAGAATATAAGAAACGCACAGTGTAGTACATAGTATATGAGTGAGTTGCACTGAAAAACTTAGAATTTAAGAAATGCACAGTGTAGTACATAGTATATGAGTGAGTTGCACTGAAAAACTTAGAATATAAGAAACGCACAGTGTAGTACATAGTATATGAGTGAGTTGCACTGAAAAACTTAGAATTTAAGAAACGCACAGTGTAGTACATAGTATATGAGTGAGTTGCACTGAAAAACTTAGAATATAAGAAACGCACAGTGTAGTACATAGTATATGAGTGAGTTGCACTGAAAAACTTAGAATATAAGAAACGCACAGTGTAGTACATAGTATATGAGTGAGTTGCATTGAAAAACTTAGAATATAAGAAACGCACAGTGTAGTACATAGTATATGAGTGAGTTGCACTGAAAAACTTAGAATATAAGAAACGCACAGTGTAGTAGTACATAGTATATGAGTGAGTTGCACTGAAAAACTTAGAATTTACTGAAAAACCCGCATTACACGAAATGCACAGTGTAGTACATAGTATATGAGTGAGTTGCACTGAAAATTTTAGAATATAAGAAACGCACAGTGTAGTACATAGTATATGAGTGAGTTGCATTGAAAAACTTAGAATATAAGAAACGCACAGTGTAGTACATAGTATATGAGTGAGTTGCACTGAAAAACTTAGATTATAAGAAACGCACATATAGTACATAGTATATGAATGAGTTGCACTGAAAAACCTAGAATTTACTGAAAAACCCGCATTACACGAAATGCACAGTGTAGTACATAGTATATGAGTGAGTTGCACTGAAAAACTTAGAATATAAGAAACGCACAGTGTAGTACATAGTATATGAGTGAGTTGCACTGAAAAACTTAGAATATAAGAAACGCACAGTGTAGTACATAGTATATGAGTGAGTTGCACTGAAAAACTTAGAATATAAGAAACGCACAGTGTAGTACATAGTATATGAGCGAGTTGCACTGAAAAACTTAGAATATAAGAAACGCACAGTGTAGTACATAGTATATGAGTGAGTTGCACTGAAAAACTTAGAATATAAGAAACGCACAGTGTAGTACATAGTATATTAGTGAGTTGCACTGAAAAACTTAGAATATAAGAAACGCACAGTGTAGTACATAGTATATGAGTGAGTTGCACTGAAAAACTTAGAATTTACTGAAAAACCCGCATTACACGAAATGCACAGTGTAGTACATAGTATATGAGTGAGTTGCACTGAAAAACTTAGAATATAAGAAACGCACAGTGTAGTACATATATATGAGTGACTTGCGCTGAAAACTTAGAATATAAGAAACGCATAGTGTAGTACATAGTATATGAGTGAGTTGCACTGAAAAACTTAGAATATAAGAAACGCACAGTGTAGTACATAGTATATGAGTGAGTTGCACTGAAAAACTTAGAATATAAGAAACGCACAGTGTAGTACATAGTATATGAGTGAGTTGCACTGAAAAACTTAGAATTGAAGAAACGCACAGTGTAGTACATAGTATATGAGTGAGTTGCACTGAAAAACTTAGAATATAAGAAACGCACAGTATAGTACATAGTATATGAGTGAGTTGCACTCAAAAACTTAGAATATAAGAAACGCACAGTGTAGTACATAGTATATGAGTGAGTTGCACTGAAAAACTTAGAATTTAAGAAACGCACAGTGTAGTACATAGTATATGAGTGAGTTGCACTGAAAATTTTAGAATATAAGAAACGCACAGTGTAGTACATAGTATATGAGTGAGTTGCACTGAAAAACTTAGAATATAAGAAACGCACAGTGTAGTACATAGTATATGAGTGAGTTGCACTGAAAAACTTAGAATATAAGAAACGCACATATAGTACATAGTATATGAATGAGTCGCACTGAAAAACCTAGAATTTACTGAAAAACCCGCATTACACGAAATGCACAGTGTAGTACATAGTATATGAGTGAGTTGCACTGAAAAACTTAGAATATAAGAAACGCACAGTGTAGTACATAGTATATGAGTGAGTTGCACTGAAAAACTTAGAATATAAGAAACGCACAGTGTAGTACATAGTATATGAGTGAGTTGCACTGAAAAACTTAGAATTTAAGAAACGCACAGTGTAGTACATAGTATATGAGTGAGTTGCACTGAAAAACTTAGAATATAAGAAACGCACAGTGTAGTACATAGTATATGAGTGAGTTGCACTGAAAAACTTAGAATATAAGAAACGCACAGTGTAGTACATAGTATATGAGTGAGTTGCACTGAAAAACTTAGAATATAAGAAACGCACAGTGTAGTACATAGTATATGAGTGAGTTGCACTGAAAAACTTAGAATTTAAGAAACGCACAGTGTAGTACATAGTATATGAGTGAGTTGCACTGAAAAACTTAGAATATAAGAAACGCACAGTGTAGTACATAGTATATGAGTGAGTTGCACTGAAAAACTTAGAATTTAAGAAACGCATAGTGTAGTACATAGTATATGAGTGAGTTGCACTGAAAAACTTAGAATTTACTGAAAAACCCGCATTACACGAAATGCACAGTGTAGCACATAGTATATGAGTGAGTTGCACTGAAAAACTTAGAATATAAGAAACGCACAGTGTAGTACATAGTATATGAGTGAGTTGCATTGAAAAACTTAGAATATAAGAAACGCACAGTGTAGTACATAGTATATGAGTGAGTTGCACTGAAAAACTTAGAATATAAGAAACGCACAGTGTAGTACATAGTATATGAGTGAGTTACACTGAAAAACTTAGAATTTACTGAAAAACCCGCATTACACGAAATGCACAGTGTAGTACATAGTATATGAGTGAGTTGCACTGAAAAACTTAGAATATAAGAAACGCACAGTGTAGTACAAAGTATATGAGTGAGTTGCACTGAAAAACTTAGAATATAAGAAACGCACAGTGTAGTACATAGTATATGAGTGAGTTGCACTGAAAAACTTTGAATATAAGAAACGCACATATAGTACATAGTATATGAATGAGTTGCACTGAAAAACTTAGAATTTACTGAAAAAATCGCATTACACGAAATGCACAGTGTAGTACATAGTATATGAGTGAGTTGCACTGAAAAACTTAGAATATAAGAAACGCACAGTGTAGTACATAGTATATGAGTGAGTTGCACTGAAAAACTTAGAATATAAGAAACGCACATATAGTACATAGTATTTGAATGAGTTGCACTGAAAAACCTAGAATTTACTGAAAAACCCGCATTACACGAAATGCACAGTGTAGTACATAGTATATGAGTGAGTTGCACTGAAAAACTTAGAATATAAGAAACGCACAGTGTAGTACATAGTATATGAGTGAGTGGCACTGAAAAACTTAGAATATAAGAAACGCACAGTGTAGTACATAGTATATGAGTGAGTTGCACTGAAAAACTTAGAATATAAGAAACGCACAGTGTAGTACATAGTATATGAGTGAGTTGCACTGAAAAACTTAGAATTTAAGAAACGCACAGTGTAGTACATAGTATATGAGTGAGTTGCACTGAAAAACTTAGAATATAAGAAACGCACAGTGTAGTACATAGTATATGAGTGAGTTGCACTGAAAAACTTAGAATATAAGAAACGCACAGTGTAGTACATAGTATATGAGTGGGTTGCACTGAAAAACTTAGAATATAAGAAACGCACAGTGTAGTACATAGTATATGAGTGAGTTGCACTGAAAAACTTAGAATTTAAGAAACGCACAGTGTAGTACATAGTATATGAGTGAGTTGCACTGAAAAACTTAGAATATAAGAAACGCACAGTGTAGTACATAGTATATGAGTGAGTTGCACTGAAAAACTTAGAATTTAAGAAACGCACAGTGTAGTACATAGTATATGAGTGAGTTGCACTGAAAAACTTACAATTTACTGAAAAACCCGCATTACACGAAATGCACAGTGTAGCACATAGTATATGAGTGAGTTGCACTGAAAAACTTAGAATATAAGAAACGCACAGTGTAGTACATAGTATATGAGTGAGTTGCATTGAAAAACTTAGAATATAAGAAACGTACAGTGTAGTACATAGTATATGAGTGAGTTGCACTGAAAAACTTAGAATATAAGAAACGCACAGTGTAGTACATAGTATATGAGTGAGTTACACTGAAAAACTTAGAATTTACTGAAAAACCCGCATTACACGAAATGCACAGTGTAGTACATAGTATATGAGTGAGTTGCACTGAAAAACTTAGAATATAAGAAACGCACAGTGTAGTACATAGTATATGAGTGAGTTGCACTGAAAAACTTAGAATTTAAGAAACGCACAGTGTAGTACATAGTATATGAGTGAGTTGCATTGAAAAACTTAGAATATAAGAAACGCACATATAGTACATAGTATATGAATGAGTTGCACTGAAAAACTGAGAATTTACTGAAAAAATCGCATTACACGAAATGCACAGTGTAGTACATAGTATATGAGTGAGTTGCACTGAAAAACTTAGAATATAAGAAACGCACAGTGTAGTACATAGTATATGAGTGAGTTGCACTGAAAAACTTAGAATTTAAGAAACGCACAGTGTAGTACATAGTATATGAGTGAGTTGCACTGAAAAACTTAGAATATAAGAAACGCACAGTGTAGTACATAGTATATGAGCGAGTTGCACTGAAAAACTTAGAATATAAGAAACGCACAGTGTAGTACATAGTATATGAGTGAGTTGCACTGAAAAACTTAGAATATAAGAAACGCACAGTGTAGTACATAGTATATGAGTGAGTTGCACTGAAAAACTTAGAATATAAGAAACGCACAGTGTAGTACATAGTATATGAGTGAGTTGCACTGAAAAACTTAGAATTTAAGAAACGCACAGTGTAGTACATAGTATATGAGTGAGTTGCACTGAAAAACTTAGAATATAAGAAACGCACAGTGTAGTACATAGTATATGAGCGAGTTGCACTGAAAAACTTAGAATATAAGAAACGCACAGTGTAGTACATAGTATATGAGTGAGTTGCACTGAAAAACTTAAAATATAAGAAACGCACAGTGTAGTACATAGTATATGAGTGAGTTGCACTGAAAAACTTAGAATATAAGAAACGCACAGTGTAGTACATAGTATATGAGTGAGTTGCATTGAAAAACTTAGAATATAAGAAACGCACATATAGTACATAGTATATGAATGAGTTGCACTGAAAAACTTAGAATTTACTGAAAAAATCGCATTACACGAAATGCACAGTGTAGTACATAGTATATGAGTGAGTTGCACTGAAAAACTTAGAATATAAGAAACGCACAGTGTAGTACATAGTATATGAGTGAGTTGCACTGAAAAACTTAGAATTTAAGAAACGCACAGTGTAGTACATAGTATATGAGTGAGTTGCACTGAAAAACTTAGAATATAAGAAACGCACAGTGTAGTACATAGTATATGAGTGAGTTGCACTGAAAAACTTAGAATTTAAGAAACGCACAGTGTAGTACATAGTATATGAGTGAGTTGCACTGAAAAACTTAGAATATAAGAAACGCACAGTGTAGTACATAGTATATGAGTGAGTTGCACTGAAAAACTTAGAATTTAAGAAACGCACAGTGTAGTACATAGTATATGAGTGAGTTGCACTGAAAAACTTAGAATATAAGAAACGCACAGTGTAGTAGTACATAGTATATGAGTGAGTTGCACTGAAAAACTTAGAATTTACTGAAAAACCCGCATTACACGAAATGCACAGTGTAGTACATAGTATATGAGTGAGTTGCACTGAAAATTTTAGAATATAAGAAACGCACAGTGTAGTACATAGTATATGAGTGAGTTGCACTGAAAAACTTAGAATATAAGAAACGCACAGTGTAGTACATAGTATATGAGTGAGTTGCACTGAAAAACTTAGATTATAAGAAACGCACATATAGTACATAGTATATGAATGAGTTGCACTGAAAAACCTAGAATTTACTGAAAAACCCGCATTACACGAAATGCACAGTGTAGTACATAGTATATGAGTGAGTTGCACTGAAAAACTTAGAATATAAGAAACGCACAGTGTAGTACATAGTATATGAGTGAGTTGCACTGAAAAACTTAGAATATAAGAAACGCACATATAGTACATAGTATATGAGTGAGTTACACTGAAAAACTTAGAATTTACTGAAAAACCCGCATTACACGAAATGCACAGTGTAGTACATAGTATATGAGTGAGTTGCACTGAAAAACTTAGAATATAAGAAACGCACAGTGTAGTACAAAGTATATGAGTGAGTTGCACTGAAAAACTTAGAATATAAGAAACGCACAGTGTAGTACATAGTATATGAGTGAGTTGCACTGAAAAACTTTGAATATAAGAAACGCACATATAGTACATAGTATATGAATGAGTTGCACTGAAAAACTTAGAATTTACTGAAAAAATCGCATTACACGAAATGCACAGTGTAGTACATAGTATATGAGTGAGTTGCACTGAAAAACTTAGAATATAAGAAACGCACAGTGTAGTACATAGTATATGAGTGAGTTGCACTGAAAAACTTAGAATATAAGAAACGCACATATAGTACATAGTATTTGAATGAGTTGCACTGAAAAACCTAGAATTTACTGAAAAACCCGCATTACACGAAATGCACAGTGTAGTACATAGTATATGAGTGAGTTGCACTGAAAAACTTAGAATATAAGAAACGCACAGTGTAGTACATAGTATATGAGTGAGTGGCACTGAAAAACTTAGAATATAAGAAACGCACAGTGTAGTACATAGTATATGAGTGAGTTGCACTGAAAAACTTAGAATATAAGAAACGCACAGTGTAGTACATAGTATATGAGTGAGTTGCACTGAAAAACTTAGAATTTAAGAAACGCACAGTGTAGTACATAGTATATGAGTGAGTTGCACTGAAAAACTTAGAATATAAGAAACGCACAGTGTAGTACATAGTATATGAGTGAGTTGCACTGAAAAACTTAGAATATAAGAAACGCACAGTGTAGTACATAGTATATGAGTGGGTTGCACTGAAAAACTTAGAATATAAGAAACGCACAGTGTAGTACATAGTATATGAGTGAGTTGCACTGAAAAACTTAGAATTTAAGAAACGCACAGTGTAGTACATAGTATATGAGTGAGTTGCACTGAAAAACTTAGAATATAAGAAACGCACAGTGTAGTACATAGTATATGAGTGAGTTGCACTGAAAAACTTAGAATTTAAGAAACGCACAGTGTAGTACATAGTATATGAGTGAGTTGCACTGAAAAACTTACAATTTACTGAAAAACCCGCATTACACGAAATGCACAGTGTAGCACATAGTATATGAGTGAGTTGCACTGAAAAACTTAGAATATAAGAAACGCACAGTGTAGTACATAGTATATGAGTGAGTTGCATTGAAAAACTTAGAATATAAGAAACGTACAGTGTAGTACATAGTATATGAGTGAGTTGCACTGAAAAACTTAGAATATAAGAAACGCACAGTGTAGTACATAGTATATGAGTGAGTTACACTGAAAAACTTAGAATTTACTGAAAAACCCGCATTACACGAAATGCACAGTGTAGTACATAGTATATGAGTGAGTTGCACTGAAAAACTTAGAATATAAGAAACGCACAGTGTAGTACATAGTATATGAGTGAGTTGCACTGAAAAACTTAGAATTTAAGAAACGCACAGTGTAGTACATAGTATATGAGTGAGTTGCATTGAAAAACTGAGAATTTACTGAAAAAATCGCATTACACGAAATGCACAGTGTAGTACATAGTATATGAGTGAGTTGCACTGAAAAACTTAGAATATAAGAAACGCACAGTGTAGTACATAGTATATGAGTGAGTTGCACTGAAAAACTTAGAATTTAAGAAACGCACAGTGTAGTACATAGTATATGAGTGAGTTGCACTGAAAAACTTAGAATATAAGAAACGCACAGTGTAATACATAGTATATGAGCGAGTTGCACTGAAAAACTTAGAATATAAGAAACGCACAGTGTAGTACATAGTATATGAGTGAGTTGCACTGAAAAACTTAGAATATAAGAAACGCACAGTGTAGTACATAGTATATGAGTGAGTTGCACTGAAAAACTTAGAATATAAGAAACGCACAGTGTAGTACATAGTATATGAGTGAGTTGCACTGAAAAACTTAGAATTTAAGAAACGCACAGTGTAGTACATAGTATATGAGTGAGTTGCACTGAAAAACTTAGAATATAAGAAACGCACAGTGTAGTACATAGTATATGAGCGAGTTGCACTGAAAAACTTAGAATATAAGAAACGCACAGTGTAGTACATAGTATATGAGTGAGTTGCACTGAAAAACTTAAAATATAAGAAACGCACAGTGTAGTACATAGTATATGAGTGAGTTGCACTGAAAAACTTAGAATATAAGAAACGCACAGTGTAGTACATAGTATATGAGTGAGTTGCATTGAAAAACTTAGAATATAAGAAACGCACATATAGTACATAGTATATGAATGAGTTGCACTGAAAAACTTAGAATTTACTGAAAAAATCGCATTACACAAAATGCACAGTGTAGTACATAGTATATGAGTGAGTTGCACTGAAAAACTTAGAATATAAGAAACGCACAGTGTAGTACATAGTATATGAGTGAGTTGCACTGAAAAACTTAGAATTTAAGAAACGCACAGTGTAGTACATAGTATATGAGTGAGTTGCACTGAAAAACTTAGAATATAAGAAACGCACAGTGTAGTACATAGTATATGAGTGAGTTGCACTGAAAAACTTAGAATTTAAGAAAAGCACAGTGTAGTACATAGTATATGAGTGAGTTGCACTGAAAAACTTAGAATATAAGAAACGCACAGTGTAGTACATAGTATATGAGTGAGTTGCACTGAAAAACTTAGAATTTAAGAAACGCACAGTGTAGTACATAGTATATGAGTGAGTTGCACTGAAAAACTTAGAATATAAGAAACGCACAGTGTAGTAGTACATAGTATATGAGTGAGTTGCACTGAAAAACTTAGAATTTACTGAAAAACCCGCATTACACGAAATGCACAGTGTAGTACATAGTATATGAGTGAGTTGCACTGAAAATTTTAGAATATAAGAAACGCACAGTGTAGTACATAGTATATGAGTGAGTTGCACTGAAAAACTTAGAATATAAGAAACGCACAGTGTAGTACATAGTATATGAGTGAGTTGCACTGAAAAACTTAGATTATAAGAAACGCACATATAGTACATAGTATATGAATGAGTTGCACTGAAAAACCTAGAATTTACTGAAAAACCCGCATTACACGAAATGCACAGTGTAGTACATAGTATATGAGTGAGTTGCACTGAAAAACTTAGAATATAAGAAACGCACAGTGTAGTACATAGTATATGAGTGAGTTGCATTGAAAAACTTAGAATATAAGAAACGCACAGTGTAGTACATAGTATATGAGTGAGTTGCACTGAAAAACTTAGAATATAAGAAACGCACAGTGTAGTACATAGTATATGAGTGAGTTACACTGAAAAACTTAGAATTTACTGAAAAACCCGCATTACACGAAATGCACAGTGTAGTACATAGTATATGAGTGAGTTGCACTGAAAAACTTAGAATATAAGAAACGCACAGTGTAGTACATAGTATATGAGTGAGTTGCACTGAAAAACTTAGAATTTAAGAAACGCACAGTGTAGTACATAGTATATGAGTGAGTTGCATTGAAAAACTTAGAATATAAGAAACGCACATATAGTACATAGTATATGAATGAGTTGCACTAAAAAACTGAGAATTTACTGAAAAAATCGCATTACACGAAATGCACAGTGTAGTACATAGTATATGAGTGAGTTGCACTGAAAAACTTAGAATATAAGAAACGCGCAGTGTAGTACATAGTATATGAGTGAGTTGCACTGAAAAACTTAGAATATAAGAAACGCACAGTGTAGTACATAGTATATGAGTGAGTTGCACTGAAAAACTTAGAATATAAGAAACGCACAGTGTAGTACATAGTATATGAGCGAGTTGCACTGAAAAACTTAGAATATAAGAAACGCACAGTGTAGTACATAGTATATGAGTGAGTTGCACTGAAAAACTTAGAATATAAGAAACGCACAGTGTAGTACATAGTATATGAGTGAGTTGCAATGAAAAACTTAGAATATAAGAAACGCACAGTGTAGTACATAGTATATGAGTGAGTTGCACTGAAAAACTTAGAATATAAGAAACGCACAGTGTAGTACATAGTATATGAGTGAGTTGCATTGAAAAACTTAGAATATAAGAAACGCACATATAGTACATAGTATATGAATGAGTTGCACTGAAAAACTTAGAATTTACTGAAAAAATCGCATTACACGAAATGCACAGTGTAGTACATAGTATATGAGTGAGTTGCACTGAAAAACTTAGAATATAAGAAACGCACAGTGTAGTACATAGTATATGAGTGAGTTGCACTGAAAAACTTAGAATTTAAGAAACGCACAGTGTAGTACATAGTATATGAGTGAGTTGCACTGAAAAACTTAGAATATAAGAAACGCACAGTGTAGTACATAGTATATGAGCGAGTTGCACTGAAAAACTTAGAATATAAGAAACGCACAGTGTAGTACATAGTATATGAGCGAGTTGCACTGAAAAACTTAGAATATAAGAAACGCACAGTGTAGTACATAGTATATGAGTGAGTTGCACTGAAAAACTTAGAATATAAGAAACGCACAGTGTAGTACATAG
Organism: Mus caroli; assembly: GCF_978045245.1. Lineage (NCBI taxonomy): Eukaryota > Metazoa > Chordata > Mammalia > Rodentia > Muridae > Mus > Mus caroli. Next base: position 3,314,670 of record NW_028227280.1, read on the forward strand.
TATATGAGTGAGTTGCACTGAAAAACTTAGAATTTAAGAAACGCACAGTGTAGTACATAGTATATGAGTGAGTTGCACTGAAAAACTTAGAATATAAGAAACGCACAGTGTAGTACATAGTATATGAGTGAGTTGCACTGAAAAACTTAGAATTTAAGAAACGCACAGTGTAGTACATAGTATATGAGTGAGTTGCACTGAAAAACTTAGAATATAAGAAACGCACAGTGTAGTACATAGTATATGAGTGAGTTGCACTGAAAAACTTAGAATATAAGAAACGCACAGTGTAGTAAATAGTATATGAGTGAGTTGCACTGAAAAACTTAGAATATAAGAAACGCACAGTGTAGTACATAGTATATGAGTGAGTTGCACTGAAAAACTTAGAATATAAGAAACGCACAGTGTAGTAGTACATAGTATATGAGTGAGTTGCACTGAAAAACTTAGAATTTACTGAAAAACCCGCATTACACGAAATGCACAGTGTAGTACATAGTATATGAGTGAGTTGCACTGAAAATTTTAGAATATAAGAAACGCACAGTGTAGTACATAGTATATGAGTGAGTTGCACTGAAAAACTAAGAATATAAGAAACGCACAGTGTAGTACATAGTATATGAGTGAGTTGCACTGAAAAACTTAGAATATAAGAAACGCACAGTGTAGAAAGTGAGTTACACTGAAAAACTTAGAATTTAAGAAACGCACAGTGTAGTACATAGTATATGAGTGAGTTGCACGGAAAAACTTAGAATATAAGAAACGCACAGTGTAGTACATAGTATATGAGTGAGTTGCACTGAAAAACTTAGAATATAAGAAACGCACAGTGTAGTACATATATATGAGTGAGTTGCACTGAAAAACTTAGAATATAAGAAACGCATAGTGTATTACATAGTATATGAGTGAGTTGCACTGAAAAACTTAGAATATAAGAAACGCACAGTGTAGTACATAGTATATGAGTGAGTTGCACTGAAAAACTTAGAATATAAGAAACGCACAGTGTAGTACATAGTATATGAGTGAGTTGCACTGAAAAACTTAGAATTGAAGAAACGCACAGTGTAGTACATAGTATATGAGTGAGTTGCACTGAAAAACTTAGAATATAAGAAACGCACAGTATAGTACATAGTATATGAGTGAGTTGCACTCAAAAACTTAGAATATAAGAAACGCACAGTGTAGTACATAGTATATGAGTGAGTTGCACTGAAAAACTTAGAATTTAAGAAACGCACAGTGTAGTACATAGTATATGAGTGAGTTGCACTGAAAATTTTAGAATATAAAAACGCACAGTGTAGTACATAGTATATGAGTGAGTTGCACTGAAAAACTTAGAATATAAGAAACGCACAGTGTAGTACATAGTATATGAGTGAGTTGCACTGAAAAACTTAGAATATAAGAAACGCACAGTGTAGTACATAGTATATGAGTGAGTTGCACTGAAAAACCTAGAATTTACTGAAAAACCCGCATTACACGAAATGCACAGTGTAGTACATAGTATATGAGTGAGTTGCACTGAAAAACTTAGAATATAAGAAACGCACAGTGTAGTACATAGTATATGAGTGAGTTGCACTGAAAAACTTAGAATATAAGAAACGCACAGTGTAGTACATAGTATATGAGTGAGTTGCACTGAAAAACTTAGAATATAAGAAACGCACAGTGTAGTACATAGTATATGAGTGAGTTGCACTGAAAAACTTAGAATTTAAGAAACGCACAGTGTAGTACATAGTATATGAGTGAGTTGCACTGAAAAACTTAGAATATAAGAAACGCACAGTGTAGTACATAGTATATGAGTGAGTTGCACTGAAAAACTTAGAATTTAAGAAACGCACAGTGTAGTACATAGTATATGAGTGAGTTGCACTGAAAAACTTAGAATTTACTGAAAAACCCGCATTACACGAAATGCACAGTGTAGCACATAGTATATGAGTGAGTTGCACTGAAAAACTTAGAATATAAGAAACGCACAGTGTAGTACATAGTATATGAGTGAGTTGCATTGAAAAACTTAGAATATAAGAAACGCACAGTGTAGTACATAGTATATGAGTGAGTTGCACTGAAAAACTTAGAATATAAGAAACGCACAGTGTAGTACATAGTATATGAGTGAGTTACACTGAAAAACTTAGAATTTACTGAAAAACCCGCATTACACGAAATGCACAGTGTAGTACATAGTATATGAGTGAGTTGCACTGAAAAACTTAGAATATAAGAAACGCACAGTGTAGTACAAAGTATATGAGTGAGTTGCACTGAAAAACTTAGAATATAAGAAACGCACAGTGTAGTACATAGTATATGAGTGAGTTGCACTGAAAAACTTAGAATATAAGAAACGCACATATAGTACATATTATATGAATGAGTTGCACTGAAAAACTTAGAATTTACTGAAAAAATCGCATTACACGAAATGCACAGTGTAGTACATAGTATATGAGTGAGTTGCATTGAAAAACTTAGAATATAAGAAACGCACAGTGTAGTACATAGTATATGAGTGAGTTGCACTGAAAAACTTAGAATTTAAGAAACGCACAGTGTAGTACATAGTATATGAGTGAGTTGCACTGAAAAACTTAGAATATAAGAAACGCACAGTATAGTACATAGTATATGAGTGAGTTGCACTCAAAAACTTAGAATATAAGAAACGCACAGTGTAGTACATAGTATATGAGTGAGTTGCACTGAAAAACTTAGAATTTAAGAAACGCACAGTGTAGTACATAGTATATGAGTGAGTTGCACTGAAAAACTTAGAATATAAGAAACGCACAGTGTAGTACATAGTATATGAGTGAGTTGCACTGAAAAACTTAGAATATAAGAAACGCACAGTGTAGTACATAGTATATGAGTGAGTTGCACTGAAAAACTTAGAATTTAAGAAACGCACAGTGTAGTACATAGTATATGAGTGAGTTGCACTGAAAAACTTAGAATATAAGAAACGCACATATAGTTCATAGTATATGAATGAGTTGCACTGAAAATCTTAGAATTTACTGAAAAACCCGCATTACACGAAATGCACAGTGTAGTACATAGTATATGAGTGAGTTGCACTGAAAAACTTAGAATATAAGAAACGCACAGTGTAGTACATAGTATATGAGTGAGTTGCACTGAAAAACTTAGAATATAAGAAACGCACAGTGTAGTACTTAGTATATGAGTGAGTTGCACTGAAAAACTTAGAATATAAGAAACGCACAGTGTAGTACATAGTATATGAGTGAGTTGCACTGAAAAACTTAGAATATAAGAAACGCACAGTGTAGTATATAGTATATGAGTGAGTTGCACTGAAAAACTTAGAATGTAAGAAACGCACAGTGTAGTACATAGTATATGAGTGAGTTGCACTGAAAAACTTAGAATTTAAGAAACGCACAGTGTAGTACATAGTATATGAGTGAGTTGCACTGAAAAACTTAGAATGTAAGAAACGCACAGTGTAGTACATAGTATATGAGCGAGTTGCACTGAAAAATTTAGAATATAAGAAACGCACAGTGTAGTACATAGTATATGAGTGAGTTGCACTGAAAAACTTAGAATATAAGAAACGCACAGTGTAGTACATAGTATATGAGTGAGTTGCACTGAAAAACTTAGAATATAAGAAACGCACAGTGTAGTACATAGTATATGAGTGAGTTGCACTGAAAAACTTAGAATTGAAGAAACGCACAGTGTAGTACATAGTATATGAGTGAGTTGCACTGAAAAACTTAGAATATAAGAAACGCACAGTATAGTACATAGTATATGAGTGAGTTGCACTCAAAAACTTAGAATATAAGAAACGCACAGTGTAGTACATAGTATATGAGTGAGTTGCACTGAAAAACTTAGAATTTAAGAAACGCACAGTGTAGTACATAGTATATGAGTGAGTTGCACTGAAAATTTTAGAATATAAAAACGCACAGTGTAGTACATAGTATATGAGTGAGTTGCACTGAAAAACTTAGAATATAAGAAACGCACAGTGTAGTACATAGTATATGAGTGAGTTGCACTGAAAAACTTAGAATATAAGAAACGCACAGTGTAGTACATAGTATATGAGTGAGTTGCACTGAAAAACCTAGAATTTACTGAAAAACCCGCATTACACGAAATGCACAGTGTAGTACATAGTATATGAGTGAGTTGCACTGAAAAACTTAGAATATAAGAAACGCACAGTGTAGTACATAGTATATGAGTGAGTTGCACTGAAAAACTTAGAATATAAGAAACGCACAGTGTAGTACATAGTATATGAGTGAGTTGCACTGAAAAACTTAGAATATAAGAAACGCACAGTGTAGTACATAATATATGAGTGAGTTGCACTGAAAAACTTAGAATTTAAGAAACGCACAGTGTAGTACATAGTATATGAGTGAGTTGCACTGAAAAACTTAGAATATAAGAAACGCACAGTGTAGTACATAGTATATGAGTGAGTTGCACTGAAAAACTTAGAATTTAAGAAACGCACAGTGTAGTACATAGTATATGAGTGAGTTGCACTGAAAAACTTAGAATTTACTGAAAAACCCGCATTACACGAAATGCACAGTGTAGCACATAGTATATGAGTGAGTTGCACTGAAAAACTTAGAATATAAGAAACGCACAGTGTAGTACATAGTATATGAGTGAGTTGCATTGAAAAACTTAGAATATAAGAAACGCACAGTGTAGTACATAGTATATGAGTGAGTTGCACTGAAAAACTTAGAATATAAGAAACGCACAGTGTAGTACATAGTATATGAGTGAGTTACACTGAAAAACTTAGAATTTACTGAAAAACCCGCATTACACGAAATGCACAGTGTAGTACATAGTATATGAGTGAGTTGCACTGAAAAACTTAGAATATAAGAAACGCACAGTGTAGTACAAAGTATATGAGTGAGTTGCACTGAAAAACTTAGAATATAAGAAACGCACAGTGTAGTACATAGTATATGAGTGAGTTGCACTGAAAAACTTAGAATATAAGAAACGCACATATAGTACATATTATATGAATGAGTTGCACTGAAAAACTTAGAATTTACTGAAAAAATCGCATTACACGAAATGCACAGTGTAGTACATAGTATATGAGTGAGTTGCATTGAAAAACTTAGAATATAAGAAACGCACAGTGTAGTACATAGTATATGAGTGAGTTGCACTGAAAAACTTAGAATTTAAGAAACGCACAGTGTAGTACATAGTATATGAGTGAGTTGCACTGAAAAACTTAGAATATAAGAAACGCACAGTATAGTACATAGTATATGAGTGAGTTGCACTCAAAAACTTAGAATATAAGAAACGCACAGTGTAGTACATAGTATATGAGTGAGTTGCACTGAAAAACTTAGAATTTAAGAAACGCACAGTGTAGTACATAGTATATGAGTGAGTTGCACTGAAAAACTTAGAATATAAGAAACGCACAGTGTAGTACATAGTATATGAGTGAGTTGCACTGAAAAACTTAGAATATAAGAAACGCACAGTGTAGTACATAGTATATGAGTGAGTTGCACTGAAAAACTTAGAATTTAAGAAACGCACAGTGTAGTACATAGTATATGAGTGAGTTGCACTGAAAAACTTAGAATATAAGAAACGCACATATAGTTCATAGTATATGAATGAGTTGCACTGAAAATCTTAGAATTTACTGAAAAACCCGCATTACACGAAATGCACAGTGTAGTACATAGTATATGAGTGAGTTGCACTGAAAAACTTAGAATATAAGAAACGCACAGTGTAGTACATAGTATATGAGTGAGTTGCACTGAAAAACTTAGAATATAAGAAACGCACAGTGTAGTACTTAGTATATGAGTGAGTTGCACTGAAAAACTTAGAATATAAGAAACGCACAGTGTAGTACATAGTATATGAGTGAGTTGCACTGAAAAACTTAGAATATAAGAAACGCACAGTGTAGTATATAGTATATGAGTGAGTTGCACTGAAAAACTTAGAATGTAAGAAACGCACAGTGTAGTACATAGTATATGAGTGAGTTGCACTGAAAAACTTAGAATTTAAGAAACGCACAGTGTAGTACATAGTATATGAGTGAGTTGCACTGAAAAACTTAGAATGTAAGAAACGCACAGTGTAGTACATAGTATATGAGCGAGTTGCACTGAAAAATTTAGAATATAAGAAACGCACAGTGTAGTACATAGTATATGAGTGAGTTGCACTGAAAAACTTAGAATATAAGAAACGCACAGTGTAGTACATAGTATATGAGTGAGTTGCACTGAAAAACTTAGAATATAAGAAACGCACAGTGTAGTACATAGTATATGAGTGAGTTGCACTGAAAAACTTAGAATTTACTGAAAAACCCGCATTACACGAAATGCACAGTGTAGTACATAGTATATGAGTGAGTTGCACTGAAAAACTTAGAATATAAGAAACGCACAGTGTAGTACATATATATGAGTGAGTTGCACTGAAAAACTTAGAATATAAGAAACGCATAGTGTAGTACATAGTATATGAGTGAGTTGCACTGAAAAAGTTAGAATATAAGAAACGCACAGTGTAGTACATAGTATATGAGTGAGTTGCACTGAAAAACTTAGAATATAAGAAACGCACAGTGTAGTACATAGTATATGAGTGAGTTGCGCTGAAAAACTTAGAATTGAAGAAACGCACAGTGTAGTACATAGTATATGAGTGAGTTGCACTGAAAAACTTAGAATATAAGAAACGCACAGTATAGTACATAGTATATGAGTGAGTTGCACTCAAAAACTTAGAATATAAGAAACGCACAGTGTAGTACATAGTATATGGGTGAGTTGCACTGAAAAACTTAGAATTTAAGAAACGCACAGTGTAGTACATAGTATATGAGTGAGTTGCACTGAAAATTTTAGAATATAAGAAACGCACAGTGTAGTACATAGTATATGAGTGAGTTGCACTGAAAAACTTAGAATATAAGAAACGCACAGTGTAGTACATAGTATATGAGTGAGTTGCACTGAAAAACTTAGAATATAAGAAACGCACATATAGTACATAGTATATGAATGAGTTGCACTGAAAAACCTAGAATTTACTGAAAAACCCGCATTACACGAAATGCACAGTGTAGTACATAGTATATGAGTGAGTTGCACTGAAAAACTTAGAATATAAGAAACGCACAGTGTAGTACATAGTATATGAGTGAGTTGCACTGAAAAACTTAGAATATAAGAAACGCACAGTGTAGTACATAGTATATGAGTGAGTTGCACTGAAAAACTTAGAATATAAGAAACACACAGTGTAGTAAATAGTATATGAGTGAGTTGCATTGAAAAACTTAGAATATAAGAAACGCACAGTGTAGTACATAGTATATGAGTGAGTTGCACTGAAAAACTTAGAATATAAGAAACGCACAGTGTAGTAGTACATAGTATATGAGTGAGTTGCACTGAAAAACTTAGAATTTACTGAAAAACCCGCATTACACGAAATGCACAGTGTAGTACATAGTATATGAGTGAGTTGCACTGAAAATTTTAGAATATAAGAAACGCACAGTGTAGTACATAGTATATGAGTGAGTTGCACTGAAAAACTTAGAATATAAGAAACGCACAGTGTAGTACATAGTATATGAGTGAGTTGCACTGAAAAACTTAGAATATAAGAAACGCACAGTGTAGAAAGTGAGTTACACTGAAAAACTTAGAATTTAAGAAACGCACAGTGTAGTACATAGTATATGAGTGAGTTGCACTGAAAAACTTAGAATATAAGAAACGCACAGTGTAGTACATAGTATATGAGTGAGTTGCACTGAAAAACATAGAATATAAGAAACGCACAGTGTAGTACATATATATGAGTGAGTTGCACTGAAAAACTTAGAATATAAGAAACGCATAGTTTATTACATAGTATATGAGTGAGTTGCACTGAAAAACTTAGAATATAAGAAACGCACAGTGTAGTACATAGTATATGAGTGAGTTGCACTGAAAAACTTAGAATATAAGAAACGCACAGTGTAGTACATAGTATATGAGTGAGTTGCACTGAAAAACTTAGAATTGAAGAAACGCACAGTGTAGTACATAGTATATGAGTGAGTTGCACTGAAAAACTTAGAATATAAGAAACGCACAGTATAGTACATAGTATATGAGTGAGTTGCAATCAAAAACTTAGAATATAAGAAACGCACAGTGTAGTACATAGTATATGAGTGAGTTGCACTGAAAAACTTAGAATTTAAGAAACGCACAGTGTAGTACATAGTATATGAGTGAGTTGCACTGAAAATTTTAGAATATAAAAACGCACAGTGTAGTACATAGTATATGAGTGAGTTGCACTGAAAAACTTAGAATATAAGAAACGCACAGTGTAGTACATAGTATATGAGTGAGTTGCACTGAAAAACTTAGAATATAAGAAACGCACATATAGTACATAGTATATGAATGAGTTGCACTGAAAAACCTAGAATTTACTGAAAAACCCGCATTACACGAAATGCACAGTGTAGTACATAGTATATGAGTGAGTTGCACTGAAAAACTTAGAATATAAGAAACGCACAGTGTAGTACATAGTATATGAGTGAGTTGCACTGAAAAACTTAGAATATAAGAAACGCACAGTGTAGTACATAGTATATGAGTGAGTTGCACTGAAAAACTTAGAATATAAGAAACGCACAGTGTAGTACATAGTATATGAGTGAGTTGCACTGAAAAACTTAGAATTTAAGAAACGCACAGTGTAGTACATAGTATATGAGTGAGTTGCACTGAAAAACTTAGAATATAAGAAACGCACAGTGTAGTACATAGTATATGAGTGAGTTGCACTGAAAAACTTAGAATTTAAGAAACGCACAGTGTAGTACATAGTATATGAGTGAGTTGCACTGAAAAACTTAGAATTTACTGAAAAACCCGCATTACACGAAATGCACAGTGTAGCACATAGTATATGAGTGAGTTGCACTGAAAAACTTAGAATATAAGAAACGCACAGTGTAGTACATAGTATATGAGTGAGTTGCATTGAAAAACTTAGAATATAAGAAACGCACAGTGTAGTACATAGTATATGAGTGAGTTGCACTGAAAAACTTAGAATATAAGAAACGCACAGTGTAGTACATAGTATATGAGTGAGTTACACTGAAAAACTTAGAATTTACTGAAAAACCCGCATTACACGAAATGCACAGTGTAGTACATAGTATATGAGTGAGTTGCACTGAAAAACTTAGAATATAAGAAACGCACAGTGTAGTACAAAGTATATGAGTGAGTTGCACTGAAAAACTTAGAATATAAGAAACGCACAGTGTAGTACATAGTATATGAGTGAGTTGCACTGAAAAACTTAGAATATAAGAAACGCACAGTGTAGTACATAGTATATGAGTGAGTTGCACTGAAAAACTTAGAATTTAAGAAACGCACAGTGTAGTACATAGTATATGAGTGAGTTGCACTGAAAAACTTAGAATATAAGAAACGCACAGTGTAGTACATAGTATACGAGCGAGTCGCACTGAAAAACTTAGAATATAAGAAACGCACAGTGTAGTACATAGTATATGAGTGAGTTGCACTGAAAAACTTAGAATATAAGAAACGCACAGTGTAGTACATAGTATATGAGTGAGTTGCACTGAAAAACTTAGAATATAAGAAACGCACAGTGTAGTAAATAGTATATGAGTGAGTTGCATTGAAAAACTTAGAATATAAGAAACGCACAGTGTAGTACATAGTATATGAGTGAGTTGCACTGAAAAACTTAGAATATAAGAAACGCACAGTGTAGTAGTACATAGTATATGAGTGAGTTGCACTGAAAAACTTAGAATTTACTGAAAAACCCGCATTACACGAAATGCACAGTGTAGTACATAGTATATGAGTGAGTTGCACTGAAAATTTTAGAATATAAGAAACGCACAGTGTAGTACATAGTATATGAGTGAGTTGCACTGAAAAACTTAGAATATAAGAAACGCACAGTGTAGTACATAGTATATGAGTGAGTTGCACTGAAAAACTTAGAATATAAGAAACGCACAGTGTAGAAAGTGAGTTACACTGAAAAACTTAGAATTTAAGAAACGCACAGTGTAGTACATAGTATATGAGTGAGTTGCACTGAAAAACTTAGAATATAAGAAACGCACAGTGTAGTACATAGTATATGAGTGAGTTGCACTGAAAAACTTAGAATATAAGAAACGCACAGTGTAGTACATATATATGAGTGAGTTGCACTGAAAAACTTAGAATATAAGAAACGCATAGTGTATTACATAGTATATGAGTGAGTTGCACTGAAAAACTTAGAATATAAGAAACGCACAGTGTAGTACATAGTATATGAGTGAGTTGCACTGAAAAACTTAGAATATAAGAAACGCACAGTGTAGTACATAGTATATGAGTGAGTTGCACTGAAAAACTTAGAATTGAAGAAACGCACAGTGTAGTACATAGTATATGAGTGAGTTGCACTGAAAAACTTAGAATATAAGAAAGGCACAGTATAGTACATAGTATATGAGTGAGTTGCAATCAAAAACTTAGAATATAAGAAACGCACAGTGTAGTACATAGTATATGAGTGAGTTGCACTGAAAAACTTAGAATTTAAGAAACGCACAGTGTAGTACATAGTATATGAGTGAGTTGCACTGAAAATTTTAGAATATAAAAACGCACAGTGTAGTACATAGTATATGAGTGAGTTGCACTGAAAAACTTAGAATATAAGAAACGCACAGTGTAGTACATAGTATATGAGTGAGTTGCACTGAAAAACTTAGAATATAAGAAACGCACATATAGTACATAGTATATGAATGAGTTGCACTGAAAAACCTAGAATTTACTGAAAAACCCGCATTACACGAAATGCACAGTGTAGTACATAGTATATGAGTGAGTTGCACTGAAAAACTTAGAATATAAGAAACGCACAGTGTAGTACATAGTATATGAGTGAGTTGCACTGAAAAACTTAGAATATAAGAAACGCACAGTGTAGTACATAGTATATGAGTGAGTTGCACTGAAAAACTTAGAATATAAGAAACGCACAGTGTAGTACATAGTATATGAGTGAGTTGCACTGAAAAACTTAGAATTTAAGAAACGCACAGTGTAGTACATAGTATATGAGTGATTTGCACTGAAAAACTTAGAATATAAGAAACGCACAGTGTAGTACATAGTATATGAGTGAGTTGCACTGAAAAACTTAGAATTTAAGAAACGCACAGTGTAGTACATAGTATATGAGTGAGTTGCACTGAAAAACTTAGAATTTACTGAAAAACCCGCATTACACGAAATGCACAGTGTAGCACATAGTATATGAGTGAGTTGCACTGAAAAACTTAGAATATAAGAAACGCACAGTGTAGTACATAGTATATGAGTGAGTTGCATTGAAAAACTTAGAATATAAGAAACGCACAGTGTAGTACATAGTATATGAGTGAGTTGCACTGAAAAACTTAGAATATAAGAAACGCACAGTGTAGTACATAGTATATGAGTGAGTTACACTGAAAAACTTAGAATTTACTGAAAAACCCGCATTACACGAAATGCACAGTGTAGTACATAGTATATGAGTGAGTTGCACTGAAAAACTTAGAATATAAGAAACGCACAGTGTAGTACAAAGTATATGAGTGAGTTGCACTGAAAAACTTAGAATATAAGAAACGCACAGTGTAGTACATAGTATATGAGTGAGTTGCACTGAAAAACTTAGAATATAAGAAACGCACATATAGTACATATTATATGAATGAGTTGCACTGAAAAACTTAGAATTTACTGAAAAAATCGCATTACACGAAATGCACAGTGTAGTACATAGTATATGAGTGAGTTGCATTGAAAAACTTAGAATATAAGAAACGCACAGTGTAGTACATAGTATATGAGTGAGTTGCACTGAAAAACTTAGAATATAAGAAACGCACAGTATAGTACATAGTATATGAGTGAGTTGCACTCAAAAACTTAGAATATAAGAAACGCACAGTGTAGTACATAGTATATGAGTGAGTTGCACTGAAAAACTTAGAATATAAGAAACGCACAGTGTAGTACATAGTATATGAGTGAGTTGCACTGAAAAACTTAGAATATAAGAAACGCACATATAGTACATATTATATGAATGAGTTGCACTGAAAAACTTAGAATTTACTGAAAAAATCGCATTACACGAAATGCACAGTGTAGTACATAGTATATGAGTGAGTTGCATTGAAAAACTTAGAATATAAGAAACGCACAGTGTAGTACATAGTATATGAGTGAGTTGCACTGAAAAACTTAGAATTTAAGAAACGCACAGTGTAGTACATAGTATATGAGTGAGTTGCACTGAAAAACTTAGAATATAAGAAACGCACAGTATAGTACATAGTATATGAGTGAGTTGCACTCAAAAACTTAGAATATAAGAAACGCACAGTGTAGTACATAGTATATGAGTGAGTTGCACTGAAAAACTTAGAATTTAAGAAACGCACAGTGTAGTACATAGTATATGAGTGAGTTGCACTGAAAAACTTAGAATATAAGAAACGCACAGTGTAGTACATAGTATATGAGTGAGTTGCACTGAAAAACTTAGAATATAAGAAACGCACAGTGTAGTACATAGTATATGAGTGAGTTGCACTGAAAAACTTAGAATTTAAGAAACGCACAGTGTAGTACATAGTATATGAGTGAGTTGCACTGAAAAACTTAGAATATAAGAAACGCACATATAGTTCATAGTATATGAATGAGTTGCACTGAAAATCTTAGAATTTACTGAAAAACCCGCATTACACGAAATGCACAGTGTAGTACATAGTATATGAGTGAGTTGCACTGAAAAACTTAGAATATAAGAAACGCACAGTGTAGTACATATATATGAGTGAGTGGCACTGAAAAACTTAGAATATAAGAAACGCATAGTGTAGTACATAGTATATGAGTGAGTTGCACTGAAAAACTTAGAATATAAGAAACGCACAGTGTAGTACATAGTATATGAGTGAGTTGCACTGAAAAACTTAGAATATAAGAAACGCACAGTGTAGTACATAGTATATGAGTGAGTTGCGCTGAAAAACTTAGAATTGAAGAAACGCACAGTGTAGTACATAGTATATGAGTGAGTTGCACTGAAAAACTTAGAATATAAGAAACGCACAGTATAGTACATAGTATATGAGTGAGTTGCACTCAAAAACTTAGAATATAAGAAACGCACAGTGTAGTACATAGTATATGGGTGAGTTGCACTGAAAAACTTAGAATTTAAGAAACGCACAGTGTAGTACATAGTATATGAGTGAGTTGCACTGAAAATTTTAGAATATAAGAAACGCACAGTGTAGTACATAGTATATGAGTGAGTTGCACTGAAAAACTTAGAATATAAGAAACGCACAGTGTAGTACATAGTATATGAGTGAGTTGCACTGAAAAACTTAGAATATAAGAAACGCACATATAGTACATAGTATATGAATGAGTTGCACTGAAAAACCTAGAATTTACTGAAAAACCCGCATTACACGAAATGCACAGTGTAGTACATAGTATATGAGTGAGTTGCACTGAAAAACTTAGAATATAAGAAACGCACAGTGTAGTACATAGTATATGAGTGAGTTGCACTGAAAAACTTAGAATATAAGAAACGCACAGTGTAGTACATAGTATATGAGTGAGTTGCACTGAAAAACTTAGAATATAAGAAACGCACAGTGTAGTAAATAGTATATGAGTGAGTTGCATTGAAAAACTTAGAATATAAGAAACGCACAGTGTAGTACATAGTATATGAGTGAGTTGCACTGAAAAACTTAGAATATAAGAAACGCACAGTGTAGTACATAGTATATGAGTGAGTTGCACTGAAAAACTTAGAATATAAGAAACGCACAGTGTAGTACATAGTATATGAGTGAGTTGCACTGAAAAACTTAGAATTTACTGAAAAACCCGCATTACACGAAATGCACAGTGTAGTACATAGTATATGAGTGAGTTGCACTGAAAAACTTAGAATATAAGAAACGCACAGTGTAGTACATATATATGAGTGAGTTGCACTGAAAAACTTAGAATATAAGAAACGCATAGTGTAGTACATAGTATATGAGTGAGTTGCACTGAAAAACTTAGAATATAAGAAACGCACAGTGTAGTACATAGTATATGAGTGAGTTGCACTGAAAAACTTAGAATATAAGAAACGCACAGTGTAGTACATAGTATATGAGTGAGTTGCGCTGAAAAACTTAGAATTGAAGAAACGCACAGTGTAGTACATAGTATATGAGTGAGTTGCACTGAAAAACTTAGAATATAAGAAACGCACAGTATAGTACATAGTATATGAGTGAGTTGCACTCAAAAACTTAGAATATAAGAAACGCACAGTGTAGTACATAGTATATGGGTGAGTTGCACTGAAAAACTTAGAATTTAAGAAACGCACAGTGTAGTACATAGTATATGAGTGAGTTGCACTGAAAATTTTAGAATATAAGAAACGCACAGTGTAGTACATAGTATATGAGTGAGTTGCACTGAAAAACTTAGAATATAAGAAACGCACAGTGTAGTACATAGTATATGAGTGAGTTGCACTGAAAAACTTAGAATATAAGAAACGCACATATAGTACATAGTATATGAATGAGTTGCACTGAAAAACCTAGAATTTACTGAAAAACCCGCATTACACGAAATGCACAGTGTAGTACATAGTATATGAGTGAGTTGCACTGAAAAACTTAGAATATAAGAAACGCACAGTGTAGTACATAGTATATGAGTGAGTTGCACTGAAAAACTTAGAATATAAGAAACGCACAGTGTAGTACATAGTATATGAGTGAGTTGCACTGAAAAACTTAGAATATAAGAAACGCACAGTGTAGTAAATAGTATATGAGTGAGTTGCATTGAAAAACTTAGAATATAAGAAACGCACAGTGTAGTACATAGTATATGAGTGAGTTGCACTGAAAAACTTAGAATATAAGAAACGCACAGTGTAGTAGTACATAGTATATGAGTGAGTTGCACTGAAAAACTTAGAATTTACTGAAAAACCCGCATTACACGAAATGCACAGTGTAGTACATAGTATATGAGTGAGTTGCACTGAAAATTTTAGAATATAAGAAACGCACAGTGTAGTACATAGTATATGAGTGAGTTGCACTGAAAAACTTAGAATATAAGAAACGCACAGTGTAGTACATAGTATATGAGTGAGTTGCACTGAAAAACTTAGAATATAAGAAACGCACAGTGTAGAAAGTGAGTTACACTGAAAAACTTAGAATTTAAGAAACGCACAGTGTAGTACATAGTATATGAGTGAGTTGCACTGAAAAACTTAGAATATAAGAAACGCACAGTGTAGTACATAGTATATGAGTGAGTTGCACTGAAAAACTTAGAATATAAGAAACGCACAGTGTAGTACATATATATGAGTGAGTTGCACTGAAAAACTTAGAATATAAGAAACGCATAGTGTATTACATAGTATATGAGTGAGTTGCACTGAAAAACTTAGAATATAAGAAACGCACAGTGTAGTACATAGTATATGAGTGAGTTGCACTGAAAAACTTAGAATATAAGAAACGCACAGTGTAGTACATAGTATATGAGTGAGTTGCACTGAAAAACTTAGAATATAAGAAACGCACAGTGTAGTACATAGTATATGAGTGAGTTGCGCTGAAAAACTTAGAATTGAAGAAACGCACAGTGTAGTACATAGTATATGAGTGAGTTGCACTGAAAAACTTAGAATATAAGAAACGCACAGTATAGTACATAGTATATGAGTGAGTTGCACTCAAAAACTTAGAATATAAGAAACGCACAGTGTAGTACATAGTATATGGGTGAGTTGCACTGAAAAACTTAGAATTTAAGAAACGCACAGTGTAGTACATAGTATATGAGTGAGTTGCACTGAAAATTTTAGAATATAAGAAACGCACAGTGTAGTACATAGTATATGAGTGAGTTGCACTGAAAAACTTAGAATATAAGAAACGCACAGTGTAGTACATAGTATATGAGTGAGTTGCACTGAAAAACTTAGAATATAAGAAACGCACATATAGTACATAGTATATGAATGAGTTGCACTGAAAAACCTAGAATTTACTGAAAAACCCGCATTACACGAAATGCACAGTGTAGTACATAGTATATGAGTGAGTTGCACTGAAAAACTTAGAATATAAGAAACGCACAGTGTAGTACATAGTATATGAGTGAGTTGCACTGAAAAACTTAGAATATAAGAAACGCACAGTGTAGTACATAGTATATGAGTGAGTTGCACTGAAAAACTTAGAATATAAGAAACGCACAGTGTAGTAAATAGTATATGAGTGAGTTGCATTGAAAAACTTAGAATATAAGAAACGCACAGTGTAGTACATAGTATATGAGTGAGTTGCACTGAAAAACTTAGAATATAAGAAACGCACAGTGTAGTAGTACATAGTATATGAGTGAGTTGCACTGAAAAACTTAGAATTTACTGAAAAACCCGCATTACACGAAATGCACAGTGTAGTACATAGTATATGAGTGAGTTGCACTGAAAATTTTAGAATATAAGAAACGCACAGTGTAGTACATAGTATATGAGTGAGTTGCACTGAAAAACTTAGAATATAAGAAACGCACAGTGTAGTACATAGTATATGAGTGAGTTGCACTGAAAAACTTAGAATATAAGAAACGCACAGTGTAGAAAGTGAGTTACACTGAAAAACTTAGAATTTAAGAAACGCACAGTGTAGTACATAGTATATGAGTGAGTTGCACTGAAAAACTTAGAATATAAGAAACGCACAGTGTAGTACATAGTATATGAGTGAGTTGCACTGAAAAACTTAGAATATAAGAAACGCACAGTGTAGTACATATATATGAGTGAGTTGCACTGAAAAACTTAGAATATAAGAAACGCATAGTGTATTACATAGTATATGAGTGAGTTGCACTGAAAAACTTAGAATATAAGAAACGCACAGTGTAGTACATAGTATATGAGTGAGTTGCACTGAAAAACTTAGAATATAAGAAACGCACAGTGTAGTACATAGTATATGAGTGAGTTGCACTGAAAAACTTAGAATTGAAGAAACGCACAGTGTAGTACATAGTATATGAGTGAGTTGCACTGAAAAACTTAGAATATAAGAAACGCACAGTATAGTACATAGTATATGAGTGAGTTGCACTCAAAAACTTAGAATATAAGAAACGCACAGTGTAGTACATAGTATATGAGTGAGTTGCACTGAAAAACTTAGAATTTAAGAAACGCACAGTGTAGTACATAGTATATGAGTGAGTTGCACTGAAAATTTTAGAATATAAAAACGCACAGTGTAGTACATAGTATATGAGTGAGTTGCACTGAAAAACTTAGAATATAAGAAACGCACAGTGTAGTACATAGTATATGAGTGAGTTGCACTGAAAAACTTAGAATATAAGAAACGCACATATAGTACATAGTATATGAATGAGTTGCACTGAAAAACCTAGAATTTACTGAAAAACCCGCATTACACGAAATGCACAGTGTAGTACATAGTATATGAGTGAGTTGCACTGAAAAACTTAGAATATAAGAAACGCACAGTGTAGTACATAGTATATGAGTGAGTTGCACTGAAAAACTTAGAATATAAGAAACGCACAGTGTAGTACATAGTATATGAGTGAGTTGCACTGAAAAACTTAGAATATAAGAAACGCACAGTGTAGTACATAGTATATGAGTGAGTTGCACTGAAAAACTTAGAATTTAAGAAACGCACAGTGTAGTACATAGTATATGAGTGAGTTGCACTGAAAAACTTAGAATATAAGAAACGCACAGTGTAGTACATAGTATATGAGTGAGTTGCACTGAAAAACTTAGAATTTAAGAAACGCACAGTGTAGTACATAGTATATGAGTGAGTTGCACTGAAAAACTTAGAATTTACTGAAAAACCCGCATTACACGAAATGCACAGTGTAGCACATAGTATATGAGTGAGTTGCACTGAAAAACTTAGAATATAAGAAACGCACAGTGTAGTACATAGTATATGAGTGAGTTGCATTGAAAAACTTAGAATATAAGAAACGCACAGTGTAGTACATAGTATATGAGTGAGTTGCACTGAAAAACTTAGAATATAAGAAACGCACAGTGTAGTACATAGTATATGAGTGAGTTACACTGAAAAACTTAGAATTTACTGAAAAACCCGCATTACACGAAATGCACAGTGTAGTACATAGTATATGAGTGAGTTGCACTGAAAAACTTAGAATATAAGAAACGCACAGTGTAGTACAAAGTATATGAGTGAGTTGCACTGAAAAACTTAGAATATAAGAAACGCACATTGTAGTACATAGTATATGAGTGAGTTGCACTGAAAAACTTAGAATATAAGAAACGCACATATAGTACATATTATATGAATGAGTTGCACTGAAAAACTTAGAATTTACTGAAAAAATCGCATTACACGAAATGCACAGTGTAGTACATAGTATATGAGTGAGTTGCATTGAAAAACTTAGAATAAAAGAAACGCACAGTGTAGTACATAGTATATGAGTGAGTTGCACTGAAAAACTTAGAATTTAAGAAACGCACAGTGTAGTACATAGTATATGAGTGAGTTGCACTGAAAAACTTAGAATATAAGAAACGCACAGTATAGTACATAGTATATGAGTGAGTTGCACTCAAAAACTTAGAATATAAGAAACGCACAGTGTAGTACATAGTATATGAGTGAGTTGCACTGAAAAACTTAGAATATAAGAAACGCACAGTGTAGTACATAGTATATGAGTGAGTTGCACTGAAAAACTTAGAATATAAGAAACGCACATATAGTACATATTATATGAATGAGTTGCACTGAAAAACTTAGAATTTACTGAAAAAATCGCATTACACGAAATGCACAGTGTAGTACATAGTATATGAGTGAGTTGCATTGAAAAACTTAGAATATAAGAAACGCACAGTGTAGTACATAGTATATGAGTGAGTTGCACTGAAAAACTTAGAATTTAAGAAACGCACAGTGTAGTACATAGTATATGAGTGAGTTGCACTGAAAAACTTAGAATATAAGAAACGCACAGTATAGTACATAGTATATGAGTGAGTTGCACTCAAAAACTTAGAATATAAGAAACGCACAGTGTAGTACATAGTATATGAGTGAGTTGCACTGAAAAACTTAGAATTTAAGAAACGCACAGTGTAGTACATAGTATATGAGTGAGTTGCACTGAAAAACTTAGAATATAAGAAACGCACAGTGTAGTACATAGTATATGAGTGAGTTGCACTGAAAAACTTAGAATATAAGAAACGCACAGTGTAGTACACAGTATATGAGTGAGTTGCACTGAAAAACTTAGAATTTAAGAAACGCACAGTGTAGTACATAGTATATGAGTGAGTTGCACTGAAAAACTTAGAATATAAGAAACGCACATATAGTTCATAGTATATGAATGAGTTGCACTGAAAATCTTAGAATTTACTGAAAAACCCGCATTACACGAAATGCACAGTGTAGTACATAGTATATGAGTGAGTTGCACTGAAAAACTTAGAATATAAGAAACGCACAGTGTAGTACTTAGTATATGAGTGAGTTGCACTGAAAAACTTAGAATATAAGAAACGCACAGTGTAGTACATAGTATATGAGTGAGTTGCACTGAAAAACTTAGAATATAAGAAACGCACAGTGTAGTATATAGTATATGAGTGAGTTGCACTGAAAAACTTAGAATGTAAGAAACGCACAGTGTAGTACATAGTATATGAGTGAGTTGCACTGAAAAACTTAGAATTTAAGAAACGCACAGTGTAGTACATAGTATATGAGTGAGTTGCACTGAAAAACTTAGAATGTAAGAAACGCACAGTGTAGTACATAGTATATGAGCGAGTTGCACTGAAAAATTTAGAATATAAGAAACGCACAGTGTAGTACATAGTATATGAGTGAGTTGCACTGAAAAACTTAGAATATAAGAAACGCACAGTGTAGTACATAGTATATGAGTGAGTTGCACTGAAAAACTTAGAATATAAGAAACGCACAGTGTAGTACATAGTATATGAGTGAGTTGCACTGAAAAACTTAGAATTTACTGAAAAACCCGCATTACACGAAATGCACAGTGTAGTACATAGTATATGAGTGAGTTGCACTGAAAAACTTAGAATATAAGAAACGCACAGTGTAGTACATATATATGAGTGAGTTGCACTGAAAAACTTAGAATATAAGAAACGCACAGTGTAGTACATAGTATATGAGTGAGTTGCACTGAAAATTTTAGAATATAAGAAACGCACAGTGTAGTACATAGTATATGAGTGAGTTGCACTGAAAAACTTAGAATATAAGAAACGCACAGTGTAGTACATTGTATATGAGTGAGTTGCGCTGAAAAACTTAGAATTGAAGAAACGCACAGTGTAGTACATAGTATATGAGTGAGTTGCACTGAAAAACTTAGAATATAAGAAACGCACAGTATAGTACATAGTATATGAGTGAGTTGCACTCAAAAACTTAGAATATAAGAAACGCACAGTGTAGTACATAGTATATGGGTGAGTTGCACTGAAAAACTTAGAATTTAAGAAACGCACAGTGTAGTACATAGTATATGAGTGAGTTGCACTGAAAATTTTAGAATATAAGAAACGCACAGTGTAGTACATAGTATATGAGTGAGTTGCACTGAAAAACTTAGAATATAAGAAACGCACAGTGTAGTACATAGTATATGAGTGAGTTGCACTGAAAAACTTAGAATATAAGAAACGCACATATAGTACATAGTATATGAATGAGTTGCACTGAAAAACCTAGAATTTACTGAAAAACCCGCATTACACGAAATGCACAGTGTAGTACATAGTATATGAGTGAGTTGCACTGAAAAACTTAGAATATAAGAAACGCACAGTGTAGTACATAGTATATGAGTGAGTTGCACTGAAAAACTTAGAATATAAGAAACGCACAGTGTAGTACATAGTATATGAGTGAGTTGCACTGAAAAACTTAGAATATAAGAAACGCACAGTGTAGTAAATAGTATATGAGTGAGTTGCATTGAAAAACTTAGAATATAAGAAACGCACAGTGTAGTACATAGTATATGAGTGAGTTGCACTGAAAAACTTAGAATATAAGAAACGCACAGTGTAGTAGTACATAGTATATGAGTGAGTTGCACTGAAAAACTTAGAATTTACTGAAAAACCCGCATTACACGAAATGCACAGTGTAGTACATAGTATATGAGTGAGTTGCACTGAAAATTTTAGAATATAAGAAACGCACAGTGTAGTACATAGTATATGAGTGAGTTGCACTGAAAAACTTAGAATATAAGAAACGCACAGTGTAGTACATAGTATATGAGTGAGTTGCACTGAAAAACTTAGAATATAAGAAACGCACAGTGTAGAAAGTGAGTTACACTGAAAAACTTAGAATTTAAGAAACGCACAGTGTAGTACATAGTATATGAGTGAGTTGCACTGAAAAACTTAGAATATAAGAAACGCACAGTGTAGTACATAGTATATGAGTGAGTTGCACTGAAAAACTTAGAATATAAGAAACGCACAGTGTAGTACATATATATGAGTGAGTTGCACTGAAAAACTTAGAATATAAGAAACGCATAGTGTATTACATAGTATATGAGTGAGTTGCACTGAAAAACTTAGAATATAAGAAACGCACAGTGTAGTACATAGTATATGAGTGAGTTGCACTGAAAAACTTAGAATATAAGAAACGCACAGTGTAGTACATAGTATATGAGTGAGTTGCACTGAAAAACTTAGAATATAAGAAACGCACAGTGTAGTACATAGTATATGAGTGAGTTGCACTGAAAAACTTAGAATATAAGAAACGCACAGTGTAGTACATTGTATATGAGTGAGTTGCGCTGAAAAACTTAGAATTGAAGAAACGCACAGTGTAGTACATAGTATATGAGTGAGTTGCACTGAAAAACTTAGAATATAAGAAACGCACAGTATAGTACATAGTATATGAGTGAGTTGCACTCAAAAACTTAGAATATAAGAAACGCACAGTGTAGTACATAGTATATGGGTGAGTTGCACTGAAAAACTTAGAATTTAAGAAACGCACAGTGTAGTACATAGTATATGAGTGAGTTGCACTGAAAATTTTAGAATATAAGAAACGCACAGTGTAGTACATAGTATATGAGTGAGTTGCACTGAAAAACTTAGAATATAAGAAACGCACAGTGTAGTACATAGTATATGAGTGAGTTGCACTGAAAAACTTAGAATATAAGAAACGCACATATAGTACATAGTATATGAATGAGTTGCACTGAAAAACCTAGAATTTACTGAAAAACCCGCATTACACGAAATGCACAGTGTAGTACATAGTATATGAGTGAGTTGCACTGAAAAACTTAGAATATAAGAAACGCACAGTGTAGTACATAGTATATGAGTGAGTTGCACTGAAAAACTTAGAATATAAGAAACGCACAGTGTAGTACATAGTATATGAGTGAGTTGCATTGAAAAACTTAGAATATAAGAAACGCACAGTGTAGTACATAGTATATAAGTGAGTTGCACTGAAAAACTTAGAATATAAGAAACGCACAGTGTAGTACATAGTATATAAGTGAGTTGCACTGAAAAACTTAGAATATAAGAAACGCACAGTGTAGTAGTACATAGTATATGAGTGAGTTGCACTGAAAAACTTAGAATTTACTGAAAAACCCGCATTACACGAAATGCACAGTGTAGTACATAGTATATGAGTGAGTTGCACTGAAAATTTTAGAATATAAGAAACGCACAGTGTAGTACATAGTATATGAGTGAGTTGCACTGAAAAACTTAGAATATAAGAAACGCACAGTGTAGTACATAGTATATGAGTGAGTTGCACTGAAAAACTTAGAATATAAGAAACGCACAGTGTAGAAAGTGAGTTACACTGAAAAACTTAGAATTTAAGAAACGCACAGTGTAGTACATAGTATATGAGTGAGTTGCACTGAAAAACTTAGAATATAAGAAACGCACAGTGTAGTACATAGTATATGAGTGAGTTGCACTGAAAAACTTAGAATATAAGAAACGCACAGTGTAGTACATAGTATATGAGTGAGTTGCACTGAAAAACTTAGAATTGAAGAAACGCACAGTGTAGTACATAGTATATGAGTGAGTTGCACTGAAAAACTTAGAATATAAGAAACGCACAGTATAGTACATAGTATATGAGTGAGTTGCACTCAAAAACTTAGAATATAAGAAACGCACAGTGTAGTACATAGTATATGAGTGAGTTGCACTGAAAAACTTAGAATTTAAGAAACGCACAGTGTAGTACATAGTATATGAGTGAGTTGCACTGAAAATTTTAGAATATAAAAACGCACAGTGTAGTACATAGTATATGAGTGAGTTGCACTGAAAAACTTAGAATATAAGAAACGCACAGTGTAGTACATAGTATATGAGTGAGTTGCACTGAAAAACTTAGAATATAAGAAACGCACAGTGTAGTACATAGTATATGAGTGAGTTGCACTGAAAAACTTAGAATATAAGAAACGCACAGTGTAGAAAGTGAGTTACACTGAAAAACTTAGAATATAAGAAACGCACAGTGTAGTACATATATATGAGTGAGTTGCACTGAAAAACTTAGAATATAAGAAACGCACAGTGTAGTACATAGTATATGAGTGAGTTGCACTGAAAAACTTAGAATATAAGAAACGCACAGTGTAGTACATAGTATATGAGTGAGTTGCACTGAAAAACTTAGAATTGAAGAAACGCACAGTGTAGTACATAGTATATGAGTGAGTTGCACTGAAAAACTTAGAATATAAGAAACGCACAGTATAGTACATAGTATATGAGTGAGTTGCACTCAAAAACTTAGAATATAAGAAACGCACAGTGTAGTACATAGTATATGAGTGAGTTGCACTGAAAAACTTAGAATTTAAGAAACGCACAGTGTAGTACATAGTATATGAGTGAGTTGCACTGAAAATTTTAGAATATAAAAACGCACAGTGTAGTACATAGTATATGAGTGAGTTGCACTGAAAAACTTAGAATATAAGAAACGCACAGTGTAGTACATAGTATATGAGTGAGTTGCACTGAAAAACTTAGAATATAAGAAACGCACATATAGTACATAGTATATGAATGAGTTGCACTGAAAAACCTAGAATTTACTGAAAAACCCGCATTACACGAAATGCACAGTGTAGTACATAGTATATGAGTGAGTTGCACTGAAAAACTTAGAATATAAGAAACGCACAGTGTAGTACATAGTATATGAGTGAGTTGCACTGAAAAACTTAGAATATAAGAAACGCACAGTGTAGTACATAGTATATGAGTGAGTTGCACTGAAAAACTTAGAATATAAGAAAAGCACAGTGTAGTACATAGTATATGAGTGAGTTGCACTGAAAAACTTAGAATTTAAGAAACGCACAGTGTAGTACATAGTATATGAGTGAGTTGCACTGAAAAACTTAGAATATAAGAAACGCACAGTGTAGTACATAGTATATGAGTGAGTTGCACTGAAAAACTTAGAATTTAAGAAACGCACAGTGTAGTACATAGTATATGAGTGAGTTGCACTGAAAAACTTAGAATTTACTGAAAAACCCGCATTACACGAAATGCACAGTGTAGCACATAGTATATGAGTGAGTTGCACTGAAAAACTTAGAATATAAGAAACGCACAGTGTAGTACATAGTATATGAGTGAGTTGCATTGAAAAACTTAGAATATAAGAAACGCACAGTGTAGTACATAGTATATGAGTGAGTTGCACTGAAAAACTTAGAATATAAGAAACGCACAGTGTAGTACATAGTATATGAGTGAGTTACACTGAAAAACTTAGAATTTACTGAAAAACCCGCATTACACGAAATGCACAGTGTAGTACATAGTATATGAGTGAGTTGCACTGAAAAACTTAGAATATAAGAAACGCACAGTGTAGTACAAAGTATATGAGTGAGTTGCACTGAAAAACTTAGAATATAAGAAACGCACAGTGTAGTACATAGTATATGAGTGAGTTGCACTGAAAAACTTAGAATATAAGAAACGCACATATAGTACATATTATATGAATGAGTTGCACTGAAAAACTTAGAATTTACTGAAAAAATCGCATTACACGAAATGCACAGTGTAGTACATAGTATATGAGTGAGTTGCATTGAAAAACTTAGAATATAAGAAACGCACAGTGTAGTACATAGTATAGGAGTGAGTTGCACTGAAAAACTTAGAATTTAAGAAACGCACAGTGTAGTACATAGTATATGAGTGAGTTGCACTGAAAAACTTAGAATATAAGAAACGCACAGTATAGTACATAGTATATGAGTGAGTTGCACTCAAAAACTTAGAATATAAGAAACGCACAGTGTAGTACATAGTATATGAGTGAGTTGCACTGAAAAACTTAGAATTTAAGAAACGCACAGTGTAGTACATAGTATATGAGTGAGTTGCACTGAAAAACTTAGAATATAAGAAACGCACAGTGTAGTACATAGTATATGAGTGAGTTGCACTGAAAAACTTAGAATATAAGAAACGCACAGTGTAGTACATAGTATATGAGTGAGTTGCACTGAAAAACTTAGAATTTAAGAAACGCACAGTGTAGTACATAGTATATGAGTGAGTTGCACTGAAAAACTTAGAATATAAGAAACGCACATATAGTTCATAGTATATGAATGAGTTGCACTGAAAATCTTAGAATTTACTGAAAAACCCGCATTACACGAAATGCACAGTGTAGTACATAGTATATGAGTGAGTTGCACTGAAAAACTTAGAATATAAGAAACGCACAGTGTAGTACATAGTATATGAGTGAGTTGCACTGAAAAACTTAGAATATAAGAAACGCACAGTGTAGTACTTAGTATATGAGTGAGTTGCACTGAAAAACTTAGAATATAAGAAACGCACAGTGTAGTACATAGTATATGAGTGAGTTGCACTGAAAAACTTAGAATATAAGAAACGCACAGTGTAGTATATAGTATATGAGTGAGTTGCACTGAAAAACTTAGAATGTAAGAAACGCACAGTGTAGTACATAGTATATGAGTGAGTTGCACTGAAAAACTTAGAATTTAAGAAACGCACAGTGTAGTACATAGTATATGAGTGAGTTGCACTGAAAAACTTAGAATGTAAGAAACGCACAGTGTAGTACATAGTATATGAGCGAGTTGCACTGAAAAATTTAGAATATAAGAAACGCACAGTGTAGTACATAGTATATGAGTGAGTTGCACTGAAAAACTTAGAATATAAGAAACGCACAGTGTAGTACATAGTATATGAGTGAGTTGCACTGAAAAACTTAGAATATAAGAAACGCACAGTGTAGTACATAGTATATGAGTGAGTTGCACTGAAAAACTTAGAATTTACTGAAAAACCCGCATTACACGAAATGCACAGTGTAGTACATAGTATATGAGTGAGTTGCACTGAAAAACTTAGAATATAAGAAACGCACAGTGTAGTACATATATATGAGTGAGTTGCACTGAAAAACTTAGAATATAAGAAACGCATAGTGTAGTACATAGTATATGAGTGAGTTGCACTGAAAAACTTAGAATATAAGAAACGCACAGTGTAGTACATAGTATATGAGTGAGTTGCACTGAAAAACTTAGAATATAAGAAACGCACAGTGTAGTACATAGTATATGAGTGAGTTGCGCTGAAAAACTTAGAATTGAAGAAACGCACAGTGTAGTACATAGTATATGAGTGAGTTGCACTGAAAAACTTAGAATATAAGAAACGCACAGTATAGTACATAGTATATGAGTGAGTTGCACTCAAAAACTTAGAATATAAGAAACGCACAGTGTAGTACATAGTATATGGGTGAGTTGCACTGAAAAACTTAGAATTTAAGAAACGCACAGTGTAGTACATAGTATATGAGTGAGTTGCACTGAAAATTTTAGAATATAAGAAACGCACAGTGTAGTACATAGTATATGAGTGAGTTGCACTGAAAAACTTAGAATATAAGAAACGCACAGTGTAGTACATAGTATATGAGTGAGTTGCACTGAAAAACTTAGAATATAAGAAACGCACATATAGTACATAGTATATGAATGAGTTGCACTGAAAAACCTAGAATTTACTGAAAAACCCGCATTACACGAAATGCACAGTGTAGTACATAGTATATGAGTGAGTTGCACTGAAAAACTTAGAATATAAGAAACGCACAGTGTAGTACATAGTATATGAGTGAGTTGCACTGAAAAACTTAGAATATAAGAAACGCACAGTGTAGTACATAGTATATGAGTGAGTTACACTGAAAAACTTAAAATTTACTGAAAAACCCGCATTACACGAAATTCACAGTGTAGTACATAGTATATGAGTGAGTTGCACTGAAAAACTTAGAATATAAGAAACGCACAGTGTAGTACAAAGTATATGAGTGAGTTGCACTGAAAAACTTAGAATATAAGAAACGCACAGTGTAGTACATAGTATATGAGTGAGTTGCACTGAAAAACTTAGAATATAAAAAACGCACATATAGTACATATTATATGAATGAGTTGCACTGAAAAACTTAGAATTTACTGAAAAAATCGCATTACACGAAATGCACAGTGTAGTACATAGTATATGAGTGAGTTGCATTGAAAAACTTAGAATATAAGAAACGCACAGTGTAGTACATAGTATATGAGTGAGTTGCACTGAAAAACTTAGAATTTAAGAAACGCACAGTGTAGTACATAGTATATGAGTGAGTTGCACTGAAAAACTTAGAATATAAGAAACGCACAGTATAGTACATAGTATATGAGTGAGTTGCACTCAAAAACTTAGAATATAAGAAACGCACAGTGTAGTACATAGTATATGAGTGAGTTGCACTGAAAAACTTAGAATTTAAGAAACGCACAGTGTAGTACATAGTATATGAGTGAGTTGCACTGAAAAACTTAGAATATAAGAAACGCACAGTGTAGTACATAGTATATGAGTGAGTTGCACTGAAAAACTTAGAATATAAGAAACGCACAGTGTAGTACATAGTATATGAGTGAGTTGCACTGAAAAACTTAGAATTTAAGAAACGCACAGTGTAGTACATAGTATATGAGTGAGTTGCACTGAAAAACTTAGAATATAAGAAACGCACATATAGTACATAGTATATGAATGAGTTGCACTGAAAATCTTAGAATTTACTGAAAAACCCGCATTACACGAAATGCACAGTGTAGTACATAGTATATGAGTGAGTTGCACTGAAAAACTTAGAATATAAGAAACGCACAGTGTAGTACATAGTATATGAGTGAGTTGCACTGAAAAACTTAGAATATAAGAAACGCACAGTGTAGTACATAGTATATGAGTGAGTTGCACTGAAAAACTTAGAATATAAGAAACGCACAGTGTAGTACATAGTATATGAGTGAGTTGCACTGAAAAACTTAGAATATAAGAAACGCACAGTGTAGTATATAGTATATGAGTGAGTTGCACTGAAAAACTTAGAATGTAAGAAACGCACAGTGTAGTACATAGTATATGAGTGAGTTGCACTGAAAAACTTAGAATTTAAGAAACGCACAGTGTAGTACATAGTATATGAGTGAGTTGCACTGAAAAACTTAGAATGTAAGAAACGCACAGTGTAGTACATAGTATATGAGCGAGTTGCACTGAAAAATTTAGAATATAAGAAACGCACAGTGTAGTACATAGTATATGAGTGAGTTGCACTGAAAAACTTAGAATATAAGAAACGCACAGTGTAGTACATAGTATATGAGTGAGTTGCACTTAAAAACTTAGAATATAAGAAACGCACAGTGTAGTACATAGTATATGAGTGAGTTGCACTGAAAAACTTAGAATTTACTGAAAAACCCGCATTACACGAAATGCACAGTGTAGTACATAGTATATGAGTGAGTTGCACTGAAAAACTTAGAATATAAGAAACGCACAGTGTAGTACATATATATGAGTGAGTTGCACTGAAAAACTTAGAATATAAGAAACGCATAGTGTAGTACATAGTATATGAGTGAGTTGCACTGAAAAACTTAGAATATAAGAAACGCACAGTGTAGTACATAGTATATGAGTGAGTTGCACTGAAAAACTTAGAATATAAGAAACGCACAGTGTAGTACATAGTATATGAGTGAGTTGCACTGAAAAACTTAGAATATAAGAAACGCACAGTGTAGTACATAGTATATGAGTGAGTTACACTGAAAAACTTAGAATTTACTGAAAAACCCGCATTACACGAAATGCACAGTGTAGTACATAGTATATGAGTGAGTTGCACTGAAAAACTTAGAATATAAGAAACGCACAGTGTAGTACAAAGTATATGAGTGAGTTGCACTGAAAAACTTAGAATATAAGAAACGCACAGTGTAGTACATAGTATATGAGTGAGTTGCACTGAAAAACTTAGAATATAAGAAACGCACATATAGTACATATTATATGAATGAGTTGCACTGAAAAACTTAGAATTTACTGAAAAAATCGCATTACACGAAATGCACAGTGTAGTACATAGTATATGAGTGAGTTGCATTGAAAAACTTAGAATATAAGAAACGCACAGTGTAGTACATAGTATAGGAGTGAGTTGCACTGAAAAACTTAGAATTTAAGAAACGCACAGTGTAGTACATAGTATATGAGTGAGTTGCACTGAAAAACTTAGAATATAAGAAACGCACAGTATAGTACATAGTATATGAGTGAGTTGCACTCAAAAACTTAGAATATAAGAAACGCACAGTGTAGTACATAGTATATGAGTGAGTTGCACTGAAAAACTTAGAATTTAAGAAACGCACAGTGTAGTACATAGTATATGAGTGAGTTGCACTGAAAAACTTAGAATATAAGAAACGCACAGTGTAGTACATAGTATATGAGTGAGTTGCACTGAAAAACTTAGAATATAAGAAACGCACAGTGTAGTACATAGTATATGAGTGAGTTGCACTGAAAAACTTAGAATTTAAGAAACGCACAGTGTAGTACATAGTATATGAGTGAGTTGCACTGAAAAACTTAGAATATAAGAAACGCACATATAGTTCATAGTATATGAATGAGTTGCACTGAAAATCTTAGAATTTACTGAAAAACCCGCATTACACGAAATGCACAGTGTAGTACATAGTATATGAGTGAGTTGCACTGAAAAACTTAGAATATAAGAAACGCACAGTGTAGTACATAGTATATGAGTGAGTTGCACTGAAAAACTTAGAATATAAGAAACGCACAGTGTAGTACTTAGTATATGAGTGAGTTGCACTGAAAAACTTAGAATATAAGAAACGCACAGTGTAGTACATAGTATATGAGTGAGTTGCACTGAAAAACTTAGAATATAAGAAACGCACAGTGTAGTATATAGTATATGAGTGAGTTGCACTGAAAAACTTAGAATGTAAGAAACGCACAGTGTAGTACATAGTATATGAGTGAGTTGCACTGAAAAACTTAGAATTTAAGAAACGCACAGTGTAGTACATAGTATATGAGTGAGTTGCACTGAAAAACTTAGAATGTAAGAAACGCACAGTGTAGTACATAGTATATGAGCGAGTTGCACTGAAAAATTTAGAATATAAGAAACGCACAGTGTAGTACATAGTATATGAGTGAGTTGCACTGAAAAACTTAGAATATAAGAAACGCACAGTGTAGTACATAGTATATGAGTGAGTTGCACTGAAAAACTTAGAATATAAGAAACGCACAGTGTAGTACATAGTATATGAGTGAGTTGCACTGAAAAACTTAGAATTTACTGAAAAACCCGCATTACACGAAATGCACAGTGTAGTACATAGTATATGAGTGAGTTGCACTGAAAAACTTAGAATATAAGAAACGCACAGTGTAGTACATATATATGAGTGAGTTGCACTGAAAAACTTAGAATATAAGAAACGCATAGTGTAGTACATAGTATATGAGTGAGTTGCACTGAAAAACTTAGAATATAAGAAACGCACAGTGTAGTACATAGTATATGAGTGAGTTGCACTGAAAAACTTAGAATATAAGAAACGCACAGTGTAGTACATAGTATATGAGTGAGTTGCGCTGAAAAACTTAGAATTGAAGAAACGCACAGTGTAGTACATAGTATATGAGTGAGTTGCACTGAAAAACTTAGAATATAAGAAACGCACAGTATAGTACATAGTATATGAGTGAGTTGCACTCAAAAACTTAGAATATAAGAAACGCACAGTGTAGTACATAGTATATGGGTGAGTTGCACTGAAAAACTTAGAATTTAAGAAACGCACAGTGTAGTACATAGTATATGAGTGAGTTGCACTGAAAATTTTAGAATATAAGAAACGCACAGTGTAGTACATAGTATATGAGTGAGTTGCACTGAAAAACTTAGAATATAAGAAACGCACAGTGTAGTACATAGTATATGAGTGAGTTGCACTGAAAAACTTAGAATATAAGAAACGCACATATAGTACATAGTATATGAATGAGTTGCACTGAAAAACCTAGAATTTACTGAAAAACCCGCATTACACGAAATGCACAGTGTAGTACATAGTATATGAGTGAGTTGCACTGAAAAACTTAGAATATAAGAAACGCACAGTGTAGTACATAGTATATGAGTGAGTTGCACTGAAAAACTTAGAATATAAGAAACGCACAGTGTAGTACATAGTATATGAGTGAGTTACACTGAAAAACTTAAAATTTACTGAAAAACCCGCATTACACGAAATTCACAGTGTAGTACATAGTATATGAGTGAGTTGCACTGAAAAACTTAGAATATAAGAAACGCACAGTGTAGTACAAAGTATATGAGTGAGTTGCACTGAAAAACTTAGAATATAAGAAACGCACAGTGTAGTACATAGTATATGAGTGAGTTGCACTGAAAAACTTAGAATATAAAAAACGCACATATAGTACATATTATATGAATGAGTTGCACTGAAAAACTTAGAATTTACTGAAAAAATCGCATTACACGAAATGCACAGTGTAGTACATAGTATATGAGTGAGTTGCATTGAAAAACTTAGAATATAAGAAACGCACAGTGTAGTACATAGTATATGAGTGAGTTGCACTGAAAAACTTAGAATTTAAGAAACGCACAGTGTAGTACATAGTATATGAGTGAGTTGCACTGAAAAACTTAGAATATAAGAAACGCACAGTATAGTACATAGTATATGAGTGAGTTGCACTCAAAAACTTAGAATATAAGAAACGCACAGTGTAGTACATAGTATATGAGTGAGTTGCACTGAAAAACTTAGAATTTAAGAAACGCACAGTGTAGTACATAGTATATGAGTGAGTTGCACTGAAAAACTTAGAATATAAGAAACGCACAGTGTAGTACATAGTATATGAGTGAGTTGCACTGAAAAACTTAGAATATAAGAAACGCACAGTGTAGTACATAGTATATGAGTGAGTTGCACTGAAAAACTTAGAATTTAAGAAACGCACAGTGTAGTACATAGTATATGAGTGAGTTGCACTGAAAAACTTAGAATATAAGAAACGCACATATAGTACATAGTATATGAATGAGTTGCACTGAAAATCTTAGAATTTACTGAAAAACCCGCATTACACGAAATGCACAGTGTAGTACATAGTATATGAGTGAGTTGCACTGAAAAACTTAGAATATAAGAAACGCACAGTGTAGTACATAGTATATGAGTGAGTTGCACTGAAAAACTTAGAATATAAGAAACGCACAGTGTAGTACATAGTATATGAGTGAGTTGCACTGAAAAACTTAGAATATAAGAAACGCACAGTGTAGTACATAGTATATGAGTGAGTTGCACTGAAAAACTTAGAATATAAGAAACGCACAGTGTAGTATATAGTATATGAGTGAGTTGCACTGAAAAACTTAGAATGTAAGAAACGCACAGTGTAGTACATAGTATATGAGTGAGTTGCACTGAAAAACTTAGAATTTAAGAAACGCACAGTGTAGTACATAGTATATGAGTGAGTTGCACTGAAAAACTTAGAATGTAAGAAACGCACAGTGTAGTACATAGTATATGAGCGAGTTGCACTGAAAAATTTAGAATATAAGAAACGCACAGTGTAGTACATAGTATATGAGTGAGTTGCACTGAAAAACTTAGAATATAAGAAACGCACAGTGTAGTACATAGTATATGAGTGAGTTGCACTTAAAAACTTAGAATATAAGAAACGCACAGTGTAGTACATAGTATATGAGTGAGTTGCACTGAAAAACTTAGAATTTACTGAAAAACCCGCATTACACGAAATGCACAGTGTAGTACATAGTATATGAGTGAGTTGCACTGAAAAACTTAGAATATAAGAAACGCACAGTGTAGTACATATATATGAGTGAGTTGCACTGAAAAACTTAGAATATAAGAAACGCATAGTGTAGTACATAGTATATGAGTGAGTTGCACTGAAAAACTTAGAATATAAGAAACGCACAGTGTAGTACATAGTATATGAGTGAGTTGCACTGAAAAACTTAGAATATAAGAAACGCACAGTGTAGTACATAGTATATGAGTGAGTTGCACTGAAAAACTTAGAATTGAAGAAACGCACAGTGTAGTACATAGTATATGAGTGAGTTGCACTGAAAAACTTAGAATATAAGAAACGCACAGTATAGTACATAGTATATGAGTGAGTTGCACTCAAAAACTTAGAATATAAGAAACGCACAGTGTAGTACATAGTATATGGGTGAGTTGCACTGAAAAACTTAGAATTTAAGAAACGCACAGTGTAGTACATAGTATATGAGTGAGTTGCACTGAAAATTTTAGAATATAAGAAACGCACAGTGTAGTACATAGTATATGAGTGAGTTGCACTGAAAAACTTAGAATATAAGAAACGCACAGTGTAGTACATAGTATATGAGTGAGTTGCACTGAAAAACTTAGAATATAAGAAACGCACCGTGTAGTACATAGTATATGAGTGAGTTGCACTGAAAAACTTAGAATTTACTGAAAAACCCGCATTACACGAAATGCACAGTGTAGTACATAGTATATGAGTGAGTTGCACTGAAAAACTTAGAATATAAGAAACGCACAGTGTAGTACATATATATGAGTGAGTTGCACTGAAAAACTTAGAATATAAGAAACGCATAGTGTAGTACATAGTATATGAGTGAGTTGCACTGAAAAACTTAGAATTGAAGAAACGCACAGTGTAGTACATAGTATATGAGTGAGTTGCACTGAAAAACTTAGAATATAAGAAACGCACAGTATAGTACATAGTATATGAGTGAGTTGCACTCAAAAACTTAGAATATAAGAAACGCACAGTGTAGTACATAGTATATGAGTGAGTTGCACTGAAAAACTTAGAATTTAAGAAACGCACAGTGTAGTACATAGTATATGAGTGAGTTGCACTGAAAAACTTAGAATATAAGAAACGCACAGTGTAGTACATAGTATATGAGTGAGTTGCACTGAAAAACTTAGAATATAAGAAACGCACAGTGTAGTACATAGTATATGAGTGAGTTGCACTGAAAAACTTAGAATTTAAGAAACGCACAGTGTAGTACATAGTATATGAGTGAGTTGCACTGAAAAACTTAGAATATAAGAAACGCACATATAGTACATAGTATATGAATGAGTTGCACTGAAAATCTTAGAATTTACTGAAAAACCCGCATTACACGAAATGCACAGTGTAGTACATAGTATATGAGTGAGTTGCACTGAAAAACTTAGAATATAAGAAACGCACAGTGTAGTACATAGTATATGAGTGAGTTGCACTGAAAAACTTAGAATATAAGAAACGCACAGTGTAGTACATAGTATATGAGTGAGTTGCACTGAAAAACTTAGAATATAAGAAACGCACAGTGTAGTACATAGTATATGAGTGAGTTGCACTGAAAAACTTAGAATATAAGAAACGCACAGTGTAGTATATAGTATATGAGTGAGTTGCACTGAAAAACTTAGAATGTAAGAAACGCACAGTGTAGTACATAGTATATGAGTGAGTTGCACTGAAAAACTTAGAATTTAAGAAACGCACAGTGTAGTACATAGTATATGAGTGAGTTGCACTGAAAAACTTAGAATGTAAGAAACGCACAGTGTAGTACATAGTATATGAGCGAGTTGCACTGAAAAATTTAGAATATAAGAAACGCACAGTGTAGTACATAGTATATGAGTGAGTTGCACTGAAAAACTTAGAATATAAGAAACGCACAGTGTAGTACATAGTATATGAGTGAGTTGCACTTAAAAACTTAGAATATAAGAAACGCACAGTGTAGTACATAGTATATGAGTGAGTTGCACTGAAAAACTTAGAATTTACTGAAAAACCCGCATTACACGAAATGCACAGTGTAGTACATAGTATATGAGTGAGTTGCACTGAAAAACTTAGAATATAAGAAACGCACAGTGTAGTACATATATATGAGTGAGTTGCACTGAAAAACTTAGAATATAAGAAACGCATAGTGTAGTACATAGTATATGAGTGAGTT
Organism: Mus caroli; assembly: GCF_978045245.1. Lineage (NCBI taxonomy): Eukaryota > Metazoa > Chordata > Mammalia > Rodentia > Muridae > Mus > Mus caroli. The sequence continues at coordinate 3,350,578 of NW_028227280.1, forward strand.
GCACTGAAAAACTTAGAATTGAAGAAACGCACAGTGTAGTACATAGTATATGAGTGAGTTGCACTGAAAAACTTAGAATATAAGAAACGCACAGTGTAGTACATAGTATATGAGTGAGTTGCACTGAAAAACTTAGAATTGAAGAAACGCACAGTGTAGTACATAGTATATGAGTGAGTTGCACTGAAAAACTTAGAATATAAGAAACGCACAGTATAGTACATAGTATATGAGTGAGTTGCACTCAAAAACTTAGAATATAAGAAACGCACAGTGTAGTACATAGTATATGGGTGAGTTGCACTGAAAAACTTAGAATTTAAGAAACGCACAGTGTAGTACATAGTATATGAGTGAGTTGCACTGAAAATTTTAGAATATAAGAAACGCACAGTGTAGTACATAGTATATGAGTGAGTTGCACTGAAAAACTTAGAATATAAGAAACGCACAGTGTAGTACATAGTATATGAGTGAGTTGCACTGAAAAACTTAGAATATAAGAAACGCACCATGTAGTACATAGTATATGAGTGAGTTGCACTGAAAAACTTAGAATATAAGAAACGCACATATAGTACATATTATATGAATGAGTTGCACTGAAAAACTTAGAATTTACTGAAAAAATCGCATTACACGAAATGCACAGTGTAGTACATATTATATGAGTGAGTTGCATTGAAAAACTTAGAATATAAGAAACGCACAGTGTAGTACATAGTATATGAGTGAGTTGCACTGAAAAACTTAGAATTTAAGAAACGCACAGTGTAGTACATAGTATATGAGTGAGTTGCACTGAAAAACTTAGAATATAAGAAACGCACAGTATAGTACATAGTATATGAGTGAGTTGCACTCAAAAACTTAGAATATAAGAAACGCACAGTGTAGTACATAGTATATGAGTGAGTTGCACTGAAAAACTTAGAATTTAAGAAACGCACAGTGTAGTACATAGTATATGAGTGAGTTGCACTGAAAAACTTAGAATATAAGAAACGCACAGTGTAGTACATAGTATATGAGTGAGTTGCACTGAAAAACTTAGAATATAAGAAACGCACAGTGTAGTACATAGTATATGAGTGAGTTGCACTGAAAAACTTAGAATTTAAGAAACGCACAGTGTAGTACATAGTATATGAGTGAGTTGCACTGAAAAACTTAGAATATAAGAAACGCACATATAGTACATAGTATATGAATGAGTTGCACTGAAAATCTTAGAATTTACTGAAAAACCCGCATTACACGAAATGCACAGTGTAGTACATAGTATATGAGTGAGTTGCACTGAAAAACTTAGAATATAAGAAACGCACAGTGTAGTACATAGTATATGAGTGAGTTGCACTGAAAAACTTAGAATATAAGAAACGCACAGTGTAGTACATAGTATATGAGTGAGTTGCACTGAAAAACTTAGAATATAAGAAACGCACAGTGTAGTACATAGTATATGAGTGAGTTGCACTGAAAAACTTAGAATATAAGAAACGCACAGTGTAGTATATAGTATATGAGTGAGTTGCACTGAAAAACTTAGAATGTAAGAAACGCACAGTGTAGTACATAGTATATGAGTGAGTTGCACTGAAAAACTTAGAATTTAAGAAACGCACAGTGTAGTACATAGTATATGAGTGAGTTGCACTGAAAAACTTAGAATGTAAGAAACGCACAGTGTAGTACATAGTATATGAGCGAGTTGCACTGAAAAATTTAGAATATAAGAAACGCACAGTGTAGTACATAGTATATGAGTGAGTTGCACTGAAAAACTTAGAATATAAGAAACGCACAGTGTAGTACATAGTATATGAGTGAGTTGCACTTAAAAACTTAGAATATAAGAAACGCACAGTGTAGTACATAGTATATGAGTGAGTTGCACTGAAAAACTTAGAATTTACTGAAAAACCCGCATTACACGAAATGCACAGTGTAGTACATAGTATATGAGTGAGTTGCACTGAAAAACTTAGAATATAAGAAACGCACAGTGTAGTACATATATATGAGTGAGTTGCACTGAAAAACTTAGAATATAAGAAACGCATAGTGTAGTACATAGTATATGAGTGAGTTGCACTGAAAAACTTAGAATATAAGAAACGCACAGTGTAGTACATAGTATATGAGTGAGTTGCACTGAAAAACTTAGAATATAAGAAACGCACAGTGTAGTACATAGTATATGAGTGAGTTGCACTGAAAAACTTAGAATTGAAGAAACGCACAGTGTAGTACATAGTATATGAGTGAGTTGCACTGAAAAACTTAGAATATAAGAAACGCACAGTATAGTACATAGTATATGAGTGAGTTGCACTCAAAAACTTAGAATATAAGAAACGCACAGTGTAGTACATAGTATATGGGTGAGTTGCACTGAAAAACTTAGAATTTAAGAAACGCACAGTGTAGTACATAGTATATGAGTGAGTTGCACTGAAAATTTTAGAATATAAGAAACGCACAGTGTAGTACATAGTATATGAGTGAGTTGCACTGAAAAACTTAGAATATAAGAAACGCACAGTGTAGTACATAGTATATGAGTGAGTTGCACTGAAAAACTTAGAATATAAGAAACGCACCGTGTAGTACATAGTATATGAGTGAGTTGCACTGAAAAACTTAGAATTTACTGAAAAACCCGCATTACACGAAATGCACAGTGTAGTACATAGTATATGAGTGAGTTGCACTGAAAAACTTAGAATATAAGAAACGCACAGTGTAGTACATATATATGAGTGAGTTGCACTGAAAAACTTAGAATATAAGAAACGCATAGTGTAGTACATAGTATATGAGTGAGTTGCACTGAAAAACTTAGAATTGAAGAAACGCACAGTGTAGTACATAGTATATGAGTGAGTTGCACTGAAAAACTTAGAATATAAGAAACGCACAGTATAGTATATAGTATATGAGTGAGTTGCACTCAAAAACTTAGAATATAAGAAACGCACAGTGTAGTACATAGTATATGAGTGAGTTGCACTGAAAAACTTAGAATTTAAGAAACGCACAGTGTAGTACATAGTATATGAGTGAGTTGCACTGAAAAACTTAGAATATAAGAAACGCACAGTGTAGTACATAGTATATGAGTGAGTTGCACTGAAAAACTTAGAATATAAGAAACGCACAGTGTAGTACATAGTATATGAGTGAGTTGCACTGAAAAACTTAGAATTTAAGAAACGCACAGTGTAGTACATAGTATATGAGTGAGTTGCACTGAAAAACTTAGAATATAAGAAACGCACATATAGTACATAGTATATGAATGAGTTGCACTGAAAATCTTAGAATTTACTGAAAAACCCGCATTACACGAAATGCACAGTGTAGTACATAGTATATGAGTGTGTTGCACTGAAAAACTTAGAATATAAGAAACGCACAGTGTAGTACATAGTATATGAGTGAGTTGCACTGAAAAACTTAGAATATAAGAAACGCACAGTGTAGTACATAGTATATGAGTGAGTTGCACTGAAAAACTTAGAATATAAGAAACGCACAGTGTAGTACATAGTATATGAGTGAGTTGCACTGAAAAACTTAGAATATAAGAAACGCACAGTGTAGTATATAGTATATGAGTGAGTTGCACTGAAAAACTTAGAATGTAAGAAACGCACAGTGTAGTACATAGTATATGAGTGAGTTGCACTGAAAAACTTAGAATTTAAGAAACGCACAGTGTAGTACATAGTATATGAGTGAGTTGCACTGAAAAACTTAGAATGTAAGAAACGCACAGTGTAGTACATAGTATATGAGCGAGTTGCACTGAAAAATTTAGAATATAAGAAACGCACAGTGTAGTACATAGTATATGAGTGAGTTGCACTGAAAAACTTAGAATATAAGAAACGCACAGTGTAGTACATAGTATATGAGTGAGTTGCACTTAAAAACTTAGAATATAAGAAACGCACAGTGTAGTACATAGTATATGAGTGAGTTGCACTGAAAAACTTAGAATTTACTGAAAAACCCGCATTACACGAAATGCACAGTGTAGTACATAGTATATGAGTGAGTTGCACTGAAAAACTTAGAATATAAGAAACGCACAGTGTAGTACATATATATGAGTGAGTTGCACTGAAAAACTTAGAATATAAGAAACGCATAGTGTAGTACATAGTATATGAGTGAGTTGCACTGAAAAACTTAGAATATAAGAAACGCACAGTGTAGTACATAGTATATGAGTGAGTTGCACTGAAAAACTTAGAATATAAGAAACGCACAGTGTAGTACATAGTATATGAGTGAGTTGCACTGAAAAACTTAGAATTGAAGAAACGCACAGTGTAGTACATAGTATATGAGTGAGTTGCACTGAAAAACTTAGAATATAAGAAACGCACAGTATAGTACATAGTATATGAGTGAGTTGCACTCAAAAACTTAGAATATAAGAAACGCACAGTGTAGTACATAGTATATGGGTGAGTTGCACTGAAAAACTTAGAATTTAAGAAACGCACAGTGTAGTACATAGTATATGAGTGAGTTGCACTGAAAATTTTAGAATATAAGAAACGCACAGTGTAGTACATAGTATATGAGTGAGTTGCACTGAAAAACTTAGAATATAAGAAACGCACAGTGTAGTACATAGTATATGAGTGAGTTGCACTGAAAAACTTAGAATATAAGAAACGCACCGTGTAGTACATAGTATATGAGTGAGTTGCACTGAAAAACTTAGAATTTACTGAAAAACCCGCATTACACGAAATGCACAGTGTAGTACATAGTATATGAGTGAGTTGCACTGAAAAACTTAGAATATAAGAAACGCACAGTGTAGTACATATATATGAGTGAGTTGCACTGAAAAACTTAGAATATAAGAAACGCATAGTGTAGTACATAGTATATGAGTGAGTTGCACTGAAAAACTTAGAATTGAAGAAACGCACAGTGTAGTACATAGTATATGAGTGAGTTGCACTGAAAAACTTAGAATATAAGAAACGCACAGTATAGTACATAGTATATGAGTGAGTTGCACTCAAAAACTTAGAATATAAGAAACGCACAGTGTAGTACATAGTATATGAGTGAGTTGCACTGAAAAACTTAGAATTTAAGAAACGCACAGTGTAGTACATAGTATATGAGTGAGTTGCACTGAAAATTTTAGAATATAAGAAACGCACAGTGTAGTACATAGTATATGAGTGAGTTGCACTGAAAAACTTAGAATATAAGAAACGCACAGTGTAGTACATAGTATATGAGTGAGTTGCACTGAAAAACTTAGAATATAAGAAACGCACATATAGTACATAGTATATGAATGAGTTGCACTGAAAAACCTAGAATTTACTGAAAAACCCGCATTACACGAAATGCACAGTGTAGTACATAGTATATGAGTGAGTTGCACTGAAAAACTTAGAATATAAGAAACGCACAGTGTAGTACATAGTATATGAGTGAGTTGCACTGAAAAACTTAGAATATAAGAAATGCACAGTGTAGTACATAGTATATGAGTGAGTTGCACTGAAAAACTTAGAATATAAGAAACGCACAGTGTAGTACATAGTATATGAGTGAGTTGCACTGAAAAACTTAGAATTTAAGAAACGCACAGTGTAGTACATAGTATATGAGTGAGTTGCACTGAAAAACTTAGAATATAAGAAACGCACAGTGTAGTACATAGTATATGAGTGAGTTGCACTGAAAAACTTAGAATATAAGAAACGCACAGTGTAGTACATAGTATATGAGTGAGTTACACTGAAAAACTTAGAATTTACTGAAAAACCCGCATTACACGAAATGCACAGTGTAGTACATAGTATATGAGTGAGTTGCACTGAAAAACTTAGAATTTAAGAAACGCACAGTGTAGTACATAGTATATGAGTGAGTTGCACTGAAAAACTTAGAATATAAGAAACGCACAGTGTAGTACATAGTATATGAGCGAGTTGCACTGAAAAACTTAGAATATAAGAAACGCACAGTGTAGTACATAGTATATGAGTGAGTTGCACTGAAAAACTTAGAATATAAGAAACGCACAGTGTAGTACATAGTATATGAGTGAGTTGCACTGAAAAACTTAGAATATAAGAAACGCACAGTGTAGTACATAGTATATGAGTGAGTTGCATTGAAAAACTTAGAATATAAGAAACGCACATATAGTACATAGTATATGAATGAGTTGCACTGAAAAACTTAGAATTTACTGAAAAAATCGCATTACACGAAATGCACAGTGTAGTACATAGTATATGAGTGAGTTGCACTGAAAAACTTAGAATATAAGAAACGCACAGTGTAGTACATAGTATATGAGTGAGTTGCACTGAAAAACTTAGAATTTAAGAAACGCACAGTGTAGTACATAGTATATGAGTGAGTTGCACTGAAAAACTTAGAATATAAGAAACGCACAGTGTAGTACATAGTATATGAGCGAGTTGCACTGAAAAACTTAGAATATAAGAAACGCACAGTGTAGTACATAGTATATGAGCGAGTTGCACTGAAAAACTTAGAATATAAGAAACGCACAGTGTAGTACATAGTATATGAGTGAGTTGCACTGAAAAACTTAGAATATAAGAAACGGACAGTGTAGTACATAGTATATGAGTGAGTTGCACTGAAAAACTTAGAATTTAAGAAACGCACAGTGTAGTACATAGTATATGAGTGAGTTGCACTGAAAAACTTAGAATATAAGAAACGCACAGTGTAGTACATAGTATATGAGTGAGTTGCACTGAAAAACTTAGAATTTAAGAAACGCACAGTGTAGTACATAGTATATGAGTGAGTTGCACTGAAAAACTTAGAATATAAGAAACGCACAGTGTAGTACATAGTATATGAGTGAGTTGCACTGAAAAACTTAGAATTTAAGAAACGCACAGTGTAGTACATAGTATATGAGTGAGTTGCACTGAAAAACTTAGAATATAAGAAACGCACAGTGTAGTACATAGTATATGAGTGAGTTGCACTGAAAAACTTAGAATATAAGAAACGCACAGTGTAGTAGTACATAGTATATGAGTGAGTTGCACTGAAAAACTTAGAATATAAGAAACGCACAGTGTAGTACATAGTATATGAGTGAGTTGCACTGAAAAACTTAGAATATAAGAAACGCACAGTGTAGTACATAGTATATGAGTGAGTTGCACTGAAAAACTTAGAATATAAGAAACGCACAGTGTAGTACATAGTATATGAGTGAGTTGCACTGAAAAACTTAGAATTTAAGAAACGCACAGTGTAGTACATAGTATATGAGTGAGTTGCACTGAAAAACTTAGAATATAAGAAACGCACAGTGTAGTACATAGTATATGAGTGAGTTGCACTGAAAAACTTAGAATTTAAGAAACGCACAGTGTAGTACATAGTATATGAGTGAGTTGCACTGAAAAACTTAGAATTTACTGAAAAACCCGCATTACACGAAATGCACAGTGTAGCACATAGTATATGAGTGAGTTGCACTGAAAAACTTAGAATATAAGAAACGCACAGTGTAGTACATAGTATATGAGTGAGTTGCATTGAAAAACTTAGAATATAAGAAACGCACAGTGTAGTACATAGTATATGAGTGAGTTGCACTGAAAAACTTAGAATATAAGAAACGCACAGTGTAGTACATAGTATATGAGTGAGTTACACTGAAAAACTTAGAATTTACTGAAAAACCCGCATTACACGAAATGCACAGTGTAGTACATAGTATATGAGTGAGTTGCACTGAAAAACTTAGAATATAAGAAACGCACAGTGTAGTACATAGTATATGAGTGAGTTGCACTGAAAAACTTAGAATTTAAGAAACGCACAGTGTAGTACATAGTATATGAGTGAGTTGCACTGAAAAACTTAGAATATAAGAAACGCACAGTGTAGTACATAGTATATGAGCGAGTTGCACTGAAAAACTTAGAATATAAGAAACGCACAGTGTAGTACATAGTATATGAGTGAGTTGCACTGAAAAACTTAATATATAAGAAACGCACAGTGTAGTACATAGTATATGAGTGAGTTGCACTGAAAAACTTAGAATATAAGAAACGCACAGTGTAGTACATAGTATATGAGTGAGTTGCATTGAAAAACTTAGAATATAAGAAACGCCCATATAGTACATAGTATATGAATGAGTTGCACTGAAAAACTTAGTATTTACTGAAAAAATCGCATTACACGAAATGCACAGTGTAGTACATAGTATATGAGTGAGTTGCACTGAAAAACTTAGAATATAAGAAACGCACAGTGTAGTACATAGTATATGAGCGAGTTGCACTGAAAAACTTAGAATATAAGAAACGCACAGTGTAGTACATAGTATATGAGTGAGTTGCACTGAAAAACTTAGAATATAAGAAACGCACAGTGTAGTACATAGTATATGAGTGAGTTGCACTGAAAAACTTAGAATATAAGAAACGCACAGTGTAGTACATAGTATATGAGTGAGTTGCACTGAAAAACTTAGAATTTAAGAAACGCACAGTGTAGTACATAGTATATGAGTGAGTTGCACTGAAAAACTTAGAATATAAGAAACGCACAGTGTAGTACATAGTATATGAGTGAGTTGCACTGAAAAACTTAGAATTTAAGAAACGCACAGTGTAGTACATAGTATATGAGTGAGTTGCACTGAAAAACTTAGAATATAAGAAACGCACAGTGTAGTACATAGTATATGAGTGAGTTGCACTGAAAAACTTAGAATATAAGAAACGCACAGTGTAGTACATAGTATATGAGTGAGTTGCATTGAAAAACTTAGAATATAAGAAACGCACAGTGTAGTACATAGTATATGAGTGAGTTGCACTGAAAAACTTAGAATATAAGAAACGCACAGTGTAGTAGTACATAGTATATGAGTGAGTTGCACTGAAAAACTTAGAATATAAGAAACGCACAGTGTAGTACATGGTATATGAGTGAGTTGCACTGAAAAACTTAGAATATAAGAAACGCACAGTGTAGTACATAGTATATGAGTGAGTTGCACTGAAAAACTTAGAATTTAAGAAACGCACAGTGTAGTACATAGTATATGAGTGAGTTGCACTGAAAAACTTAGAATATAAGAAACGCACAGTGTAGTACATAGTATATGAGTGAGTTGCACTGAAAAACTTAGAATATAAGAAACGCACATATAGTACATAGTATATGAATGAGTTGCACTGAAAAACTTAGAATTTACTGAAAAAATCGCATTACACGAAATGCACAGTGTAGTACATAGTATATGAGTGAGTTGCACTGAAAAACTTAGAATATAAGAAACGCACAGTGTAGTACATAGTATATGAGTGAGTTGCACTGAAAAACTTAGAATATAAGAAACGCACAGTGTAGTACATAGTATATGAGTGAGTTGCACTGAAAAACTTAGAATATAAGAAACGCACAGTGTAGTACATAGTATATGAGTGAGTTGCACTGAAAAACTTAGAATTTAAGAAACGCACAGTGTAGTACATAGTATATGAGTGAGTTGCACTGAAAAACTTAGAATATAAGAAACGCACAGTGTAGTACATAGTATATGAGCGAGTTGCACTGAAAAACTTAGAATATAAGAAACGCACAGTGTAGTACATAGTATATGAGTGAGTTGTACTGAAAAACTTAGAATATAAGAAACGCACAGTGTAGTACATAGTATATGAGTGAGTTGCACTGAAAAACTTAGAATATAAGAAACGCACAGTGTAGTACATAGTATATGAGTGAGTTGCATTGAAAAACTTAGAATATAAGAAACGCACAGTGTAGTACATAGTATATGAGTGAGTTGCACTGAAAAATTTAGAATATAAGAAACGCACAGTGTAGTAGTACATAGTATATGAGTGAGTTGCACTGAAAAACTTAGAATATAAGAAACGCACAGTGTAGTACATGGTATATGAGTGAGTTGCACTGAAAAACTTAGAATATAAGAAACGCACAGTGTAGTACATAGTATATGAGTGAGTTGCACTGAAAAACTTAGAATATAAGAAACGCACAGTGTAGTACATAGTATATGAGTGAGTTGCACTGAAAAACTTAGAATATAAGAAACGCACAGTGTAGTACATAGTATATGAGTGAGTTGCACTGAAAAACTTAGAATATAAGAAACGCACATATAGTACATAGTATATGAATGAGTTGCACTGAAAAACTTAGAATTTACTGAAAAAATCGCATTACACGAAATGCACAGTGTAGTACATAGTATATGAGTGAGTTGCACTGAAAAACTTAGAATATAAGAAACGCACAGTGTAGTACATAGTATATGAGCGAGTTGCACTGAAAAACTTAGAATATAAGAAACGCACAGTGTAGTACATAGTATATGAGTGAGTTGCACTGAAAAACTTAGAATATAAGAAACGCACAGTGTAGTACATAGTATATAAGTGAGTTGCACTGAAAAACTTAGAATATAAGAAACGCACAGTGTAGTACATAGTATATGAGTGAGTTGCACTGAAAAACTTAGAATTTACTGAAAAACCCGCATTACACGAAATGCACAGTGTAGCACATAGTATATGAGTGAGTTGCACTGAAAAACTTAGAATATAAGAAACGCACAGTGTAGTACATAGTATATGAGTGAGTTGCACTGAAAAACTTAGAATATAAGAAACGCACAGTGTAGTACATAGTATATGAGTGAGTTGCACTGAAAAACTTAGAATTTACTGAAAAACCCGCATTACACGAAATGCACAGTGTAGTACATAGTATATGAGTGAGTTGCACTGAAAAACTTAGAATATAAGAAACGCACAGTGTAGTACATAGTATATGAGTGAGTTAAACTGAAAAACTTAGAATATAAGAAACGCATAGTGTAGTACATAGTATATGAGTGAGTTGCACTGAAAAACTTAGAATATAAGAAACGCACAGTGTAGTACATAGTATATGAGTGAGTTGCACTGAAAAACTTAGAATATAAGAAACGCACAGTGTAGTACATAGTATATGAGTGAGTTGCACTGAAAAACTTAGAATTTAAGAAACGCACAGTGTAGTACATAGTATATGAGTGAGTTGCACTGAAAAACTTAGAATATAAGAAACGCACAGTGTAGTACATAGTATATGAGCGAGTTGCACTGAAAAACTTAGAATATAAGAAACGCACAGTGTAGTACATAGTATATGAGTGAGTTGCACTGAAAAACTTAGAATATAAGAAACGCACAGTGTAGTACATAGTATATGAGTGAGTTGCACTGAAAAACTTAGAATATAAGAAACGCACAGTGTAGTACATAGTATATGAGTGAGTTGCACTGAAAAACTTAGAATTTAAGAAACGCACAGTGTAGTACATAGTATATGAGTGAGTTGCACTGAAAAACTTAGAATATAAGAAACGCACAGTGTAGTACATAGTATATGAGTGAGTTGCACTGAAAAACTTAGAATTTAAGAAACGCACAGTGTAGTACATAGTATATGAGTGAGTTGCACTGAAAAACTTAGAATATAAGAAACGCACAGTGTAGTACATAGTATATGAGTGAGTTGCACTGAAAAACTTAGAATATAAGAAACGCACAGTGTAGTACATAGTATATGAGTGAGTTGCATTGAAAAACTTAGAATATAAGAAACGCACAGTGTAGTACATAGTATATGAGTGAGTTGCACTGAAAAACTTAGAATATAAGAAACGCACAGTGTAGTAGTACATAGTATATGAGTGAGTTGCACTGAAAAACTTAGAATATAAGAAACGCACAGTGTAGTACATGGTATATGAGTGAGTTGCACTGAAAAACTTAGAATATAAGAAACGCACAGTGTAGTACATAGTATATGAGTGAGTTGCACTGAAAAACTTAGAATTTAAGAAACGCACAGTGTAGTACATAGTATATGAGTGAGTTGCACTGAAAAACTTAGAATATAAGAAACGCACAGTGTAGTACATAGTATATGAGTGAGTTGCACTGAAAAACTTAGAATATAAGAAACGCACATATAGTACATAGTATATGAATGAGTTGCACTGAAAAACTTAGAATTTACTGAAAAAATCGCATTACACGAAATGCACAGTGTAGTACATAGTATATGAGTGAGTTGCACTGAAAAACTTAGAATATAAGAAACGCACAGTGTAGTACATAGTATATGAGTGAGTTGCACTGAAAAACTTAGAATATAAGAAACGCACAGTGTAGTACATAGTATATGAGTGAGTTGCACTGAAAAACTTAGAATATAAGAAACGCACAGTGTAGTACATAGTATATGAGTGAGTTGCACTGAAAAACTTAGAATTTAAGAAACGCACAGTGTAGTACATAGTATATGAGTGAGTTGCACTGAAAAACTTAGAATATAAGAAACGCACAGTGTAGTACATAGTATATGAGCGAGTTGCACTGAAAAACTTAGAATATAAGAAACGCACAGTGTAGTACATAGTATATGAGTGAGTTGCACTGAAAAACTTAGAATATAAGAAACGCACAGTGTAGTACATAGTATATAAGTGAGTTGCACTGAAAAACTTAGAATATAAGAAACGCACAGTGTAGTACATAGTATATGAGTGAGTTGCACTGAAAAACTTAGAATTTACTGAAAAACCCGCATTACACGAAATGCACAGTGTAGCACATAGTATATGAGTGAGTTGCACTGAAAAACTTAGAATATAAGAAACGCACAGTGTAGTACATAGTATATGAGTGAGTTGCACTGAAAAACTTAGAATATAAGAAACGCACAGTGTAGTACATAGTATATGAGTGAGTTGCACTGAAAAACTTAGAATTTACTGAAAAACCCGCATTACACGAAATGCACAGTGTAGTACATAGTATATGAGTGAGTTGCACTGAAAAACTTAGAATATAAGAAACGCACAGTGTAGTACATAGTATATGAGTGAGTTAAACTGAAAAACTTAGAATATAAGAAACGCATAGTGTAGTACATAGTATATGAGTGAGTTGCACTGAAAAACTTAGAATATAAGAAACGCACAGTGTAGTACATAGTATATGAGTGAGTTGCACTGAAAAACTTAGAATATAAGAAACGCACAGTGTAGTACATAGTATATGAGTGAGTTGCACTGAAAAACTTAGAATTTAAGAAACGCACAGTGTAGTACATAGTATATGAGTGAGTTGCACTGAAAAACTTAGAATATAAGAAACGCACAGTGTAGTACATAGTATATGAGCGAGTTGCACTGAAAAACTTAGAATATAAGAAACGCACAGTGTAGTACATAGTATATGAGTGAGTTGCACTGAAAAACTTAGAATATAAGAAACGCACAGTGTAGTACATAGTATATGAGTGAGTTGCACTGAAAAACTTAGAATATAAGAAACGCACAGTGTAGTACATAGTATATGAGTGAGTTGCACTGAAAAACTTAGAATTTAAGAAACGCACAGTGTAGTACATAGTATATGAGTGAGTTGCACTGAAAAACTTAGAATATAAGAAACGCACAGTGTAGTACATAGTATATGAGTGAGTTGCACTGAAAAACTTAGAATTTAAGAAACGCACAGTGTAGTACATAGTATATGAGTGAGTTGCACTGAAAAACTTAGAATATAAGAAACGCACAGTGTAGTACATAGTATATGAGTGAGTTGCACTGAAAAACTTAGAATATAAGAAACGCACAGTGTAGTACATAGTATATGAGTGAGTTGCATTGAAAAACTTAGAATATAAGAAACGCACAGTGTAGTACATAGTATATGAGTGAGTTGCACTGAAAAACTTAGAATATAAGAAACGCACAGTGTAGTAGTACATAGTATATGAGTGAGTTGCACTGAAAAACTTAGAATATAAGAAACGCACAGTGTAGTACATGGTATATGAGTGAGTTGCACTGAAAAACTTAGAATATAAGAAACGCACAGTGTAGTACATAGTATATGAGTGAGTTGCACTGAAAAACTTAGAATTTAAGAAACGCACAGTGTAGTACATAGTATATGAGTGAGTTGCACTGAAAAACTTAGAATATAAGAAACGCACAGTGTAGTACATAGTATATGAGTGAGTTGCACTGAAAAACTTAGAATATAAGAAACGCACATATAGTACATAGTATATGAATGAGTTGCACTGAAAAACTTAGAATTTACTGAAAAAATCGCATTACACGAAATGCACAGTGTAGTACATAGTATATGAGTGAGTTGCACTGAAAAACTTAGAATATAAGAAACGCACAGTGTAGTACATAGTATATGAGTGAGTTGCACTGAAAAACTTAGAATATAAGAAACGCACAGTGTAGTACATAGTATATGAGTGAGTTGCACTGAAAAACTTAGAATATAAGAAACGCACAGTGTAGTACATAGTATATGAGTGAGTTGCACTGAAAAACTTAGAATTTAAGAAACGCACAGTGTAGTACATAGTATATGAGTGAGTTGCACTGAAAAACTTAGAATATAAGAAACGCACAGTGTAGTACATAGTATATGAGCGAGTTGCACTGAAAAACTTAGAATATAAGAAACGCACAGTGTAGTACATAGTATATGAGTGAGTTGCACTGAAAAACTTAGAATATAAGAAACGCACAGTGTAGTACATAGTATATAAGTGAGTTGCACTGAAAAACTTAGAATATAAGAAACGCACAGTGTAGTACATAGTATATGAGTGAGTTGCACTGAAAAACTTAGAATTTACTGAAAAACCCGCATTACACGAAATGCACAGTGTAGCACATAGTATATGAGTGAGTTGCACTGAAAAACTTAGAATATAAGAAACGCACAGTGTAGTACATAGTATATGAGTGAGTTGCACTGAAAAACTTAGAATATAAGAAACGCACAGTGTAGTACATAGTATATGAGTGAGTTGCACTGAAAAACTTAGAATTTACTGAAAAACCCGCATTACACGAAATGCACAGTGTAGTACATAGTATATGAGTGAGTTGCACTGAAAAACTTAGAATATAAGAAACGCACAGTGTAGTACATAGTATATGAGTGAGTTAAACTGAAAAACTTAGAATATAAGAAACGCATAGTGTAGTACATAGTATATGAGTGAGTTGCACTGAAAAACTTAGAATATAAGAAACGCACAGTGTAGTACATAGTATATGAGTGAGTTGCACTGAAAAACTTAGAATATAAGAAACGCACAGTGTAGTACATAGTATATGAGTGAGTTGCACTGAAAAACTTAGAATTTAAGAAACGCACAGTGTAGTACATAGTATATGAGTGAGTTGCACTGAAAAACTTAGAATATAAGAAACGCACAGTGTAGTACATAGTATATGAGCGAGTTGCACTGAAAAACTTAGAATATAAGAAACGCACAGTGTAGTACATAGTATATGAGTGAGTTGCACTGAAAAACTTAGAATATAAGAAACGCACAGTGTAGTACATAGTATATGAGTGAGTTGCACTGAAAAACTTAGAATATAAGAAACGCACAGTGTAGTACATAGTATATGAGTGAGTTGCACTGAAAAACTTAGAATTTAAGAAACGCACAGTGTAGTACATAGTATATGAGTGAGTTGCACTGAAAAACTTAGAATATAAGAAACGCACAGTG
Source organism: Mus caroli (assembly GCF_978045245.1). Taxonomy (NCBI): domain Eukaryota; kingdom Metazoa; phylum Chordata; class Mammalia; order Rodentia; family Muridae; genus Mus; species Mus caroli. Next base: position 3,366,232 of record NW_028227280.1, read on the forward strand.
TAGTACATAGTATATGAGTGAGTTGCACTGAAAAACTTAGAATTTAAGAAACGCACAGTGTAGTACATAGTATATGAGTGAGTTGCACTGAAAAACTTAGAATATAAGAAACGCACAGTGTAGTACATAGTATATGAGTGAGTTGCACTGAAAAACTTAGAATATAAGAAACGCACAGTGTAGTACATAGTATATGAGTGAGTTGCATTGAAAAACTTAGAATATAAGAAACGCACAGTGTAGTACATAGTATATGAGTGAGTTGCACTGAAAAACTTAGAATATAAGAAACGCACAGTGTAGTAGTACATAGTATATGAGTGAGTTGCACTGAAAAACTTAGAATATAAGAAACGCACAGTGTAGTACATGGTATATGAGTGAGTTGCACTGAAAAACTTAGAATATAAGAAACGCACAGTGTAGTACATAGTATATGAGTGAGTTGCACTGAAAAACTTAGAATTTAAGAAACGCACAGTGTAGTACATAGTATATGAGTGAGTTGCACTGAAAAACTTAGAATATAAGAAACGCACAGTGTAGTACATAGTATATGAGTGAGTTGCACTGAAAAACTTAGAATATAAGAAACGCACATATAGTACATAGTATATGAATGAGTTGCACTGAAAAACTTAGAATTTACTGAAAAAATCGCATTACACGAAATGCACAGTGTAGTACATAGTATATGAGTGAGTTGCACTGAAAAACTTAGAATATAAGAAACGCACAGTGTAGTACATAGTATATGAGTGAGTTGCACTGAAAAACTTAGAATATAAGAAACGCACAGTGTAGTACATAGTATATGAGTGAGTTGCACTGAAAAACTTAGAATATAAGAAACGCACAGTGTAGTACATAGTATATGAGTGAGTTGCACTGAAAAACTTAGAATTTAAGAAACGCACAGTGTAGTACATAGTATATGAGTGAGTTGCACTGAAAAACTTAGAATATAAGAAACGCACAGTGTAGTACATAGTATATGAGCGAGTTGCACTGAAAAACTTAGAATATAAGAAACGCACAGTGTAGTACATAGTATATGAGTGAGTTGCACTGAAAAACTTAGAATATAAGAAACGCACAGTGTAGTACATAGTATATAAGTGAGTTGCACTGAAAAACTTAGAATATAAGAAACGCACAGTGTAGTACATAGTATATGAGTGAGTTGCACTGAAAAACTTAGAATTTACTGAAAAACCCGCATTACACGAAATGCACAGTGTAGCACATAGTATATGAGTGAGTTGCACTGAAAAACTTAGAATATAAGAAACGCACAGTGTAGTACATAGTATATGAGTGAGTTGCACTGAAAAACTTAGAATATAAGAAACGCACAGTGTAGTACATAGTATATGAGTGAGTTGCACTGAAAAACTTAGAATTTACTGAAAAACCCGCATTACACGAAATGCACAGTGTAGTACATAGTATATGAGTGAGTTGCACTGAAAAACTTAGAATATAAGAAACGCACAGTGTAGTACATAGTATATGAGTGAGTTAAACTGAAAAACTTAGAATATAAGAAACGCATAGTGTAGTACATAGTATATGAGTGAGTTGCACTGAAAAACTTAGAATATAAGAAACGCACAGTGTAGTACATAGTATATGAGTGAGTTGCACTGAAAAACTTAGAATATAAGAAACGCACAGTGTAGTACATAGTATATGAGTGAGTTGCACTGAAAAACTTAGAATTTAAGAAACGCACAGTGTAGTACATAGTATATGAGTGAGTTGCACTGAAAAACTTAGAATATAAGAAACGCACAGTGTAGTACATAGTATATGAGCGAGTTGCACTGAAAAACTTAGAATATAAGAAACGCACAGTGTAGTACATAGTATATGAGTGAGTTGCACTGAAAAACTTAGAATATAAGAAACGCACAGTGTAGTACATAGTATATGAGTGAGTTGCACTGAAAAACTTAGAATATAAGAAACGCACAGTGTAGTACATAGTATATGAGTGAGTTGCACTGAAAAACTTAGAATTTAAGAAACGCACAGTGTAGTACATAGTATATGAGTGAGTTGCACTGAAAAACTTAGAATATAAGAAACGCACAGTGTAGTACATAGTATATGAGTGAGTTGCACTGAAAAACTTAGAATTTAAGAAACGCACAGTGTAGTACATAGTATATGAGTGAGTTGCACTGAAAAACTTAGAATATAAGAAACGCACAGTGTAGTACATAGTATATGAGTGAGTTGCACTGAAAAACTTAGAATATAAGAAACGCACAGTGTAGTACATAGTATATGAGTGAGTTGCATTGAAAAACTTAGAATATAAGAAACGCACAGTGTAGTACATAGTATATGAGTGAGTTGCACTGAAAAACTTAGAATATAAGAAACGCACAGTGTAGTAGTACATAGTATATGAGTGAGTTGCACTGAAAAACTTAGAATATAAGAAACGCACAGTGTAGTACATAGTATATGAGTGAGTTGCACTGAAAAACTTAGAATTTAAGAAACGCACAGTGTAGTACATAGTATATGAGTGAGTTGCACTGAAAAACTTAGAATATAAGAAACGCACAGTGTAGTACATAGTATATGAGTGAGTTGCACTGAAAAACTTAGAATATAAGAAACGCACATATAGTACATAGTATATGAATGAGTTGCACTGAAAAACTTAGAATTTACTGAAAAAATCGCATTACACGAAATGCACAGTGTAGTACATAGTATATGAGTGAGTTGCACTGAAAAACTTAGAATATAAGAAACGCACAGTGTAGTACATAGTATATGAGTGAGTTGCACTGAAAAACTTAGAATATAAGAAACGCACAGTGTAGTACATAGTATATGAGTGAGTTGCACTGAAAAACTTAGAATATAAGAAACGCACAGTGTAGTACATAGTATATGAGTGAGTTGCACTGAAAAACTTAGAATTTAAGAAACGCACAGTGTAGTACATAGTATATGAGTGAGTTGCACTGAAAAACTTAGAATATAAGAAACGCACAGTGTAGTACATAGTATATGAGCGAGTTGCACTGAAAAACTTAGAATATAAGAAACGCACAGTGTAGTACATAGTATATGAGTGAGTTGTACTGAAAAACTTAGAATATAAGAAACGCACAGTGTAGTACATAGTATATGAGTGAGTTGCACTGAAAAACTTAGAATATAAGAAACGCACAGTGTAGTACATAGTATATGAGTGAGTTGCATTGAAAAACTTAGAATATAAGAAACGCACAGTGTAGTACATAGTATATGAGTGAGTTGCACTGAAAAATTTAGAATATAAGAAACGCACAGTGTAGTAGTACATAGTATATGAGTGAGTTGCACTGAAAAACTTAGAATATAAGAAACGCACAGTGTAGTACATGGTATATGAGTGAGTTGCACTGAAAAACTTAGAATATAAGAAACGCACAGTGTAGTACATAGTATATGAGTGAGTTGCACTGAAAAACTTAGAATATAAGAAACGCACAGTGTAGTACATAGTATATGAGTGAGTTGCACTGAAAAACTTAGAATATAAGAAACGCACAGTGTAGTACATAGTATATGAGTGAGTTGCACTGAAAAACTTAGAATATAAGAAACGCACATATAGTACATAGTATATGAATGAGTTGCACTGAAAAACTTAGAATTTACTGAAAAAATCGCATTACACGAAATGCACAGTGTAGTACATAGTATATGAGTGAGTTGCACTGAAAAACTTAGAATATAAGAAACGCACAGTGTAGTACATAGTATATGAGTGAGTTGCACTGAAAAACTTAGAATATAAGAAACGCACAGTGTAGTACATAGTATATGAGTGAGTTGCACTGAAAAACTTAGAATATAAGAAACGCACAGTGTAGTACATAGTATATGAGTGAGTTGCACTGAAAAACTTAGAATTTAAGAAACGCACAGTGTAGTACATAGTATATGAGTGAGTTGCACTGAAAAACTTAGAATATAAGAAACGCACAGTGTAGTACATAGTATATGAGCGAGTTGCACTGAAAAACTTAGAATATAAGAAACGCACAGTGTAGTACATAGTATATGAGTGAGTTGCACTGAAAAACTTAGAATATAAGAAACGCACAGTGTAGTACATAGTATATAAGCGAGTTGCACTGAAAAACTTAGAATATAAGAAACGCACAGTGTAGTACATAGTATATGAGTGAGTTGCACTGAAAAACTTAGAATTTACTGAAAAACCCGCATTACACGAAATGCACAGTGTAGCACATAGTATATGAGTGAGTTGCACTGAAAAACTTAGAATATAAGAAACGCACAGTGTAGTACATAGTATATGAGTGAGTTGCACTGAAAAACTTAGATTATAAGAAACGCACAGTGTAGTACATAGTATATGAGTGAGTTGCACTGAAAAACTTAGAATTTACTGAAAAACCCGCATTACACGAAATGCACAGTGTAGTACATAGTATATGAGTGAGTTGCACTGAAAAACTTAGAATATAAGAAACGCACAGTGTAGTACATAGTATATGAGTGAGTTAAACTGAAAAACTTAGAATATAAGAAACGCATAGTGTAGTACATAGTATATGAGTGAGTTGCACTGAAAAACTTAGAATATAAGAAACGCACAGTGTAGTACATAGTATATGAGTGAGTTGCACTGAAAAACTTAGAATATAAGAAACGTACAGTGTAGTACATAGTATATGAGTGAGTTGCACTGAAAAACTTAGAATTTAAGAAACGCACAGTGTAGTACATAGTATATGAGTGAGTTGCACTGAAAAACTTAGAATATAAGAAACGCACAGTGTAGTACATAGTATATGAGTGAGTTGCACTGAAAAACTTAGAATTTAAGAAACGCACAGTGTAGTACATAGTATATGAGTGAGTTGCACTGAAAAACTTAGAATATAAGAAACGCACAGTGTAGTACATAGTATATGAGTGAGTTGCATTGAAAAACTTAGAATATAAGAAACACACAGTGTAGTACATAGTATATGAGTGAGTTGCACTGAAAAACTTAGAATATAAGAAACGCACAGTGTAGTAGTACATAGTATATGAGTGAGTTGCACTGAAAAACTTAGAATTTACTGAAAAACCGGCATTACACGAAATGCACAGTGTAGTACATAGTATATGAGTGACTTGCAGTGAAAAACTTAGAATATAAGAAACGCACAGTGTAGTACATAGTATATGAGTGAGTTGCACTGAAAAACTTAGAATTTAAGAAACGCACAGTGTAGTACATAGTATATGAGTGAGTTGCACTGAAAAACTTAGAATATAAGAAACGCACAGTGTAGTACATAGTATATGAGCGAGTTGCACTGAAAAACATAGAATATAAGAAACGCACAGTGTAGTATATAGTATATGAGTGAGTTGCACTGAAAAACTTAGAATATAAGAAACGCACAGTGTAGTACATAGTATATGAGTGAGTTGCACTGAAAAACTTAGAATATAAGAAACGCACAGTGTAGTACATGGTATATGAGTGAGTTGCACTGAAAAACTTAGAATATAAGAAACGCACAGTGTAGTACATAGTATATGAGTGAGTTGCACTGAAAAACTTAGAATATAAGAAACGCACAGTGTAGTACATAGTATATGAGTGAGTTGCACTGAAAAACTTAGAATATAAGAAACGCACAGTGTAGTACATAGTATATGAGTGAGTTGCACTGAAAAACTTAGAATATAAGAAACGCACATATAGTACATAGTATATGAATGAGTTGCACTGAAAAACTTAGAATTTACTGAAAAAATCGCATTACACGAAATGCACAGTGTAGTACATAGTATATGAGTGAGTTGCACTGAAAAACTTAGAATATAAGAAACGCACAGTGTAGTACATAGTATATGAGTGAGTTGCACTGAAAAACTTAGAATATAAGAAACGCACAGTGTAGTACATAGTATATGAGTGAGTTGCACTGAAAAACTTAGAATATAAGAAACGCACAGTGTAGTACATAGTATATGAGTGAGTTGCACTGAAAAACTTAGAATTTAAGAAACGCACAGTGTAGTACATAGTATATGAGTGAGTTGCACTGAAAAACTTAGAATATAAGAAACGCACAGTGTAGTACATAGTATATGAGCGAGTTGCACTGAAAAACTTAGAATATAAGAAACGCACAGTGTAGTACATAGTATATGAGTGAGTTGCACTGAAAAACTTAGAATATAAGAAACGCACAGTGTAGTACATAGTATATAAGCGAGTTGCACTGAAAAACTTAGAATATAAGAAACGCACAGTGTAGTACATAGTATATGAGTGAGTTGCACTGAAAAACTTAGAATTTACTGAAAAACCCGCATTACACGAAATGCACAGTGTAGCACATAGTATATGAGTGAGTTGCACTGAAAAACTTAGAATATAAGAAACGCACAGTGTAGTACATAGTATATGAGTGAGTTGCATTGAAAAACTTAGAATATAAGAAACGCACAGTGTAGTACATAGTATATGAGTGAGTTGCACTGAAAAACTTAGAATTTACTGAAAAACCCGCATTACACGAAATGCACAGTGTAGTACATAGTATATGAGTGAGTTGCACTGAAAAACTTAGAATATAAGAAACGCACAGTGTAGTACATAGTATATGAGTGAGTTAAACTGAAAAACTTAGAATATAAGAAACGCATAGTGTAGTACATAGTATATGAGTGAGTTGCACTGAAAAACTTAGAATATAAGAAACGCACAGTGTAGTACATAGTATATGAGTGAGTTGCACTGAAAAACTTAGAATATAAGAAACGCACAGTGTAGTACATAGTATATGAGTGAGTTGCACTGAAAAACTTAGAATTTAAGAAACGCACAGTGTACTACATAGTATATGAGTGAGTTGCACTGAAAAACTTAGAATATAAGAAACGCACAGTGTAGTACATAGTATATGAGTGAGTTGCACTGAAAAACTTAGAATTTAAGAAACGCACAGTGTAGTACATAGTATATGAGTGAGTTGCACTGAAAAACTTAGAATATAAGAAACGCACAGTGTAGTACATAGTATATGAGTGAGTTGCATTGAAAAACTTAGAATATAAGAAACACACAGTGTAGTACATAGTATATGAGTGAGTTGCACTGAAAAACTTAGAATATAAGAAACGCACAGTGTAGTAGTACATAGTATATGAGTGAGTTGCACTGAAAAACTTAGAATTTACTGAAAAACCGGCATTACACGAAATGCACAGTGTAGTACATAGTATATGAGTGACTTGCAGTGAAAAACTTAGAATATAAGAAACGCACAGTGTAGTACATAGTATATGAGTGAGTTGCACTGAAAAACTTAGAATTTAAGAAACGCACAGTGTAGTACATAGTATATGAGTGAGTTGCACTGAAAAACTTAGAATATAAGAAACGCACAGTGTAGTACATAGTATATGAGCGAGTTGCACTGAAAAACATAGAATATAAGAAACGCACAGTGTAGTATATAGTATATGAGTGAGTTGCACTGAAAAACTTAGAATATAAGAAACGCACAGTGTAGTACATAGTATATGAGTGAGTTGCACTGAAAAACTTAGAATATAAGAAACGCACAGTGTAGTACATAGTATATGAGTGAGTTGCATTGAAAAACTTAGAATATAAGAAACGCACATATAGTACATAGTATATGAATGAGTTGCACTGAAAAACTTAGAATTTACTGAAAAAATCGCATTACACGAAATGCACAGTGTAGTACACAGTATATGAGTGAGTTGCACTGAAAAACTTAGAATATAAGAAACGCACAGTGTAGTACATAGTATATGAGTGAGTTGCACTGAAAAACTTAGAATTTAAGAAACGCACAGTGTAGTACATAGTATATGAGTGAGTTGCACTGAAAAACTTAGAATATAAGAAACGCACAGTGTAGTACATAGTATATGAGCGAGTTGCACTGAAAAACTTAGAATATAAGAAACGCACAGTGTAGTACATAGTATATGAGTGAGTTGCACTGAAAAACTTAGAATATAAGAAATGCACAGTGTAGTACATAGTATATGAGTGAGTTGCACTGAAAAACTTAGAATATAAGAAACGCACAGTGTAGTACATAGTATATGAGTGAGTTGCACTGAAAAACTTAGAATATAAGAAACGCACAGTGTAGTAGTACATAGTATATGAGTGAGTTGCACTGAAAAACTTAGAATTTACTGAAAAACCCGCATTACACGAAATGCACAGTGTAGTACATAGTATATGAGTGAGTTGCACTGAAAAACTTAGAATATAAGAAACGCACAGTGTAGTACATAGTATATGAGTGAGTTGCACTGAAAAACTTAGAATTTAAGAAACGCACAGTGTAGTACATAGTATATGAGTGAGTTGCACTGAAAAACTTAGAATATAAGAAACGCACAGTGTAGTACATAGTATATGAGCGAGTTGCACTGAAAAACTTAGAATATAAGAAACGCACAGTGTAGTAAATAGTATATGAGTGAGTTGCACTGAAAAACTTAGAATATAAGAAACGCACAGTGTAGTACATAGTATATGAGTGAGTTGCACTGAAAAACTTAGAATATAAGCAACGCACAGTGTAGTACATAGTATATGAGTGAGTTGCATTGAAAAACTTAGAATATAAGAAACGCACATATAGTACATAGTATATGAATGAGTTGCACTGAAAAACTTAGAATTTACTGAAAAAATCGCATTACACGAAATGCACAGTGTAGTACATAGTATATGAGTGAGTTGCACTGAAAAACTTAGAATATAAGAAACGCACAGTGTAGTACATAGTATATGAGTGAGTTGCACTGAAAAACTTAGAATTTAAGAAACGCACAGTGTAGTACATAGTATATGAGTGAGTTGCACTGAAAAACTTAGAATTTAAGAAACGCACAGTGTAGTACATAGTATATGAGTGAGTTGCACTGAAAAACTTAGAATATAAGAAACGCACAGTGTAGTACATAGTATATGAGTGAGTTGCACTGAAAAACTTAGAATTTAAGAAACGCACAGTGTAGTACATAGTATATGAGTGAGTTGCACTGAAAAACTTAGAATATAAGAAACGCACAGTGTAGTACATAGTATATATCAGTGAGTTGCACTGAAAAACTTAGAATATAAGAAACGCACAGTGTAGTACATAGTATATGAGTGAGTTGCATTGAAAAACTTAGAATATAAGAAACGCACAGTGTAGTACATAGTATATGAGTGAGTTGCACTGAAAAACTTAGAATATAAGAAACGCACAGTGTAGTAGTACATAGTATATGAGTGAGTTGCACTGAAAAACTTAGAATTTACTGAAAAACCCGCATTACACGAAATGCACAGTGTAGTACATAGTATATGAGTGAGTTGCACTGAAAATTTTAGAATATAAGAAACGCACAGTGTAGTACATAGTATATGAGTGAGTTGCACTGAAAAACTTAGAATATAAGAAACGCACAGTGTAGTACATAGTATATGAGTGAGTTGCACTGAAAAACTTAGAATATAAGAAACGCACATATAGTACATAGTATATGAATGAGTTGCACTGAAAAACCTAGAATTTACTGAAAAACCCGCATTACACGAAATGCACAGTGTAGTACATAGTATATGAGTGAGTTGCACTGAAAAACTTAGAATATAAGAAACGCACAGTGTAGTACATAGTATATGAGTGAGTTGCACTGAAAAACTTAGAATATAAGAAACGCACAGTGTAGTACATAGTATATGAGTGAGTTGCACTGAAAAACTTAGAATATAAGAAACGCACAGTGTAGTACATAGTATATGAGTGAGTTGCACTGAAAAACTTAGAATATAAGAAACGCACAGTGTAGTACATAGTATATGAGTGAGTTGCACTGAAAAACTTAGAATATAAGAAACGCACAGTGTAGTACATAGTATATGAGTGAGTTGCACTGAAAAACTTAGAATTTACTGAAAAACCCGCATTACACGAAATGCACAGTGTAGTACATAGTATATGAGTGAGTTGCACTGAAAAACTTAGAATATAGGAAACGCACAGTGTAGTACATATATATGAGTGAGTTGCACTGAAAAACTTAGAATATAAGAAACGCATAGTGTAGTACATAGTATATGAGTGAGTTGCACTGAAAAACTTAGAATATAAGAAACGCACAAGTAGTACATAGTATATGAGTGAGTTGCACTGAAAAACTTAGAATATAAGAAACGCACAGTGTAGTACATAGTATATGAGTGAGTTGCACTGAAAAACTTAGAATTGAAGAAACGCACAGTGTAGTACATAGTATATGAGTGAGTTGCACTGAAAAACTTAGAATATAAGAAACGCACAGTATAGTACATAGTATATGAGTGAGTTGCACTCAAAAACTTAGAATATAAGAAACGCACAGTGTAGTACATAGTATATGAGTGAGTTGCACTGAAAAACTTAGAATTTAAGAAACGCACAGTGTAGTACATAGTATATGAGTGAGTTGCACTGAAAATTTTAGAATATAAGAAACGCACAGTGTAGTACATAGTATATGAGTGAGTTGCACTGAAAAACTTAGAATATAAGAAACGCACAGTGTAGTACATAGTATATGAGTGAGTTGCACTGAAAAATTTAGAATATAAGAAACGCACATATAGTACATAGTATATGAATGAGTTGCACTGAAAAACCTAGAATTTACTGAAAAACCCGCATTACACGAAATGCACAGTGTAGTACATAGTATATGAGTGAGTTGCACTGAAAAACTTAGAATATAAGAAACGCACAGTGTGGTACATAGTATATGAGTGAGTTGCACTGAAAAACTTAGAATATAAGAAACGCACAGTGTAGTACATAGTATATGAGCGAGTTGCACTGAAAAACTTAGAATATAAGAAACGCACAGTGTAGTACATAGTATATGAGTGAGTTGCACTGAAAAACTTAGAATATAAGAAACGCACAGTGTAGTACATAGTATATGAGTGAGTTGCACTGAAAAACTTAGAATTTACTGAAAAACCCGCATTACACGAAATGCACAGTGTAGCACATAGTATATGAGTGAGTTGCAATGAAAAACTTAGAATATAAGAAACGCACAGTGTAGTACATAGTATATGAGTGAGTTGCACTGAAAAACTTAGAATATAAGAAACGCACAGTGTAGTACATAGTATATGAGTGAGTTGCACTGGAAAACATAGAATATAAGAAACGCACAGTGTAGTACATAGTATATGAGTGAGTTGCACTGAAAAACTTAGAATATAAGAAACGCACAGTGTAGTACATAGTATATGAGTGAGTTGCACTGAAAAACTTAGAATTTACTGAAAAACCCGCATTACACGAAATGCACAGTGTAGTACATAGTATATGAGTGAGTTGCACTGAAAAACTTAGAATATAAGAAACGCACAGTGTAGTACATAGTATATGAGTGAGTTAAACTGAAAAACTTAGAATATAAGAAACGCATAGTGTAGTACATAGTATATGAGTGAGTTGCACTGAAAAACTTAGAATATAAGAAACGCACAGTGTAGTACATAGTATATGAGTGAGTTGCACTGAAAAACTTAGAATATAAGAAACGCACAGTGTAGTACATAGTATATGAGTGAGTTGCACTGAAAAACTTAGAATTTAAGAAACGCACAGTGTAGTACATAGTATATGAGTGAGTTGCACTGAAAAACTTAGAATATAAGAAACGCACAGTGTAGTACATAGTATATGAGTGAGTTGCACTGAAAAACTTAGAATTTAAGAAACGCACAGTGTAGTACATAGTATATGAGTGAGTTGCACTGAAAAACTTAGAATATAAGAAACGCACAGTGTAGTACATAGTATATGAGTGAGTTGCACTGAAAAACTTAGAATATAAGAAACGCACAGTGTAGTACATAGTATATGAGTGAGTTGCATTGAAAAACTTAGAATATAAGAAACGCACAGTGTAGTACATAGTATATGAGTGAGTTGCACTGAAAAACTTAGAATATAAGAAACGCACAGTGTAGTAGTACATAGTATATGAGTGAGTTGCACTGAAAAACTTAGAATTTACTGAAAAACCCGCATTACACGAAATGCACAGTGTAGTACATAGTATATGAGTGAGTTGCACTGAAAAACTTAGAATATAAGAAACGCACAGTGTAGTACATAGTATATGAGTGAGTTGCACTGAAAAACTTAGAATTTAAGAAACGCACAGTGTAGTACATAGTATATGAGTGAGTTGCACTGAAAAACTTAGAATATAAGAAACGCACAGTGTAGTACATAGTATATGAGCGAGTTGCACTGAAAAACTTAGAATATAAGAAACGCACAGTGTAGTATATAGTATATGAGTGAGTTGCACTGAAAAACTTAGAATATAAGAAACGCACAGTGTAGTACATAGTATATGAGTGAGTTGCACTGAAAAACTTAGAATATAAGAAACGCACAGTGTAGTACATAGTATATGAGTGAGTTGCATTGAAAAACTTAGAATATAAGAAACGCACATATAGTACATAGTATATGAATGAGTTGCACTGAAAAACTTAGAATTTACTGAAAAAATCGCATTACACGAAATGCACAGTGTAGTACATAGTATATGAGTGAGTTGCACTGAAAAACTTAGAATATAAGAAACGCACAGTGTAGTACATAGTATATGAGTGAGTTGCAATGAAAAACTTAGAATTTAAGAAACGCACAGTGTAGTACATAGTATATGAGTGAGTTGCACTGAAAAACTTAGAATTTAAGAAACGCACAGTGTAATACATAGTATATGAGTGAGTTGCACTGAAAAACTTAGAATATAAGAAACGCACAGTGTAGTACATAGTATATGAGTGAGTTGCACTGAAAAACTTAGAATTTAAGAAACGCACAGTGTAGTACATAGTATATGAGTGAGTTGCACTGAAAAACTTAGAATATAAGAAAAGCACAGTGTAGTACATAGTATATGAGTGAGTTGCACTGAAAAACTTAGAATATAAGAAACGCACAGTGTAGTACATAGTATATGAGTGAGTTGCATTGAAAAACTTAGAATATAAGAAACGCACAGTGTAGTACATAGTATATGAGTGAGTTGCACTGAAAAACTTAGAATATAAGAAACGCACAGTGTAGTACATAGTATATGAGTGAGTTGCACTGAAAAACTTAGAATTTACTGAAAAACCCGCATTACACGAAATGCACAGTGTAGTACATAGTATATGAGTGAGTTGCACTGAAAAACTTAGAATATAAGAAACGCACAGTGTAGTACATAGTATATGAGTGAGTTAAACTGAAAAACTTAGAATATAAGAAACGCATAGTGTAGTACATAGTATATGAGTGAGTTGCACTGAAAAATTTAGAATATAAGAAACGCACAGTGTAGTACATAGTATATGAGTGAGTTGCACTGAAAAACTTAGAATATAAGAAACGAACAGTGTAGTAGTACATAGTATATGAGTGAGTTGCACTGAAAAACTTAGAATTTACTGAAAAACCCGCATTACACGAAATGCACAGTGTAGTACATAGTATATGAGTGAGTTGCACTGAAAAACTTAGAATATAAGAAACGCACAGTGTAGTACATAGTATATGAGTGAGTTGCATTGAAAAACTTAGAATATAAGAAACGCACATATAGTACATAGTGTATGAATGAGTTGCACTGAAAAACTTAGAATTTACTGAAAAAATCGCATTACACGAAATGCACAGTGTAGTACACAGTATATGAGTGAGTTGCACTGAAAAACTTAGAATATAAGAAACGCACAGTGTAGTACATAGTATATGAGTGAGTTGCACTGAAAAACTTAGAATTTAAGAAACGCACAGTGTAGTACATAGTATATGAGTGAGTTGCACTGAAAAACTTAGAATATAAGAAACGCACAGTGTAGTACATAGTATATGAGCGAGTTGCACTGAAAAACTTAGAATATAAGAAACGCACAGTGTAGTACATAGTATATGAGTGAGTTGCACTGAAAAACTTAGAATATAAGAAACGCACAGTGTAGTACATAGTATATGAGTGAGTTGCACTGAAAAACTTAGAATATAAGAAACGCACAGTGTAGTACATAGTATATGAGTGAGTTGCACTGAAAAACTTAGAATTTAAGAAACGCACAGTGTAGTACATAGTATATGAGTGAGTTGCACTGAAAAACTTAGAATATAAGAAACGCACAGTGTAGTACATAGTATATGAGTGAGTTGCACTGAAAAACTTAGAATTTAAGAAACGCACAGTGTAGTACATAGTATATGAGTGAGTTGCACTGAAAAACTTAGAATATAAGAAACGCACAGTGTAGTACATAGTATATGAGTGAGTTGCACTGAAAAACTTAGAATATAAGAAACGCACAGTGTAGTACATAGTATATGAGTGAGTTGCACTGAAAAACTTAGAATATAAGAAACGCACAGTGTAGTACATAGTATATGAGTGAGTTGCACTGAAAAACTTAGAATATAAGAAACGCACAGTGTAGTAGTACATAGTATATGAGTGAGTTGCACTGAAAAACTTAGAATTTACTGAAAAACCCGCATTACACGAAAAGCACAGTGTAGTACATAGTATATGAGTGAGTTGCACTGAAAAACTTAGAATATAAGAAACGCACAGTGTAGTACATAGTATATGAGTGAGTTGCACTGAAAAACTTAGAATTTAAGAAACGCACAGTGTAGTACATAGTATATGAGTGAGTTGCACTGAAAAACTTAGAATATAAGAAACGCACAGTGTAGTACATAGTATATGAGCGAGTTGCACTGAAAAACTTAGAATGTAAGAAACGCACAGTGTAGTAAATAGTATATGAGTGAGTTGCACTGAAAAACTTAGAATATAAGAAACGCACAGTGTAGTACATAGTATATGAGTGAGTTGCACTGAAAAACTTAGAATATAAGAAACGCACAGTGTAGTACATAGTATATGAGTGAGTTGCATTGAAAAACTTAGAATATAAGAAACGCACATATAGTACATAGTATATGAATGAGTTGCACTGAAAAACTTAGAATTTACTGAAAAAATCGCATTACACGAAATGCACAGTGTAGTACATAGTATATGAGTGAGTTGCACTGAAAAACTTAGAATATAAGAAACGCACAGTGTAGTACATAGTATATGAGTGAGTTGCACTGAAAAACTTAGAATTTAAGAAACGCACAGTGTAGTACATAGTATATGAGTGAGTTGCACTGAAAAACTTAGAATTTAAGAAAAGCACAGTGTAGTACATAGTATATGAGTGAGTTGCACTGAAAAACTTAGAATATAAGAAACGCACAGTGTAGTACATAGTATATGAGTGAGTTGCACTGAAAAACTTAGAATTTAAGAAACGCACAGTGTAGTACATAGTATATGAGTGAGTTGCACTGAAAAACTTAGAATATAAGAAAAGCACAGTGTAGTACATAGTATATGAGTGAGTTGCACTGAAAAACTTAGAATATAAGAAACGCACAGTGTAGTACATAGTATATGAGTGAGTTGCATTGAAAAACTTAGAATATAAGAAACGCACAGTGTAGTACATAGTATATGAGTGAGTTGCACTGAAAAACTTAGAATTTAAGAAACGCACAGTGTAGTACATAGTATATGAGTGAGTTGCACTGAAAAACTTAGAATTTACTGAAAAACCCGCATTACACGAAATGCACAGTGTAGCACATAGTATATGAGTGAGTTGCACTGAAAAACTTAGAATATAAGAAACGCACAGTGTAGTACATAGTATATGAGTGAGTTGCACTGAAAAACTTAGAATATAAGAAAAGCACAGTGTAGTACATAGTATATGAGTGAGTTGCACTGAAAAACTTAGAATATAAGAAACGCACAGTGTAGTACATAGTATATGAGTGAGTTGCACTGAAAAACTTAGAATTTAAGAAACGCACAGTGTAGTACATAGTATATGAGTGAGTTGCACTGAAAAACTTAGAATATAAGAAACGCACAGTGTAGTACATAGTATATGAGTGAGTTGCACTGAAAAACTTAGAATATAAGAAACGCACAGTGTAGTACATAGTATATGAGTGAGTTGCATTGAAAAACTTAGAATATAAGAAACGCACAGTGTAGTACATAGTATATGAGTGAGTTGCACTGAAAAACTTAGAATATAAGAAACGCACAGTGTAGTAGTACATAGTATATGAGTGAGTTGCACTGAAAAACTTAGAATTTACTGAAAAACCCGCATTACACGAAATGCACAGTGTAGTACATAGTATATGAGTGAGTTGCACTGAAAAACTTAGAATATAAGAAACGCACAGTGTAGTACATAGTATATGAGTGAGTTGCACTGAAAAACTTAGAATTTAAGAAACGCACAGTGTAGTACATAGAATATGAGTGAGTTGCACTGAAAAACTTAGAATATAAGAAACGCACAGTGTAGTACATAGTATATGAGCGAGTTGCACTGAAAAACTTAGAATATAAGAAACGCACAGTGTAGTATATAGTATATGAGTGAGTTGCACTGAAAAACTTAGAATATAAGAAACGCACAGTGTAGTACATAGTATATGAGTGAGTTGCACTGAAAAACTTAGAATATAAGAAACGCACAGTGTAGTACATAGTATATGAGTGCGTTGCATTGAAAAACTTAGAATATAAGAAACGCACATATAGTACATAGTATATGAATGAGTTGCATTGAAAAACTTAGAATTTACTGAAAAAATCGCATTACACGAAATGCACAGTGTAGTACACAGTATATGAGTGAGTTGCACTGAAAAACTTAGAATATAAGAAACGCACAGTGTAGTACATAGTATATGAGTGAGTTGCACTGAAAAACTTAGAATTTAAGAAACGCACAGTGTAGTACATAGTATATGAGTGAGTTGCACTGAAAAACTTAGAATATAAGAAACGCACAGTGTAGTACATAGTATATGAGCGAGTTGCACTGAAAAACTTAGAATATAAGAAACGCACAGTGTAGTACATAGTATATGAGTGAGTTGCACTGAAAAACTTAGAATATAAGAAACGCACAGTGTAGTACATAGTATATGAGTGAGTTGCACTGAAAAACTTAGAATATAAGAAACGCACAGTGTAGTACATAGTATATGAGTGAGTTGCACTGAAAAACTTAGAATTTAAGAAACGCACAGTGTAGTACATAGTATATGAGTGAGTTGCACTGAAAAACTTAGAATATAAGAAACTCACAGTGTAGTACATAGTATATGAGTGAGTTGCACTGAAAAACTTAGAATTTAAGAAACGCACATTGTAGTACATAGTATATGAGTGAGTTGCACTGAAAAACTTAGAATATAAGAAACGCACAGTGTAGTACATAGTATATGAGTGAGTTGCACTGAAAAACTTAGAATATAAGAAACGCACAGTGTAGTACATAGTATATGAGTGAGTTGCACTGAAAAACTTAGAATATAAGAAACGCACAGTGTAGTACATAGTATATGAGCGAGTTGCACTGAAAAACTTAGAATATAAGAAACGCACAGTGTAGTACATAGTATATGAGTGAGTTGCACTGAAAAACTTAGAATATAAGAAACGCACAGTGTAGTACATAGTATATGAGTGAGTTGCACTGAAAAACTTAGAATATAAGAAACGCACAGTGTAGTAGTACATAGTATATGAGTGAGTTGCACTGAAACACTTAGAATTTACTGAAAAACCCGCATTACACGAAATGCACAGTGTAGTACATAGTATATGAGTGAGTTGCACTGAAAAACTTAGAATATAAGAAACGCACAGTGTAGTACATAGTATATGAGTGAGTTGCACTGAAAAACTTAGAATTTAAGAAACGCACAGTGTAGTACATAGTATATGAGTGAGTTGCACTGAAAAACTTAGAATATAAGAAACGCACAGTGTAGTACATAGTATATGAGCGAGTTGCACTGAAAAACTTAGAATATAAGAAACGCACAGTGTAGTAAATAGTATATGAGTGAGTTGCACTGAAAAACTTAGAATATAAGAAACGCACAGTGTAGTACATAGTATATGAGTGAGTTGCACTGAAAAACTTAGAATATAAGAAACGCACAGTGTAGTACATAGTATATGAGTGAGTTGCATTGAAAAACTTAGAATATAAGAAACGCACATATAGTACATAGTATATGAATGAGTTGCACTGAAAAACTTAGAATTTACTGAAAAAATCGCATTACACGAAATGCACAGTGTAGTACATAGTATATGAGTGAGTTGCACTGAAAAACTTAGAATATAAGAAACGCACAGTGTAGTACATAGTATATGAGTGAGTTGCACTGAAAAACTTAGAATTTAAGAAACGCACAGTGTAGTACATAGTATATGAGTGAGTTGCACTGAAAAACTTAGAATTTAAGAAACGCACAGTGTAGTACATAGTATATGAGTGAGTTGCACTGAAAAACTTAGAATATAAGAAACGCACAGTGTAGTACATAGTATATGAGTGAGTTGCACTGAAAAACTTAGAATTTAAGAAACGCACAGTGTAGTACATAGTATATGAGTGAGTTGCACTGAAAAACTTAGAATATAAGAAAAGCACAGTGTAGTACATAGTATATGAGTGAGTTGCACTGAAAAACTTAGAATATAAGAAACGCACAGTGTAGTACATAGTATATGAGTGAGTTGCATTGAAAAACTTAGAATATAAAAAACGCACAGTGTAGTACATAGTATATGAGTGAGTTGCACTGAAAAACTTAGAATATAAGAAACGCACAGTGTAGTAGTACATAGTATATGAGTGAGTTGCACTGAAAAACTTAGAATTTACTGAAAAACCCGCATTACACGAAATGCACAGTGTAGTACATAGTATATGAGTGAGTTGCACTGAAAATTTTAGAATATAACAAACGCACAGTGTAGTACATAGTATATGAGTGAGTTGCACTGAAAAACTTAGAATATAAGAAACGCACAGTGTAGTACATAGTATATGAGTGAGTTGCACTGAAAAACTTAGAATATAAGAAACCCACAGTGTAGTACATAGTATATGAATGAGTTGCACTGAAAAACCTAGAATTTACTGAAAAACCCGCATTACACGAAATGCACAGTGTAGTACATAGTATATGAGTGAGTTGCACTGAAAAACTTAGAATATAAGAAACGCACAGTGTAGTACATAGTATATGAGTGAGTTGCACTGAAAAACTTAGAATATAAGAAACGCACAGTGTAGTACATAGTATATGAGTGAGTTGCACTGAAAAACTTAGAATATAAGAAACCCACAGTGTAGTACATAGTATATGAGCGAGTTGCACTGAAAAACTTAGAATATAAGAAACGCACAGTGTAGTACATAGTATATGAGTGAGTTGCACTGAAAAACTTAGAATATAAGAAACGCACAGTGTAGTACATAGTATATGAGTGAGTTGCACTGAAAAACTTAGAATATAAGAAACGCACAGTGT
The DNA here is from genome assembly GCF_978045245.1 of Mus caroli. Taxonomy (NCBI): domain Eukaryota; kingdom Metazoa; phylum Chordata; class Mammalia; order Rodentia; family Muridae; genus Mus; species Mus caroli. Next base: position 3,385,764 of record NW_028227280.1, read on the forward strand.
AGTACATAGTATATGAGTGAGTTGCACTGAAAAACTTAGAATTTACTGAAAAACCCGCATTACACGAAATGCACAGTGTAGTACATAGTATATGAGTGAGTTGCACTGAAAAACTTAGAATATAAGAAACGCAAAGTGTAGTACATATATATGAGTGAGTTGCACTGAAAAACTTAGAATATAAGAAACGCATAGTGTAGTACATAGTATATGAGTGAGTTGCACTGAAAAACTTAGAATATAAGAAACGCACAGTGTAGTACATAGTATATGAGTGAGTTGCACTGAAAAACTTAGAATATAAGAAACGCACAGTGTAGTACATAGTATATGAGTGAGTTGCACTGAAAAACTTAGAATTGAAGAAACGCACAGTGTAGTACATAGTATATGAGTGAGTTGCACTGAAAAACTTAGAATATAAGAAACGCACAGTATAGTACATAGTATATGAGTGAGTTGCACTCAAAAACTTAGAATATAAGAAACGCACAGTGTAGTACATAGTATATGAGTGAGTTGCACTGAAAAACTTAGAATTTAAGAAACGCAGAGTGTAGTACATAGTATATGAGTGAGTTGCACTGAAAATTTTAGAATATAAGAAACGCACAGTGTAGTACATAGTATATGAGTGAGTTGCACTGAAAAACTTAGAATATAAGAAACGCACAGTGTAGTACATAGTATATGAGTGAGTTCCACTGAAAAATTTAGAATATAAGAAACGCACATATAGTACATAGTATATGAATGAGTTGCACTGAAAAACCTAGAATTTACTGAAAAACCCGCATTACACGAAATGCACAGTGTAGTACATAGTATATGAGTGAGTTGCACTGAAAAACTTAGAATATAAGAAACGCACAGTGTAGTACATAGTATATGAGTGAGTTGCACTGAAAAACTTAGAATATAAGAAACGCACAGTGTAGTACATAGTATATGAGTGAGTTGCACTGAAAAACTTAGAATATAAGAAACGCACAGTGTAGTACATAGTATATGAGCGAGTTGCACTGAAAAACTTAGAATATAAGAAACGCACAGTGTAGTACATAGTATATGAGTGAGTTGCACTGAAAAACTTAGAATATAAGAAACGCACAGTGTAGTACATAGTATATGAGTGAGTTGCACTGAAAAACTTAGAATATAAGAAACGCACAGTGTAGTACATAGTATATGAGTGAGTTGCATTGAAAAACTTAGAATATAAGAAACGCACATATAGTACATAGTATATGAATGAGTTGCACTGAAAAACTTAGAATTTACTGAAAAAATCGCATTACACGAAATGCACAGTGTAGTACATAGTATATGAGTGAGTTGCACTGAAAAACTTAGAATATAAGAAACGCACAGTGTAGTACATAGTATATGAGTGAGTTGCACTGAAAAACTTAGAATTTAAGAAACGCACAGTGTAGTACATAGTATATGAGTGAGTTGCACTGAAAAACTTAGAATATAAGAAACGCACAGTGTAGTACATAGTATATGAGTGAGTTGCACTGAAAAACTTAGAATTTAAGAAACGCACAGTGTAGTACATAGTATATGAGTGAGTTGCACTGAAAAACTTAGAATATAAGAAACGCACAGTGTAGTACATAGTATATGAGTGAGTTGCACTGAAAAACTTAGAATATAAGAAACGCACAGTGTAGTACATAGTATATGAGTGAGTTGCACTGAAAAACTTAGAATATAAGAAACGCACAGTGTAGTACATAGTATATGAGCGAGTTGCACTGAAAAACTTAGAATATAAGAAACGCACAGTGTAGTACATAGTATATGAGTGAGTTGCACTGAAAAACTTAGAATATAAGAAACGCACAGTGTAGTACATAGTATATGAGTGAGTTGCACTGAAAAACTTAGAATATAAGAAACGCACAGTGTAGTAGTACATAGTATATGAGTGAGTTGCACTGAAAAACTTAGAATTTACTGAAAAACCCGCATTACACGAAATGCACAGTGTAGTACATAGTATATGAGTGAGTTGCACTGAAAAACTTAGAATATAAGAAACGCACAGTGTAGTACATAGTATATGAGTGAGTTGCACTGAAAAACTTAGAATTTAAGAAACTTACAGTGTAGTACATAGTATATGAGTGAGTTGCACTGAAAAACTTAGAATATAAGAAACGCACAGTGTAGTACATAGTATATGAGCGAGTTGCACTGAAAAACTTAGAATATAAGAAACGCACAGTGTAGTAAATAGTATATGAGTGAGTTGCACTGAAAAACTTAGAATATAAGAAACGCACAGTGTAGTACATAGTATATGAGTGAGTTGCACTGAAAAACTTAGAATATAAGAAACGCACAGTGTAGTACATAGTATATGAGTGAGTTGCATTGAAAAACTTAGAATATAAGAAACGCACATATAGTACATAGTATATGAATGAGTTGCACTGAAAAACTTAGAATTTACTGAAAAAATCGCATTACACGAAATGCACAGTGTAGTACATAGTATATGAGTGAGTTGCACTGAAAAACTTAGAATATAAGAAACGCACAGTGTAGTACATAGTATATGAGTGAGTTGCACTGAAAAACTTAGAATATAAGAAACGCACAGTGTAGTACATAGTATATGAGTGAGTTGCACTGAAAAATTTAGAATATAAGAAACGCACATATAGTACATAGTATATGAATGAGTTGCACTGAAAAACCTAGAATTTACTGAAAAACCCGCATTACACGAAATGCACAGTGTAGTACATAGTATATGAGTGAGTTGCACTGAAAAACTTAGAATATAAGAAACGCACAGTGTAGTACATAGTATATGAGTGAGTTGCACTGTAAAACTTAGAATATAAGAAACGCACAGTGTAGTACATAGTATATGAGTGAGTTGCACTGAAAAACTTAGAATATAAGAAACGCACAGTGTAGTACATAGTATATGAGCGAGTTGCACTGAAAAACTTAGAATATAAGAAACGCACAGTGTAGTACATAGTATATGAGTGAGTTGCACTGAAAAACTTAGAATATAAGAAACGCACAGTGTAGTACATAGTATATGAGTGAGTTGCACTGAAAAACTTAGAATATAAGAAACGCACAGTGTAGTACATAGTATATGAGTGAGTTGCATTGAAAAACTTAGAATATAAGAAACGCACATATAGTACATAGTATATGAATTAGTTGCACTGAAAAACTTAGAATTTACTGAAAAAATCGCATTACACGAAATGCACAGTGTAGTACATAGTATATGAGTGAGTTGCACTGAAAAACTTAGAATATAAGAAACGCACAGTGTAGTACATAGTATATGAGTGAGTTGCACTGAAAAACTTAGAATATAAGAAACGCACAGTGTAGTACATAATATGAGTGAGTTGCACTGAAAAACTTAGAATATAAGAAACGCACAGTGTAGTACATAGTATATGAGTGAGTTGCACTTAAAAACTTAGAATTTAAGAAACGCACAGTGTAGTACATAGTATATGAGTGAGTTGCACTGAAAAACTTAGAATATAAGAAACGCACAGTGTAGTACATAGTATATGAGTGAGTTGCACTGAAAAACTTAGAATATAAGAAACGCACAGTGTAGTACATAGTATATGAGTGAGTTGCATTGAAAAACTTAGAATATAAGAAACGCACAGTGTAGTACATAGTATATGAGTGAGTTGCACTGAAAAACTTAGAATATAAGAAACGCACAGTATAGTACATAGTATATGAGTGAGTTGCACTGAAAAACTTAGAATTTAAGAAACGCACAGTGTAGTACATAGTATATGAGTGAGTTGCACTGAAAAACTTAGAATGTAAGAAACGCACAGTGTAGTACATAGTATATGAGTGAGTTGCACTGAAAAACTTAGAATTTAAGAAACGCACAGTGTAGTACATAGTATATGAGTGAGTTGCACTGAAAAACTTAGAATATAAGAAACGCACAGTGTAGTACAAAGTATATGAGTGAGTTGCACTGAAAAACTTAGAATATAAGAAACGCACAGTGTAGTACATAGTATATGAGTGAGTTGCACTGAAAAACTTAGAATATAAGAAACGCACATATAGTACATAGTATATGAATGAGTTGCACTGAAAAACTTAGAATTTACTGAAAAAATCGCATTACACGAAATGCACAGTGTAGTACATAGTATATGAGTGAGTTGCACTGAAAAACTTAGAATATAAGAAACGCACAGTGTAGTACATAGTATATGAGTGAGTTGCACTGAAAAACTTAGAATTTAAGAAACGCACAGTGTAGTACATAGTATATGAGCGAGTTGCACTGAAAAACTTAGAATATAAAAAACGCACAGTGTAGTACATAGTATATGAGCGAGTTGCACTGAAAAACTTAGAATATAAGAAACGCACAGTGTAGTACATAGTATATGAGTGAGTTGCACTGAAAAACTTAGAATATAAGAAACGCACAGTGTAGTACATAGTATATGAGTGAGTTGCACTGAAAAACTTAGAATATAAGAAACGCACAGTGTAGTACATAGTATATGAGTGAGTTGCATTGAAAAACTTAGAATATAAGAAACGCACATATAGTACATAGTATATGAATGAGTTGCACTGAAAAACTTAGAATTTACTGAAAAAATCGCATTACACGAAATGCACAGTGTAGTACATAGTATATGAGTGAGTTGCACTGAAAAACTTAGAATATAAGAAACGCACAGTGTAGTACATAGTATATGAGTGAGTTGCACTGAAAAACTTAGAATTTAAGAAACGCACAGTGTAGTACATAGTATATGAGTGAGTTGCACTGAAAAACTTAGAATATAAGAAACGCACAGTGTAGTACATAGTATATGAGTGAGTTGCACTGAAAAACTTAGAATTTAAGAAAAGCACAGTGTAGTACATAGTATATGAGTGAGTTGCACTGAAAAACTTAGAATATAAGAAACGCACAGTGTAGTACATAGTATATGAGTGAGTTGCACTGAAAAACTTAGAATATAAGAAACGCACAGTGTAGTATATAGTATATGAGTGAGTTGCACTGAAAAACTTAGAATATAAGAAACGCACAGTGTAGTACATAGTATATGAGCGAGTTGCACTGAAAAACTTAGAATATAAGAAACGCACAGTGTAGTACATAGTATATGAGCGAGTTGCACTGAAAAACTTAGAATATAAGAAACGCACAGTGTAGTACATAGTATATGAGTGAGTTGCACTGAAAAACTTAGAATATAAGAAACGCACAGTGTAGTAGTACATAGTATATGAGTGAGTTGCACTGAAAAACTTAGAATTTACTGAAAAACCCGCATTACACGAAATGCACAGTGTAGTTCATAGTATATGAGTGAGTTGCACTGAAAAACTTAGAATATAAGAAACGCACAGTGTAGTACATAGTATATGAGTGAGTTGCACTGAAAAACTTAGAATTTAAGAAACGCACAGTGTAGTACATAGTATATGAGTGAGTTGCACTGAAAAACTTAGAATATAAGAAACGCACAGTGTAGTACATTGTATATGAGCGAGTTGCACTGAAAAACTTAGAATATAAGAAACGCACAGTGTAGTAAATAGTATATGAGTGAGTTGCACTGAAAAACTTAGAATATAAGAAACGCACAGTGTAGTACATAGTATATGAGTGAGTTGCACTGAAAAACTTAGAATATAAGAAACGCACAGTGTAGTACATAGTATATGAGTGAGTTGCACTGAAAAACTTAGAATATAAGAAACGCACATATAGTACATAGTATATGAATGAGTTGCACTGAAAAACTTAGAATATAAGAAACGCACAGTGTAGTACATAGTATATGAGCGAGTTGCACTGAAAAACTTAGAATATAAGAAACGCACAGTGTAGTACATAGTATATGAGTGAGTTGCACTGAAAAACTTAGAATATAAGAAACGCACAGTGTAGTACATAGTATATGAGTGAGTTGCACTGAAAAACTTAGAATTTAAGAAACGCACAGTGTAGTACATAGTATATGAGTGAGTTGCACTGAAAAACTTAGAATTTAATGAACGCACAGTGTAGTACATAGTATATGAGTGAGTTGCACTGAAAAACTTAGAATATAAGAAACGCACAGTGTAGTACATAGTATATGAGTGAGTTGCACTGAAAAACTTAGAATTTAAGAAACGCACAGTGTAGTACATAGTATATGAGTGAGTTGCACTGAAAAACTTAGAATATAAGAAAAGCACAGTGTAGTACATAGTATATGAGTGAGTTGCACTGAAAAACTTAGAATATAAGAAACGCACAGTGTAGTACATAGTATATGAGTGAGTTGCATTGAAAAACTTAGAATATAAGAAACGCACAGTGTAGTACATAGTATATGAGTGAGTTGCACTGAAAAACTTAGAATATAAGAAACGCACAGTGTAGTAGTACATAGTATATGAGTGAGTTGCACTGAAAAACTTAGAATTTACTGAAAAACCCGCATTACACGAAATGCACAGTGTAGTACATAGTATATGAGTGAGTTGCACTGAAAATTTTAGAATATAAGAAACGCACAGTGTAGTACATAGTATATGAGTGAGTTGCACTGAAAAACTTAGAATATAAGAAACGCACAGTGTAGTACATAGTATATGAGTGAGTTGCACTGAAAAACTTAGAATATAAGAAACGCACATATAGTACATAGTATATGAATGAGTTGCACTGAAAAACCTAGAATTTACTGAAAAACCCGCATTACACGAAATGCACAGTGTAGTACATAGTATATGAGTGAGTTGCACTGAAAAACTTAGAATATAAGAAACGCACAGTGTAGTACATAGTATATGAGTGAGTTGCACTGAAAAACTTAGAATATAAGAAACGCACAGTGTAGTACATAGTATATGAGTGAGTTGCACTGAAAAACTTAGAATATAAGAAACGCACAGTGTAGTACATAGTATATGAGCGAGTTGCACTGAAAAACTTAGAATATAAGAAACGCACAGTGTAGTACATAGTATATGAGTGAGTTGCACTGAAAAACTTAGAATATAAGAAACGCACAGTGTAGTACATAGTATATGAGTGAGTTGCACTGAAAAACTTAGAATATAAGAAACGCACAGTGTAGTACATAGTATATGAGTGAGTTGCACTGAAAAACTTAGAATTTACTGAAAAACCCGCATTACACGAAATGCACAGTGTAGTACATAGTATATGAGTGAGTTGCACTGAAAAACTTAGAATATAAGAAACGCACAGTGTAGTACATATATATGAGTGAGTTGCACTGAAAAACTTAGAATTTAAGAAACGCACAGTGTAGTACATAGTATATGAGTGAGTTGCACTGAAAATTTTAGAATATAAGAAACGCACAGTGTAGTACATAGTATATGAGTGAGTTGCACTGAAAAACTTAGAATATAAGAAACGCACAGTGTAGTACATAGTATATGAGTGAGTTGCACTGAAAAACTTAGAATTGAAGAAACGCACAGTGTAGTACATAGTATATGAGTGAGTTGCACTGAAAAACTTAGAATATAAGAAACGCACAGTATAGTACATAGTATATGAGTGAGTTGCACTCAAAAACTTAGAATATAAGAAACGCACAGTGTAGTACATAGTATATGAGTGAGTTGCACTGAAAAACTTAGAATTTAAGAAACGCACAGTGTAGTACATAGTATATGAGTGAGTTGCACTGAAAATTTTAGAATATAAGAAACGCACAGTGTAGTACATAGTATATGAGTGAGTTGCACTGAAAAACTTAGAATATAAGAAACGCACAGTGTAGTACATAGTATATGAGTGAGTTGCACTGAAAAATTTAGAATATAAGAAACGCACATATAGTACATAGTATATGAATGAGTTGCACTGAAAAACCTAGAATTTACTGAAAAACCCGCATTACACGAAATGCACAGTGTAGTACATAGTATATGAGTGAGTTGCACTGAAAAACTTAGAATATAAGAAACGCACAGTGTAGTACATAGTATATGAGTGAGTTGCACTGAAAAACTTAGAATATAAGAAACGCACAGTGTAGTACATAGTATATGAGTGAGTTGCACTGAAAAACTTAGAATATAAGAAACGCACAGTGTAGTACATAGTATATGAGCGAGTTGCACTGAAAAACTTAGAATATAAGAAACGCACAGTGTAGTACATAGTATATGAGTGAGTTGCACTGAAAAACTTAGAATATAAGAAACGCACAGTGTAGTACATAGTATATGAGTGAGTTGCACTGAAAAACTTAGAATATAAGAAACGCACAGTGTAGTACATAGTATATGAGTGAGTTGCATTGAAAAACTTAGAATATAAGAAACACACATATAGTACATAGTATATGAATGAGTTGCACTGAAAAACTTAGAATTTACTGAAAAAATCGCATTACACGAAATGCACAGTGTAGTACATAGTATATGAGTGAGTTGCACTGAAAAACTTAGAATATAAGAAACGCACAGTGTAGTACATAGTATATGAGTGAGTTGCACTGAAAAACTTAGAATTTAAGAAACGCACAGTGTAGTACATAGTATATGAGTGAGTTGCACTGAAAAACTTAGAATATAAGAAACGCACAGTGTAGTACATAGTATATGAGTGAGTTGCACTGAAAAACTTAGAATTTAAGAAACGCACAGTGTAGTACATAGTATATGAGTGAGTTGCACTGAAAAACTTAGAATATAAGAAACGCACAGTGTAGTACATAGTATATGAGTGAGTTGCACTGAAAAACTTAGAATATAAGAAACGCACAGTGTAGTACATAGTATATGAGTGAGTTGCATTGAAAAACTTAGAATATAAGAAACGCACAGTGTAGTACATAGTATATGAGTGAGTTGCACTGAAAAACTTAGAATATAAGAAACGCACAGTGTAGTAGTACATAGTATATGAGTGAGTTGCACTGAAAAACTTAGAATATAAGAAACGCACAGTGTAGTACATGGTATATGAGTGAGTTGCACTGAAAAACTTAGAATATAAGAAACGCACAGTGTAGTACATAGTATATGAGTGAGTTGCACTGAAAAACTTAGAATTTAAGAAACGCACAGTGTAGTACATAGTATATGAGTGAGTTGCACTGAAAAACTTAGAATATAAGAAACGCACAGTGTAGTACATAGTATATGAGTGAGTTGCACTGAAAAACTTAGAATATAAGAAACGCACATATAGTACATAGTATATGAATGAGTTGCACTGAAAAACTTAGAATTTACTGAAAAAATCGCATTACACGAAATGCACAGTGTAGTACATAGTATATGAGTGAGTTGCACTGAAAAACTTAGAATATAAGAAACGCACAGTGTAGTACATAGTATATGAGTGAGTTGCACTGAAAAACTTAGAATATAAGAAACGCACAGTGTAGTACATAGTATATGAGTGAGTTGCACTGAAAAACTTAGAATATAAGAAACGCACAGTGTAGTACATAGTATATGAGTGAGTTGCACTGAAAAACTTAGAATTTAAGAAACGCACAGTGTAGTACATAGTATATGAGTGAGTTGCACTGAAAAACTTAGAATATAAGAAACGCACAGTGTAGTACATAGTATATGAGCGAGTTGCACTGAAAAACTTAGAATATAAGAAACGCACAGTGTAGTACATAGTATATGAGTGAGTTGCACTGAAAAACTTAGAATATAAGAAACGCACAGTGTAGTACATAGTATATAAGTGAGTTGCACTGAAAAACTTAGAATATAAGAAACGCACAGTGTAGTACATAGTATATGAGTGAGTTGCACTGAAAAACTTAGAATTTACTGAAAAACCCGCATTACACGAAATGCACAGTGTAGCACATAGTATATGAGTGAGTTGCACTGAAAAACTTAGAATATAAGAAACGCACAGTGTAGTACATAGTATATGAGTGAGTTGCACTGAAAAACTTAGAATATAAGAAACGCACAGTGTAGTACATAGTATATGAGTGAGTTGCACTGAAAAACTTAGAATTTACTGAAAAACCCGCATTACACGAAATGCACAGTGTAGTACATAGTATATGAGTGAGTTGCACTGAAAAACTTAGAATATAAGAAACGCACAGTGTAGTACATAGTATATGAGTGAGTTAAACTGAAAAACTTAGAATATAAGAAACGCATAGTGTAGTACATAGTATATGAGTGAGTTGCACTGAAAAACTTAGAATATAAGAAACGCACAGTGTAGTACATAGTATATGAGTGAGTTGCACTGAAAAACTTAGAATATAAGAAACGCACAGTGTAGTACATAGTATATGAGTGAGTTGCACTGAAAAACTTAGAATTTAAGAAACGCACAGTGTAGTACATAGTATATGAGTGAGTTGCACTGAAAAACTTAGAATATAAGAAACGCACAGTGTAGTACATAGTATATGAGCGAGTTGCACTGAAAAACTTAGAATATAAGAAACGCACAGTGTAGTACATAGTATATGAGTGAGTTGCACTGAAAAACTTAGAATATAAGAAACGCACAGTGTAGTACATAGTATATGAGTGAGTTGCACTGAAAAACTTAGAATATAAGAAACGCACAGTGTAGTACATAGTATATGAGTGAGTTGCACTGAAAAACTTAGAATTTAAGAAACGCACAGTGTAGTACATAGTATATGAGTGAGTTGCACTGAAAAACTTAGAATATAAGAAACGCACAGTGTAGTACATAGTATATGAGTGAGTTGCACTGAAAAACTTAGAATTTAAGAAACGCACAGTGTAGTACATAGTATATGAGTGAGTTGCACTGAAAAACTTAGAATATAAGAAACGCACAGTGTAGTACATAGTATATGAGTGAGTTGCACTGAAAAACTTAGAATTTAAGAAACGCACAGTGTAGTACATAGTATATGAGCGAGTTGCACTGAAAAACTTAGAATATAAAAAACGCACAGTGTAGTACATAGTATATGAGCGAGTTGCACTGAAAAACTTAGAATATAAGAAACGCACAGTGTAGTACATAGTATATGAGTGAGTTGCACTGAAAAACTTAGAATATAAGAAACGCACAGTGTAGTACATAGTATATGAGTGAGTTGCACTGAAAAACTTAGAATATAAGAAACGCACAGTGTAGTACATAGTATATGAGTGAGTTGCATTGAAAAACTTAGAATATAAGAAACGCACATATAGTACATAGTATATGAATGAGTTGCACTGAAAAACTTAGAATTTACTGAAAAATCGCATTACACGAAATGCACAGTGTAGTACATAGTATATGAGTGAGTTGCACTGAAAAACTTAGAATATAAGAAACGCACAGTGTAGTACATAGTATATGAGTGAGTTGCACTGAAAAACTTAGAATTTAAGAAACGCACAGGGTAGTACATACTATATGAGTGAGTTGCACTGAAAAACTTAGAATATAAGAAACGCACAGTGTAGTACATAGTATATGAGCGAGTTGCACTGAAAAACTTAGAATATAAGAAACGCACAGTGTAGTACATAGTATATGAGTGAGTTGCACTGAAAAACTTAGAATATAAGAAACGCACAGTGTAGTACATAGTATATGAGTGAGTTGCACTGAAAAACTTAGAATATAAGAAACGCACATATAGTACATAGTATATGAATGAGTTGCACTGAAAAACCTAGAATTTACTGAAAAACCCGCATTACACGAAATGCACAGTGTAGTACATAGTATATGAGTGAGTTGCACTGAAAAACTTAGAATATAAGAAACGCACAGTGTAGTACATAGTATATGAGTGAGTTGCACTGAAAAACTTAGAATATAAGAAACGCACAGTGTAGTACATAGTATATGAGTGAGTTGCACTGAAAAACTTAGAATATAAGAAACGCACAGTGTAGTACATATATATGAGTGAGTTGCACTGAAAAACTTAGAATTTAAGAAACGCACAGTGTAGTACATAGTATATGAGTGAGTTGCACTGAAAATTTTAGAATATAAGAAACGCACAGTGTAGTACATAGTATATGAGTGAGTTGCACTGAAAAACTTAGAATATAAGAAACGCACAGTGTAGTACATAGTATATGAGTGAGTTGCACTGAAAAACTTAGAATATAAGAAACGCACATATAGTACATAGTATATGAATGAGTTGCACCCAAAAACCTAGAATTTACTGAAAAACCCGCATTACACGAAATGCACAGTGTAGTACATAGTATATGAGTGAGTTGCACTGAAAAACTTAGAATATAAGAAACGCACAGTGTAGTACATAGTATATGAGTGAGTTGCACTGAAAAACTTAGAATTTAAGAAACGCACAGTGTAGTACATAGTATATGAGCGAGTTGCACTGAAAAACTTAGAATATAAAAAACGAACAGTGTAGTACATAGTATATGAGCGAGTTGCACTGAAAAACTTAGAATATAAGAAACGCACAGTGTAGTACATAGTATATGAGTGAGTTGCACTGAAAAACTTAGAATATAAGAAACGCACAGTGTAGTACATAGTATATGAGTGAGTTGCACTGAAAAACTTAGAATATAAGAAACGCACAGTGTAGTACATAGTATATGAGTGAGTTGCATTGAAAAACTTAGAATATAAGAAACGCACATATAGTACATAGTATATGAATGAGTTGCACTGAAAAACTTAGAATTTACTGAAAAAATCGCATTACACGAAATGCACAGTGTAGTACATAGTATATGAGTGAGTTGCACTGAAAAACTTAGAATATAAGAAACGCACAGTGAAGTACATAGTATATGAGTGAGTTGCACTGAAAAACTTAGAATTTAAGAAACGCACAGGGTAGTACATACTATATGAGTGAGTTGCACTGAAAAACTTAGAATATAAGAAACGCACAGTGTAGTACATAGTATATGAGTGAGTTGCAGTGAAAAACTTAGAATATAAGAAACGCACAGTGTAGTACATAGTATATGAGTGAGTTGCACTGAAAAACTTAGAATATAAGAAACGCACAGTGTAGTACATAGTATATGAGTGAGTTGCACTGAAAAACTTAGAATATAAGAAACGCACATATAGTACATAGTATATGAATGAGTTGCACTGAAAAACCTAGAATTTACTGAAAAACCCGCATTACACGAAATGCACACTGTAGTACATAGTATATGAGTGAGTTGCACTGAAAAACTTAGAATATAAGAAACGCACAGTGTAGTATATAGTATATGAGTGAGTTGCACTGAAAAACTTAGAATATAAGAAACGCACAGTGTAGTACATAGTATATGAGTGAGTTGCACTGAAAAACTTAGAATATAAGAAACGCACAGTGTAGTACATATATATGAGTGAGTTGCACTGAAAAACTTAGAATTTAAGAAACGCACAGTGTAGTACATAGTATATGAGTGAGTTGCACTGAAAATTTTAGAATATAAGAAACGCACAGTGTAGTACATAGTATATGAGTGAGTTGCACTGAAAAACTTAGAATATAAGAAACGCACAGTGTAGTACATAGTATATGAGTGAGTTGCACTGAAAAACTTAGAATATAAGAAACGCACAGTGTAGTACATAGTATATGAGCGAGTTGCACTGAAAAACTTAGAATATAAGAAACGCACAGTGTAGTACATAGTATATGAGTGAGTTGCACTGAAAAACTTAGAATATAAGAAACGCACAGTGTAGTACATAGTATATGAGTGAGTTGCACTGAAAAACTTAGAATATAAGAAACGCACAGTGTAGTACATAGTATATGAGTGAGTTGCATTGAAAAACTTAGAATATAAGAAACGCACATATAGTACATAGTATATGAATGAGTTGCACTGAAAAACTTAGAATTTACTGAAAAAATCGCATTACACGAAATGCACAGTGTAGTACATAGTATATGAGTGAGTTGCACTGAAAAACTTAGAATATAAGAAACGCACAGTGTAGTACATAGTATATGAGTGAGTTGCACTGAAAAACTTAGAATATAAGAAACGCACAGTGTAGTACATAGTATATGAGTGAGTTGCACTGAAAAACTTAGAATATAAGAAACGCACAGTGTAGTACATAGTATATGAGTGAGTTGCACTGAAAAACTTAGAATTTAAGAAACGCACAGTGTAGTACATAGTATATGAGTGAGTTGCACTGAAAAACTTAGAATATAAGAAACGCACAGTGTAGTTCATAGTATATGAGTGAGTTGCACTGAAAAACTTAGAATATAAGAAACGCACAGTGTAGTAGTACATAGTATATGAGTGAGTTGCACTGAAAAACTTAGAATTTACTGAAAAACCCGCATTACACGAAATGCACAGTGTAGTACATAGTATATGAGTGAGTTGCACTGAAAATTTTAGAATATAAGAAACGCACAGTGTAGTACATAGTATATGAGTGAGTTGCACTGAAAAACTTAGAATATAAGAAACGCACAGTGTAGTACATAGTATATGAGTGAGTTGCACTGAAAAACTTAGAATATAAGAAACGCACATATAGTACATAGTATATGAATGAGTTGCACTGAAAAACTTAGAATTTACTGAAAAAATCGCATTACACGAAATGCACAGTGTAGTACATAGTATATGAGTGAGTTGCACTGAAAAACTTAGAATTTAAGAAACGCACAGTGTAGTACATAGTATATGAGCGAGTTGCACTGAAAAACTTAGAATATAAAAAACGCACAGTGTAGTACATAGTATATGAGCGAGTTGCACTGAAAAACTTAGAATATAAGAAACGCACAGTGTAGTACATAGTATATGAGTGAGTTGCACTGAAAAACTTAGAATATAAGAAACGCACAGTGTAGTACATAGTATATGAGTGAGTTGCACTGAAAAACTTAGAATATAAGAAACGCACAGTGTAGTACATAGTATATGAGTGAGTTGCATTGAAAAACTTAGAATATAAGAAACGCACATATAGTACATAGTATATGAATGAGTTGCACTGAAAAACTTAGAATTTACTGAAAAAATCGCATTACACGAAATGCACAGTGTAGTATATAGTATATGAGTGAGTTGCACTGAAAAACTTAGAATATAAGAAACGCACAGTGTAGTACATAGTATATGAGTGAGTTGCACTGAAAAACTTAGAATTTAAGAAAAGCACAGTGTAGTACATAGTATATGAGTGAGTTGCACTGAAAAACTTAGAATATAAGAAACGCACAGTGTAGTACATAGTATATGAGCGAGTTGCACTGAAAAACTTAGAATATAAGAAACGCACAGTGTAGTACATAGTATATGAGTGAGTTGCACTGAAAAACTTAGAATATAAGAAACGCACAGTGTAGTACATAGTATATGAGTGAGTTGCACTGAAAAACTTAGAATATAAGAAACGCACAGTGTAGTACATAGTATATGAGTGAGTTGCACTGAAAAACTTAGAATATAAGAAACGCACATATAGTACATAGTATATGAATGAGTTGCACTGAAAAACCTAGAATTTACTGAAAAACCCGCATTACACGAAATGCACAGTGTAGTACATAGTATATGAGTGAGTTGCACTGAAAAACTTAGAATATAAGAAACGCAGAGTGTAGTACATAGTATATGAGTGAGTTGCACTGAAAAACTTAGAATATAAGAAACGCACAGTGTAGTACATAGTATATGAGTGAGTTGCACTGAAAAACTTAGAATATAAGAAACGCACAGTGTAGTACATAGTATATGAGTGAGTTGCATTGAAAAACTTAGAATATAAGAAACGCACAGTGTAGTACATAGTATATGAGTGAGTTGCACTGAAAAACTTAGAATATAAGAAACGCACAGTGTAGTAGTACATAGTATATGAGTGAGTTGCACTGAAAAACTTAGAATTTAAGAAACGCACAGTGTAGTACATAGTATATGAGTGAGTTGCACTGAAAAACTTAGAATATAAGAATCGCACAGTGTAGTACATAGTATATGAGTGAGTTGCACTGAAAAACTTAGAATTTAAGAAACGCACAGTGTAGTACATAGTATATGAGTGAGTTGCACTGAAAAACTTAGAATATAAGAAACGCACAGTGTAGTTCATAGTATATGAGTGAGTTGCACTGAAAAACTTAGAATATAAGAAACGCACAGTGTAGTAGTACATAGTATATGAGTGAGTTGCACTGAAAAACTTAGAATTTACTGAAAAACCCGCATTACACGAAATGCACAGTGTAGTACATAGTATATGAGTGAGTTGCACTGAAAATTTTAGAATATAAGAAACGCACAGTGTAGTACATAGTATATGAGTGAGTTGCACTGAAAAACTTAGAATATAAGAAACGCACAGTGTAGTACATAGTATATGAGTGAGTTGCACTGAAAAACTTAGAATATAAGAAACGCACATATAGTACATAGTATATGAATGAGTTGCACTGAAAAACTTAGAATTTACTGAAAAAATCGCATTACACGAAATGCACAGTGTAGTACATAGTATATGAGTGAGTTGCACTGAAAAACTTAGAATATAAGAAACGCACAGTGTAGTACATAGTATATGAGTGAGTTGCACTGAAAAACTTAGAATTTAAGAAACGCACAGTGTAGTACATAGTATATGAGCGAGTTGCACTGAAAAACTTAGAATATAAAAAACGCACAGTGTAGTACATAGTATATGAGTGAGTTGCACTGAAAAACTTAGAATATAAGAAACGCACAGTGTAGTACATAGTATATGAGTGAGTTGCAGTGAAAAACTTAGAATATAAGAAACGCACAGTGTAGTACATAGTATATGAGTGAGTTGCACTGAAAAACTTAGAATATAAGAAACGCACAGTGTAGTACATAGTATATGAGTGAGTTGCACTGAAAAACTTAGAATATAAGAAACGCACATATAGTACATAGTATATGAATGAGTTGCACTGAAAAACCTAGAATTTACTGAAAAACCCGCATTACACGAAATGCACACTGTAGTACATAGTATATGAGTGAGTTGCACTGAAAAACTTAGAATATAAGAAACGCACAGTGTAGTATATAGTATATGAGTGAGTTGCACTGAAAAACTTAGAATATAAGAAACGCACAGTGTAGTACATAGTATATGAGTGAGTTGCACTGAAAAACTTAGAATATAAGAAACGCACAGTGTAGTACATATATATGAGTGAGTTGCACTGAAAAACTTAGAATTTAAGAAACGCACAGTGTAGTACATAGTATATGAGTGAGTTGCACTGAAAATTTTAGAATATAAGAAACGCACAGTGTAGTACATAGTATATGAGTGAGTTGCACTGAAAAACTTAGAATATAAGAAACGCACAGTGTAGTACATAGTATATGAGTGAGTTGCACTGAAAAACTTAGAATATAAGAAACGCACAGTGTAGTACATAGTATATGAGCGAGTTGCACTGAAAAACTTAGAATATAAGAAACGCACAGTGTAGTACATAGTATATGAGTGAGTTGCACTGAAAAACTTAGAATATAAGAAACGCACAGTGTAGTACATAGTATATGAGTGAGTTGCACTGAAAAACTTAGAATATAAGAAACGCACAGTGTAGTACATAGTATATGAGTGAGTTGCATTGAAAAACTTAGAATATAAGAAACGCACATATAGTACATAGTATATGAATGAGTTGCACTGAAAAACTTAGAATTTACTGAAAAAATCGCATTACACGAAATGCACAGTGTAGTACATAGTATATGAGTGAGTTGCACTGAAAAACTTAGAATATAAGAAACGCACAGTGTAGTACATAGTATATGAGTGAGTTGCACTGAAAAACTTAGAATATAAGAAACGCACAGTGTAGTACATAGTATATGAGTGAGTTGCACTGAAAAACTTAGAATATAAGAAACGCACAGTGTAGTACATAGTATATGAGTGAGTTGCACTGAAAAACTTAGAATTTAAGAAACGCACAGTGTAGTACATAGTATATGAGTGAGTTGCACTGAAAAACTTAGAATATAAGAAACGCACAGTGTAGTTCATAGTATATGAGTGAGTTGCACTGAAAAACTTAGAATATAAGAAACGCACAGTGTAGTAGTACATAGTATATGAGTGAGTTGCACTGAAAAACTTAGAATTTACTGAAAAACCCGCATTACACGAAATGCACAGTGTAGTACATAGTATATGAGTGAGTTGCACTGAAAATTTTAGAATATAAGAAACGCACAGTGTAGTACATAGTATATGAGTGAGTTGCACTGAAAAACTTAGAATATAAGAAACGCACAGTGTAGTACATAGTATATGAGTGAGTTGCACTGAAAAACTTAGAATATAAGAAACGCACATATAGTACATAGTATATGAATGAGTTGCACTGAAAAACTTAGAATTTACTGAAAAAATCGCATTACACGAAATGCACAGTGTAGTACATAGTATATGAGTGAGTTGCACTGAAAAACTTAGAATTTAAGAAACGCACAGTGTAGTACATAGTATATGAGCGAGTTGCACTGAAAAACTTAGAATATAAAAAACGCACAGTGTAGTACATAGTATATGAGCGAGTTGCACTGAAAAACTTAGAATATAAGAAACGCACAGTGTAGTACATAGTATATGAGTGAGTTGCACTGAAAAACTTAGAATATAAGAAACGCACAGTGTAGTACATAGTATATGAGTGAGTTGCACTGAAAAACTTAGAATATAAGAAACGCACAGTGTAGTACATAGTATATGAGTGAGTTGCATTGAAAAACTTAGAATATAAGAAACGCACATATAGTACATAGTATATGAATGAGTTGCACTGAAAAACTTAGAATTTACTGAAAAAATCGCATTACACGAAATGCACAGTGTAGTATATAGTATATGAGTGAGTTGCACTGAAAAACTTAGAATATAAGAAACGCACAGTGTAGTACATAGTATATGAGTGAGTTGCACTGAAAAACTTAGAATTTAAGAAAAGCACAGTGTAGTACATAGTATATGAGTGAGTTGCACTGAAAAACTTAGAATATAAGAAACGCACAGTGTAGTACATAGTATATGAGCGAGTTGCACTGAAAAACTTAGAATATAAGAAACGCACAGTGTAGTACATAGTATATGAGTGAGTTGCACTGAAAAACTTAGAATATAAGAAACGCACAGTGTAGTACATAGTATATGAGTGAGTTGCACTGAAAAACTTAGAATATAAGAAACGCACAGTGTAGTACATAGTATATGAGTGAGTTGCACTGAAAAACTTAGAATATAAGAAACGCACATATAGTACATAGTATATGAATGAGTTGCACTGAAAAACCTAGAATTTACTGAAAAACCCGCATTACACGAAATGCACAGTGTAGTACATAGTATATGAGTGAGTTGCACTGAAAAACTTAGAATATAAGAAACGCAGAGTGTAGTACATAGTATATGAGTGAGTTGCACTGAAAAACTTAGAATATAAGAAACGCACAGTGTAGTACATAGTATATGAGTGAGTTGCACTGAAAAACTTAGAATATAAGAAACGCACAGTGTAGTACATAGTATATGAGTGAGTTGCATTGAAAAACTTAGAATATAAGAAACGCACAGTGTAGTACATAGTATATGAGTGAGTTGCACTGAAAAACTTAGAATATAAGAAACGCACAGTGTAGTAGTACATAGTATATGAGTGAGTTGCACTGAAAAACTTAGAATTTAAGAAACGCACAGTGTAGTACATAGTATATGAGTGAGTTGCACTGAAAAACTTAGAATATAAGAATCGCACAGTGTAGTACATAGTATATGAGTGAGTTGCACTGAAAAACTTAGAATTTAAGAAACGCACAGTGTAGTACATAGTATATGAGTGAGTTGCACTGAAAAACTTAGAATATAAGAAACGCACAGTGTAGTTCATAGTATATGAGTGAGTTGCACTGAAAAACTTAGAATATAAGAAACGCACAGTGTAGTAGTACATAGTATATGAGTGAGTTGCACTGAAAAACTTAGAATTTACTGAAAAACCCGCATTACACGAAATGCACAGTGTAGTACATAGTATATGAGTGAGTTGCACTGAAAATTTTAGAATATAAGAAACGCACAGTGTAGTACATAGTATATGAGTGAGTTGCACTGAAAAACTTAGAATATAAGAAACGCACAGTGTAGTACATAGTATATGAGTGAGTTGCACTGAAAAACTTAGAATATAAGAAACGCACATATAGTACATAGTATATGAATGAGTTGCACTGAAAAACTTAGAATTTACTGAAAAAATCGCATTACACGAAATGCACAGTGTAGTACATAGTATATGAGTGAGTTGCACTGAAAAACTTAGAATATAAGAAACGCACAGTGTAGTACATAGTATATGAGTGAGTTGCACTGAAAAACTTAGAATTTAAGAAACGCACAGTGTAGTACATAGTATATGAGCGAGTTGCACTGAAAAACTTAGAATATAAAAAACGCACAGTGTAGTACATAGTATATGAGCGAGTTGCACTGAAAAACTTAGAATATAAGAAACGCACAGTGTAGTACATAGTATATGAGTGAGTTGCACTGAAAAACTTAGAATATAAGAAACGCACAGTGTAGTACATAGTATATGAGTGAGTTGCACTGAAAAACTTAGAATATAAGAAACGCACAGTGTAGTACATAGTATATGAGTGAGTTGCATTGAAAAACTTAGAATATAAGAAACGCACATATAGTACATAGTATATGAATGAGTTGCACTGAAAAACTTAGAATTTACTGAAAAAATCGCATTACACGAAATGCACAGTGTAGTATATAGTATATGAGTGAGTTGCACTGAAAAACTTAGAATATAAGAAACGCACAGTGTAGTACATAGTATATGAGTGAGTTGCACTGAAAAACTTAGAATTTAAGAAAAGCACAGTGTAGTACATAGTATATGAGTGAGTTGCACTGAAAAACTTAGAATATAAGAAACGCACAGTGTAGTACATAGTATATGAGCGAGTTGCACTGAAAAACTTAGAATATAAGAAACGCACAGTGTAGTACATAGTATATGAGTGAGTTGCACTGAAAAACTTAGAATATAAGAAACGCACAGTGTAGTACATAGTATATGAGTGAGTTGCACTGAAAAACTTAGAATATAAGAAACGCACAGTGTAGTACATAGTATATGAGTGAGTTGCACTGAAAAACTTAGAATATAAGAAACGCACATATAGTACATAGTATATGAATGAGTTGCACTGAAAAACCTAGAATTTACTGAAAAACCCGCATTACACGAAATGCACAGTGTAGTACATAGTATATGAGTGAGTTGCACTGAAAAACTTAGAATATAAGAAACGCAGAGTGTAGTACATAGTATATGAGTGAGTTGCACTGAAAAACTTAGAATATAAGAAACGCACAGTGTAGTACATAGTATATGAGTGAGTTGCACTGAAAAACTTAGAATATAAGAAACGCACAGTGTAGTACATAGTATATGAGTGAGTTGCATTGTAAAACTTAGAATATAAGAAACGCACAGTGTAGTACATAGTATATGAGTGAGTTGCACTGAAAAACTTAGAATATAAGAAACGCACAGTGTAGTAGTACATAGTATATGAGTGAGTTGCACTGAAAAACTTAGAATTTAAGAAACGCACAGTGTAGTACATAGTATATGAGTGAGTTGCACTGAAAAACTTAGAATATAAGAATCGCACAGTGTAGTACATAGTATATGAGTGAGTTGCACTGAAAAACTTAGAATTTAAGAAACGCACAGTGTAGTACATAGTATATGAGTGAGTTGCACTGAAAAACTTAGAATATAAGAAACGCACAGTGTAGTACATAGTATATGAGTGAGTTGCACTGAAAAACTTAGAATTTAAGAAACGCACAGGGTAGTACATACTATATGAGTGAGTTGCACTGAAAAACTTAGAATATAAGAAACGCACAGTGTAGTACATAGTATATGAGTGAGTTGCACTGAAAAACTTAGAATATAAGAAACGCACAGTGTAGTACATAGTATATGAGTGAGTTGCACTGAAAAACTTAGAATATAAGAAACGCACAGTGTAGTACATAGTATATGAGTGAGTTGCACTGAAAAACTTAGAATATAAGAAACGCACATATAGTACATAGTATATGAATGAGTTGCACTGAAAAACCTAGAATTTACTGAAAAACCCGCATTACACAAAATGCAAACTGTAGTACATAGTATATGAGTGAGTTGCACTGAAAAACTTAGAATATAAGAAACGCACAGTGTAGTATATAGTATATGAGTGAGTTGCACTGAAAAACTTAGAATATAAGAAATGCACAGTGTAGTACATAGTATATGAGTGAGTTGCACTGAAAAACTTAGAATATAAGAAACGCACAGTGTAGTACATATATATGAGTGAGTTGCACTGAAAAACTTAGAATTTAAGAAACGCACAGTGTAGTACATAGTATATGAGTGAGTTGCACTGAAAATTTTAGAATATAAGAAACGCACAGTGTAGTACATAGTATATGAGTGAGTTGCACTGAAAAACTTAGAATATAAGAAACGCACAGTGTAGTACATAGTATATGAGTGAGTTGCACTGAAAAACTTAGAATATAAGAAACGCACATATAGTACATAGTATATGAATGAGTTGCACTGAAAAACCTAGAATTTACTGAAAAACCCGCATTACACGAAATGCACAGTGTAGTACATAGTATATGAGTGAGTTGCACTGAAAAACTTAGAATATAAGAAACGCACAGTGTAGTACATAGTATATGAGTGAGTTGCACTGAAAAACTTAGAATATAAGAAACGCACAGTGTAGTACATAGTATATGAGTGAGTTGCACTGAAAAACTTAGAATATAAGAAACGCACAGTGTAGTACATAGTATATGAGCGAGTTGCACTGAAAAACTTAGAATATAAGAAACGCACAGTGTAGTACATAGTATATGAGTGAGTTGCACTGAAAAACTTAGAATATAAGAAACGCACAGTGAAGTACATAGTATATGAGTGAGTTGCACTGAAAAACTTAGAATATAAGAAACGCACAGTGTAGTACATAGTATATGAGTGAGTTGCATTGAAAAACTTAGAATATAAGAAACGCACATATAGTACATAGTATATGAATGAGTTGCACTGAAAAACTTAGAATTTACTGAAAAAATCGCATTACACGAAATGCACAGTGTAGTACATAGTATATGAGTGAGTTGCACTGAAAAACTTAGAATATAAGAAACGCACAGTGTAGTACATAGTATATGAGTGAGTTGCACTGAAAAACTTAGAATTTAAGAAACGCACAGTGTAGTACATAGTATATGAGTGAGTTGCACTGAAAAACTTAGAATATAAGAAACGCACAGTGTAGTACATAGTATATGAGTGAGTTGCACTGAAAAACTTAGAATTTAAGAAACGCACAGTGTAGTACATAGTATATGAGTGAGTTGCACTGAAAAACTTAGAATATAAGAAACGCACAGTGTAGTACATAGTATATGAGTGAGTTGCACTGAAAAACTTAGAATATAAGAAACGCACAGTGTAGTACATAGTATATGAGTGAGTTGCATTGAAAAACTTAGAATATAAGAAACGCACAGTGTAGTACATAGTATATGAGTGAGTTGCACTGAAAAACTTAGAATATAAGAAACGCACAGTGTAGTAGTACATAGTATATGAGTGAGTTGCACTGAAAAACTTAGAATATAAGAAACGCACAGTGTAGTACATAGTATATGAGTGAGTTGCACTGAAAAACTTAGAATATAAGAAACGCACAGTGTAGTACATAGTATATGAGTGAGTTGCACTGAAAAACTTAGAATTTAAGAAACGCACAGTGTAGTACATAGTATATGAGTGAGTTGCACTGAAAAACTTAGAATATAAGAAACGCACAGTGTAGTTCATAGTATATGAGTGAGTTGCACTGAAAAACTTAGAATATAAGAAACGCACAGTGTAGTACAAAGTATATGAGTGAGTTGCACTGAAAAACTTAGAATATAAGAAACGCACAGTGTAGTACATAGTATATGAGTGAGTTGCACTGAAAAACTTAGAATATAAGAAACGCACATATAGTACATAGTATATGAATGAGTTGCACTGAAAAACTTAGAATTTACTGAAAAAATCGCATTACACGAAATGCACAGTGTAGTACATAGTATATGAGTGAGTTGCACTGAAAAACTTAGAATATAAGAAACGCACAGTGTAGTACATAGTATATGAGTGAGTTGCACTGAAAAACTTAGAATTTAAGAAACGCACAGTGTAGTACATAGTATATGAGCGAGTTGCACTGAAAAACTTAGAATATAAAAAACGCACAGTGTAGTACATAGTATATGAGCGAGTTGCACTGAAAAACTTAGAATATAAGAAACGCACAGTGTAGTACATAGTATATGAGTGAGTTGCACTGAAAAACTTAGAATATAAGAAACGCACAGTGTAGTACATAGTATATGAGTGAGTTGCACTGAAAAACTTAGAATATAAGAAACGCACAGTGTAGTACATAGTATATGAGTGAGTTGCACTGAAAAACTTAGAATATAAGAAACGCACAGTGTAGTACATAGTATATGAGCGAGTTGCACTGAAAAACTTAGAATTTACTGAAAAAATCGCATTACACGAAATGCACAGTGTAGTACATAGTATATGAGTGAGTTGCACTGAAAAACTTAGAATATAAGAAACGCACAGTGTAGTACATAGTATATGAGTGAGTTGCACTGAAAAACTTAGAATTTAAGAAACGCACAGTGTAGTACATAGTATATGAGCGAGTTGCACTGAAAAACTTAGAATGTAAGAAACGCACAGTGTAGTACATAGTATATGAGCGAGTTGCACTGAAAAACTTAGAATATAAGAAACGCACAGTGTAGTACATAGTATATGAGTGAGTTGCACTGAAAAACTTAGAATATAAGAAACGCACAGTGTAGTACATAGTATATGAGTGAGTTGCACTGAAAAACTTAGAATATAAGAAACGCACAGTGTAGTACATAGTATATGAGTGAGTTGCACTGAAAAACTTAGAATATAAGAAACGCACATATAGTACATAGTATATGAATGAGTTGCACTGAAAAACCTAGAATTTACTGAAAAACCCGCATTACACGAAATGCACAGTGTAGTACATAGTATATGAGTGAGTTGCACTGAAAAACTTAGAATATAAGAAACGCACATATAGTACATAGTATATGAATGAGTTGCACTGAAAAACCTAGAATTTACTGAAAAACCCGCATTACACGAAATGCACACTGTAGTACATAGTATATGAGTGAGTTGCACTGAAAAACTTAGAATATAAGAAACGCACAGTGTAGTATATAGTATATGAGTGAGTTGCACTGAAAAACTTAGAATATAAGAAACGCACAGTGTAGTACATAGTATATGAGTGAGTTGCACTGAAAAACTTAGAATATAAGAAACGCACAGTGTAGTACATATATATGAGTGAGTTGCACTGAAAAACTTAGAATTTAAGAAACGCACAGTGTAGTACATAGTATATGAGTGAGTTGCACTGAAAATTTTAGAATATAAGAAACGCACAGTGTAGTACATAGTATATGAGTGAGTTGCACTGAAAAACTTAGAATATAAGAAACGCACAGTGTAGTACATAGTATATGAGTGAGTTGCACTGAAAAACTTAGAATATAAGAAACGCACATATAGTACATAGTATATGAATGAGTTGCACTGAAAAACCTAGAATTTACTGAAAAACCCGCATTACACGAAATGCACAGTGTAGTACATAGTATATGAGTGAGTTGCACTGAAAAACTTAGAATATAAGAAACGCACAGTGTAGTACATAGTATATGAGTGAGTTGCACTGAAAAACTTAGAATATAAGAAACGCACAGTGTAGTACATAGTATATGAGTGAGTTGCACTGAAAAACTTAGAATATAAGAAACGCACAGTGTAGTACATAGTATATGAGCGAGTTGCACTGAAAAACTTAGAATATAAGAAACGCACAGTGTAGTACATAGTATATGAGTGAGTTGCACTGAAAAACTTAGAATATAAGAAACGCACAGTGAAGTACATAGTATATGAGTGAGTTGCACTGAAAAACTTAGAATATAAGAAACGCACAGTGTAGTACATAGTATATGAGTGAGTTGCAGTGAAAAACTTAGAATATAAGAAACGCACATATAGTACATAGTATATGAATGAGTTGCACTGAAAAACTTAGAATTTACTGAAAAAATCGCATTACACGAAATGCACAGTGTAGTACATAGTATATGAGTGAGTTGCACTGAAAAACTTAGAATATAAGAAACGCACAGTGTAGTACATAGTATATGAGTGAGTTGCACTGAAAAATTTAGAATTTAAGAAACGCACAGTGTAGTACATAGTATATGAGTGAGTTGCACTGAAAAACTTAGAATATAAGAAACGCACAGTGTAGTACATAGTATATGAGTGAGTTGCACTGAAAAACTTAGAATTTAAGAAACGCACAGTGTAGTACATAGTATATGAGTGAGTTGCACTGAAAAACTTAGAATATAAGAAACGCACAGTGTAGTACATAGTATATGAGTGAGTTGCACTGAAAAACTTAGAATATAAGAAACGCACAGTGTAGTACATAGTATATGAGTGAGTTGCATTGAAAAACTTAGAATATAAGAAACGCACAGTGTAGTACATAGTATATGAGTGAGTTGCACTGAAAAACTTAGAATATAAGAAACGCACAGTGTAGTACATAGTATATGAGTGAGTTGCACTGAAAAACTTAGAATTTAAGAAACGCACAGTGTAGTACATAGTATATGAGTGAGTTGCACTGAAAAACTTAGAATATAAGAAACGCACAGTGTAGTACATAGTATATGAGTGAGTTGCACTGAAAAACTTAGAATTTAAGAAACGCACAGTGTAGTACATAGTATATGAGTGAGTTGCACTGAAAAACTTAGAATATAAGAAACGCACAGTGTAGTACATAGTATATGAGTGAGTTGCACTGAAAAACTTAGAATATAAGAAACGCACAGTGTAGTACATAGTATATGAGTGAGTTGCATTGAAAAACTTAGAATATAAGAAACGCACAGTGTAGTACATAGTATATGAGTGAGTTGCACTGAAAAACTTAGAATATAAGAAACGCACAGTGTAGTAGTACATAGTATATGAGTGAGTTGCACTGAAAAACTTAGAATATAAGAAACGCACAGTGTAGTACATAGTATATGAGTGAGTTGCACTGAAAAACTTAGAATATAAGAAACGCACAGTGTAGTACATAGTATATGAGTGAGTTGCACTGAAAAACTTAGAATTTAAGAAACGCACAGTGTAGTACATAGTATATGAGTGAGTTGCACTGAAAAACTTAGAATATAAGAAACGCACAGTGTAGTTCATAGTATATGAGTGAGTTGCACTGAAAAACTTAGAATATAAGAAACGCACAGTGTAGTACAAAGTATATGAGTGAGTTGCACTGAAAAACTTAGAATATAAGAAACGCACAGTGTAGTACATAGTATATGAGTGAGTTGCACTGAAAAACTTAGAATATAAGAAACGCACATATAGTACATAGTATATGAATGAGTTGAACTGAAAAACTTAGAATTTACTGAAAAAATCGCATTACACGAAATGCACAGTGTAGTACATAGTATATGAGTGAGTTGCACTGAAAAACTTAGAATATAAGAAACGCACAGTGTAGTACATAGTATATGAGTGAGTTGCACTGAAAAACTTAGAATTTAAGAAACGCACAGTGTAGTACATAGTATATGAGCGAGTTGCACTGAAAAACTTAGAATATAAAAAACGCACAGTGTAGTACATAGTATATGAGCGAGTTGCACTGAAAAACTTAGAATATAAGAAACGCACAGTGTAGTACATAGTATATGAGTGAGTTGCACTGAAAAACTTAGAATATAAGAAACGCACAGTGTAGTACATAGTATATGAGTGAGTTGCACTGAAAAACTTAGAATATAAGAAACGCACAGTGTAGTACATAGTATATGAGTGAGTTGCATTGAAAAACTTAGAATATAAGAAACGCACATATAGTACATAGTATATGAATGAGTTGCACTGAAAAACTTAGAATTTACTGAAAAAATCGCATTACACGAAATGCACAGTGTAGTACATAGTATATGAGTGAGTTGCACTGAAAAACTTAGAATATAAGAAACGCACAGTGTAGTACATAGTATATGAGTGAGTTGCACTGAAAAACTTAGAATTTAAGAAACGCACAGTGTAGTACATAGTATATGAGCGAGTTGCACTGAAAAACTTAGAATATAAGAAACGCACAGTGTAGTACATAGTATATGAGCGAGTTGCACTGAAAAACTTAGAATATAAGAAACGCACAGTGTAGTACATAGTATATGAGTGAGTTGCACTGAAAAACTTAGAATATAAGAAACGCACAGTAGTACATAGTATATGAGTGAGTTGCACTGAAAAACTTAGAATATAAGAAACGCACAGTGTAGTACATAGTATATGAGTGAGTTGCACTGAAAAACTTAGAATATAAGAAACGCACATATAGTACATAGTATATGAATGAGTTGCACTGAAAAACCTAGAATTTACTGAAAAACCCGCATTACACGAAATGCACAGTGTAGTACATAGTATATGAGTGAGTTGCACTGAAAAACTTAGAATATAAGAAACGCAGAGTGTAGTACATAGTATATGAGTGAGTTGCACTGAAAAACTTAGAATATAAGAAACGCACAGTGTAGTACATAGTATATGAGTGAGTTGCACTGAAAAACTTAGAATATAAGAAACGCACAGTGTAGTACATAGTATATGAGTGAGTTGCATTGAAAAACTTAGAATATAAGAAACGCACAGTGTAGTACATAGTATATGAGTGAGTTGCACTGAAAAACTTAGAATATAAGAAACGCACAGTGTAGTAGTACATAGTATATGAGTGAGTTGCACTGAAAAACTTAGAATTTAAGAAACGCACAGTGTAGTACATAGTATATGAGTGAGTTGCACTGAAAAACTTAGAATATAAGAAACGCACAGTGTAGTACATAGTATATGAGTGAGTTGCACTGAAAAACTTAGAATTTAAGAAACGCACAGTGTAGTACATAGTATATGAGTGAGTTGCACTGAAAAACTTAGAATATAAGAAACGCACAGTGTAGTACATAGTATATGAGTGAGTTGCACTGAAAAACTTAGAATATAAGAAACGCACAGTGTAGTACAAAGTATATGAGTGAGTTGCACTGAAAAACTTAGAATATAAGAAACGCACAGTGTAGTACATAGTATATGAGTGAGTTGCACTGAAAAACTTAGAATATAAGAAACGCACATATAGTATATAGTATATGAATGAGTTGCACTGAAAAACTTAGAATTTACTGAAAAAATCGCATTACACGAAATGCACAGTGTAGTACATAGTATATGAGTGAGTTGCACTGAAAAACTTAGAATATAAGAAACGCACAGTGTAGTACATAGTATATGAGTGAGTTGCACTGAAAAACTTAGAATTTAAGAAACGCACAGTGTAGTACATAGTATATGAGCGAGTTGCACTGAAAAACTTAGAATATAAAAAACGCACAGTGTAGTACATAGTATATGAGCGAGTTGCACTGAAAAACTTAGAATATAAGAAACGCACAGTGTAGTACATAGTATATGAGTGAGTTGCACTGAAAAACTTAGAATATAAGAAACGCACAGTGTAGTACATAGTATATGAGTGAGTTGCACTGAAAAAATTAGAATATAAGAAACGCACAGTGTAGTAAATAGTATATGAGTGAGTTGCACTGAAAAACTTAGAATATAAGAAACGCACATATAGTACATAGTATATGAATGAGTTGCACTGAAAAACTTAGAATTTACTGAAAAAATCGCATTACACGAAATGCACAGTGTAGTACATAGTATATGAGTGAGTTGCACTGAAAAACTTAGAATATAAGAAACGCACAGTGTAGTACATAGTATATGAGTGAGTTGCACTGAAAAACTTAGAATTTAAGAAACGCACAGTGTAGTACATAGTATATGAGTGAGTTGCACTGAAAAACTTAGAATATAAGAAACGCACAGTGTAGTACATAGTATATGAGCGAGATGCACTGAAAAACTTAGAATATAAGAAACGCACAGTGTAGTACATAGTATATGAGTGAGTTGCACTGAAAAACTTAGAATATAAGAAACGCACAGTGTAGTACATAGTATATGAGTGAGTTGCACTGAAAAACTTAGAATATAAGAAACGCACAGTGTAGTACATAGTATATGAGTGAGTTGCACTGAAAAACTTAGAATATAAGAAACGCACATATAGTACATAGTATATGAATGAGTTGCACTGAAAAACCTAGAATTTACTGAAAAACCCGCATTACACGAAATGCACAGTGTAGTACATAGTATATGAGTGAGTTGCACTGAAAAACTTAGAATATAAGAAACGCAGAGTGTAGTACATAGTATATGAGTGAGTTGCACTGAAAAACTTAGAATATAAGAAACGCACAGTGTAGTACATAGTATATGAGTGAGTTGCACTGAAAAACTTAGAATATAAGAAACGCACAGTGTAGTACATAGTATATGAGTGAGTTGCACTGAAAAACTTAGAATTTAAGAAACGCACAGTGTAGTACATAGTATATGAGTGAGTTGCACTGAAAAACTTAGAATATAAGAAACGCACAGTGTAGTACATAGTATATGAGTGAGTTGCACTGAAAAACTTAGAATATAAGAAACGCACAGTGTAGTACATAGTATATGAGTGAGTTGCACTGAAAAACTTAGAATATAAGAAACGCACAGTGTAGTACATAGTATATGAGTGAGTTGCACTGAAAAACTTAGAATTTAAGAAACGCACAGTGTAGTACATAGTATATGAGTGAGTTGCACTGAAAAACTTAGAATATAAGAAACGCACAGTGTAGTACATAGTATATGAGTGAGTTGCACTGAAAAACTTAGAATTTAAGAAACGCACAGTGTAGTACATAGTATATGAGTGAGTTGCACTGAAAAACTTAGAATTTACTGAAAAACCCGCATTACACGAAATGCACAGTGTAGCACATAGTATATGAGTGAGTTGCACTGAGAAACTTAGAATATAAGAAACGCACAGTGTAGTACATAGTATATGAGTGAGTTGCATTGAAAAACTTAGAATATAAGAAACGCACAGTGTAGTACATAGTATATGAGTGAGTTGCACTGAAAAACTTAGAATATAAGAAACGCACAGTGTAGTACATAGTATATGAGTGAGTTACACTGAAAAACTTAGAATTTACTGAAAAACCCGCATTACACGAAATGCACAGTGTAGTACATTGTATATGAGTGAGTTGCACTGAAAAACTTAGAATATAAGAAACGCACAGTGTAGTACAAAGTATATGAGTGAGTTGCACTGAAAAACTTAGAATATAAGAAACGCACAGTGTAGTACATAGTATATGAGTGAGTTGCACTGAAAAACTTAGAATATAAGAAACGCACAGTGTAGTACATAGTATATGAGTGAGTTGCACTGAAAAACTTAGAATATAAGAAACGCACAGTGTAGTACATAGTATATGAGTGAGTTGCATTGAAAAACTTAGAATATAAGAAACGCACATATAGTACATAGTATATGAATGAGTTGCACTGAAAAACTTAGAATTTACTGAAAAAATCGCATTACACGAAATGCACAGTGTAGTACATAGTATATGAGTGAGTTGCACTGAAAAACTTAGAATATAAGAAACGCACAGTGTAGTACATAGTATATGAGTGAGTTGCACTGAAAAACTTAGAATATAAGAAACGCACAGTGTAGTACATAGTATATGAGCGAGTTGCACTGAAAAACTTAGAATATAAGAAACGCACAGTGTAGTACATAGTATATGAGTGAGTTGCACTGAAAAACTTAGAATATAAGAAACGCACAGTGTAGTACATAGTATATGAGTGAGTTGCACTGAAAAACTTAGAATATAAGAAACGCACAGTGTAGTACATAGTATATGAGTGAGTTGCACTGAAAAACTTAGAATATAAGAAACGCACAGTGTAGTACATAGTATATGAGCGAGTTGCACTGAAAAACTTAGAATATAAGAAACGCACAGTGTAGTACATAGTATATGAGCGAGTTGCACTGAAAAACTTAGAATATAAGAAACGCACAGTGTAGTACATAGTATATGAGTGAGTTGCACTGAAAAACTTAGAATATAAGAAACGCACAGTGTAGTACATAGTATATGAGTGAGTTGCACTGAAAAACTTAGAATTTACTGAAAAACCCGCATTACACGAAATGCACAGTGTAGTACATAGTATATGAGTGAGTTGCACTGAAAAACTTAGAATATAAGAAACGCACAGTGTAGTACATATATATGAGTGAGTTGCACTGAAAAACTTAGAATATAAGAAACGCATAGTGTAGTACATAGTATATGAGTGAGTTGCACTGAAAAACTTAGAATATAAGAAACGCACAGTGTAGTACATAGTATATGAGTGAGTTGCACTGAAAAACTTAGAATATAAGAAACGCACAGTGTAGTACATAGTATATGAGTGAGTTGCACTGAAAAACTTAGAATTGAAGAAACGCACAGTGTAGTACATAGTATATGAGTGAGTTGCACTGAAAAACTTAGAATATAAGAAACGCACAGTATAGTACATAGTATATGAGTGAGTTGCACTCAAAAACTTAGAATATAAGAAACGCACAGTGTAGTACATAGTATATGAGTGAGTTGCACTGAAAAACTTAGAATTTAAGAAACGCACAGTGTAGTACATAGTATATGAGTGAGTTGCACTGAAAATTTTAGAATATAAGAAACGCACAGTGTAGTACATAGTATATGAGTGAGTTGCACTGAAAAACTTAGAATATAAGAAACGCACAGTGTAGTACATAGTATATGAGTGAGTTGCACTGAAAAACTTAGAATATAAGAAACGCACATATAGTACATAGTATATGAATGAGTTGCACTGAAAAACCTAGAATTTACTGAAAAACCCGCATTACACGAAATGCACAGTGTAGTACATAGTATATGAGTGAGTTGCACTGAAAAACTTAGAATATAAGAAACGCACAGTGTAGTACATAGTATATGAGTGAGTTGCACTGAAAAACTTAGAATATAAGAAACGCACAGTGTAGTACATAGTATATGAGTGAGTTGCACTGAAAAACTTAGAATATAAGAAACGCACAGTGTAGTACATAGTATATGAGTGAGTTGCACTAAAAAACTTAGAATTTAAGAAACGCACAGTGTAGTACATATTATATGAGTGAGTTGCACTGAAAAACTTAGAATATAAGAAACGCACAGTGTAGTACATAGTATATGAGTGAGTTGCACTGAAAAACTTAGAATATAAGAAACGCACAGTGTAGAACATAGTATATGAGTGAGTTGCACTGAAAAACTTAGAATATAAGAAACGCACAGTGTAGTACATAGTATATGAGTGAGTTGCACTGAAAAACTTAGAATTTAAGAAACGCACAGTGTAGTACATAGTATATGAGTGAGTTGCACTGAAAAACTTAGAATATAAGAAACGCACAGTGTAGTACATAGTATATGAGTGAGTTGCATTGAAAAACTTAGAATATAAGAAACGCACAGTTTAGTACATAGTATATGAGTGAGTTGCACTGAAAAACTTAGAATATAAGAAACGCACAGTGTAGTACATAGTATATGAGTGAGTTACACTGAAAAACTTAGAATTTACTGAAAAACCCGCATTACACGAAATGCACAGTGTAGTACATAGTATATGAGTGAGTTGCACTGAAAAACTTAGAATATAAGAAACGCACAGTGTAGTACAAAGTATATGAGTGAGTTGCACTGAAAAACTTAGAATATAAGAAACGCACAGTGTAGTACATAGTATATGAGTGAGTTGCACTGAAAAACTTAGAATATAAGAAACGCACATATAGTACATAGTATATGAATGAGTTGCACTGAAAAACTTAGAATTTACTGAAAAAATCGCATTACACGAAATGCACAGTGTAGTACATAATATATGAGTGAGTTGAACTGAAAAACTTAGAATATAAGAAACGCACAGTGTAGTACATAGTATATGAGTGAGTTGCACTGAAAAACTTAGAATTTAAGAAACGCACAGTGTAGTACATAGTATATGAGCGAGTTGCACTGAAAAACTTAGAATATAAGAAACGCACAGTGTAGTACATAGTACATGAGCGAGTTTCACTGAAAAACTTAGAATATAAGAAACGCACAGTGTAGTACATAGTATATGAGTGAGTTGCACTGAAAAACTTAGAATATAAGAAACGCACAGTGTAGTACATAGTATATGAGTGAGTTGCACTGAAAAACTTAGAATATAAGAAAGGCACAGTGTAGTACATAGTATATGAGTGAGTTGCATTGAAAAACTTAGAATATAAGAAACGCACATATAGTACATAGTATATGAATGAGTTGCACTGAAAAACCTAGAATTTACTGAAAAAATCGCATTACACGAAATGCACAGTGTAGTACATAGTATATGAGTGAGTTGCACTGAAAAACTTAGAATATAAGAAACGCACAGTGTAGTACATAGTAT
Organism: Mus caroli; assembly: GCF_978045245.1. NCBI lineage: Eukaryota > Metazoa > Chordata > Mammalia > Rodentia > Muridae > Mus > Mus caroli. The sequence goes on from NW_028227280.1 coordinate 3,420,494, forward strand.
ATGAGTGAGTTGCACTGAAAAACTTAGAATTTAAGAAACGCACAGTGTAGTACATAGTATATGAGTGAGTTGCACTGAAAAACTTAGAATATAAGAAACGCACAGTGTAGTACATAGTATATGAGCGAGTTGCACTGAAAAACTTATAATATAAGAAACGCACAGTGTAGTACATAGTATATGAGTGAGTTGCACTGAAAAACTTAGAATATAAGAAACGCACAGTGTAGTACATAGTATATGAGTGAGTTGCACTGAAAAACTTAGAATATAAGAAACGCACAGTGTAGTACATAGTATATGAGTGAGTTGCACTGAAAAACTTAGAATATAAGAAACGCACAGTGTAGTACATAGTATATGAGCGAGTTGCACTGAAAAACTTAGAATATAAGAAACGCACAGTGTAGTACATAGTATATGAGTGAGTTGCACTGAAAAACTTAGAATATAAGAAACGCACAGTGTAGTACATAGTATATGAGTGAGTTGCACTGAAAAACTTAGAATATAAGAAACGCACAGTGTAGTACATAGTATATGAGTGAGTTGCACTGAAAAACTTAGAATTTACTGAAAAACCCGCATTACACGAAATGCACAGTGTAGTACATAGTATATGAGTGAGTTGCACTGAAAAACTTAGAATATAAGAAACGCACAGTGTAGTACATATATATGAGTGAGTTGCACTGAAAAACTTAGAATATAAGAAACGCATAGTGTAGTACATAGTATATGAGTGAGTTGCACTGAAAAACTTAGAATATAAGAAACGCACAGTGTAGTACATAGTATATGAGTGAGTTGCACTGAAAAACTTAGAATATAAGAAACGCACAGTGTAGTACATAGTATATGAGTGAGTTGCACTGAAAAACTTAGAATTGAAGAAACGCACAGTGTAGTACATAGTATATGAGTGAGTTGCACTGAAAAACTTAGAATATAAGAAACGCACAGTATAGTACATAGTATATGAGTGAGTTGCACTCAAAAACTTAGAATATAAGAAACGCACAGTGTAGTACATAGTATATGAGTGAGTTGCACTGAAAAACTTAGAATTTAAGAAACGCACAGTGTAGTACATAGTATATGAGTGAGTTGCACTGAAAATTTTAGAATATAAGAAACGCACAGTGTAGTACATAGTATATGAGTGAGTTGCACTGAAAAACTTAGAATATAAGAAACGCACAGTGTAGTACATAGTATATGAGTGAGTTGCACTGAAAAACTTAGAATATAAGAAACGCACATATAGTACATAGTATATGAATGAGTTGCACTGAAAAACCTAGAATTTACTGAAAAACCCGCATTACACGAAATGCACAGTGTAGTACATAGTATATGAGTGAGTTGCACTGAAAAACTTAGAATATAAGAAACGCACAGTGTAGTACATAGTATATGAGTGAGTTGCACTGAAAAACTTAGAATATAAGAAACGCACAGTGTAGTACATAGTATATGAGTGAGTTGCACTGAAAAACTTAGAATATAAGAAACGCACAGTGTAGTACATAGTATATGAGTGAGTTGCACTGAAAAACTTAGAATTTAAGAAACGCACAGTGTAGTACATAGTATATGAGTGAGTTGCACTGAAAAACTTAGAATATAAGAAACGCACAGTGTAGTACATAGTATATGAGTGAGTTGCACTGAAAAACTTAGAATATAAGAAACGCACAGTGTAGTACATAGTATATGAGTGAGTTGCACTGAAAAACTTAGAATATAAGAAACGCACAGTGTAGTACATAGTATATGAGTGAGTTGCACTGAAAAACTTAGAATTTAAGAAACGCACAGTGTAGTACATAGTATATGAGTGAGTTGCACTGAAAAACTTAGAATATAAGAAACGCACAGTGTAGTACATAGTATATGAGTGAGTTGCATTGAAAAACTTAGAATATAAGAAACGCACAGTGTAGTACATAGTATATGAGTGAGTTGCACTGAAAAACTTAGAATATAAGAAACGCACAGTGTAGTACATAGTATATGAGTGAGTTACACTGAAAAACTTAGAATTTACTGAAAAACCCGCATTACACGAAATGCACAGTGTAGTACATAGTATATGAGTGAGTTGCACTGAAAAACTTAGAATATAAGAAACGCACAGTGTAGTACAAAGTATATGAGTGAGTTGCACTGAAAAACTTAGAATATAAGAAACGCATAGTGTAGTACATAGTATATGAGTGAGTTGCACTGAAAAACTTAGAATATAAGAAACGCACATATAGTACATAGTATATGAATGAGTTGCACTGAAAAACTTAGAATTTACTGAAAAAATCGCATTACACGAAATGCACAGTGTAGTACATAGTATATGAGTGAGTTGCACAGAAAAACTTAGAATATAAGAAACGCACAGTGTAGTACATAGTATATGAGTGAGTTGCACTGAAAAACTTAGAATTTAAGAAACGCACAGTGTAGTACATAGTATATGAGTGAGTTGCACTGAAAAACTTAGAATATAAGAAACGCACAGTGTAGTACATAGTATATGAGCGAGTTGCACTGAAAAACTTAGAATATAAGAAACGCACAGTGTAGTACATAGTATATGAGTGAGTTGCACTGAAAAACTTAGAATATAAGAAACGCACAGTGTAGTACATAGTATATGAGTGAGTTGCACTGAAAAACTTAGAATATAAGAAACGCACAGTGTAGTACATAGTATATGAGTGAGTTGCATTGAAAAACTTAGAATATAAGAAACGCACATATAGTACATAGTATATGAATGAGTTGCACTGAAAAACTTAGAATTTACTGAAAAAATCGCATTACAGGAAATGCACAGTGTAGTACATAGTATATGAGTGAGTTGCACTGAAAAACTTAGAATATAAGAAACGCACAGTGTAGTACATAGTATATGAGTGAGTTGCACTGAAAAACTTAGAATTTAAGAAACACACAGTGTAGTACATAGTATATGAGTGAGTTGCACTGAAAAACTTAGAATATAAGAAACGCACAGTGTAGTACATAGTATATGAGCGAGTTGCTCTGAAAAACTTAGAATATAAGAAACGCACAGTGTAGTACATAGTATATGAGTGAGTTGCACTGAAAAACTTAGAATATAAGAAACGCACAGTGTAGTACATAGTATATGAGTGAGTTGCACTGAAAAACTTAGAATATAAGAAACGCACAGTGTAGTACATAGTATATGAGTGAGTTGCACTGAAAAACTTAGAATTTAAGAAACGCACAGTGTAGTACATAGTATATGAGTGAGTTGCACTGAAAAACTTAGAATATAAGAAACGCACAGTGTAGTACATAGTATATGAGTGAGTTGCACTGAAAAACTTAGAATTTAAGAAACGCACAGTGTAGTACATAGTATATGAGTGAGTTGCACTGAAAAACGTAGAATATAAGAAATGCACAGTGTAGTACATAGTAGATGAGTGAGTTGCACTGAAAAACTTAGAATATAAGAAACGCACAGTGTAGTACATAGTATATGAGTGAGTTGCACTGAAAAACTTAGAATATAAGAAACGCACAGTGTAGTACATAGTATATGAGTGAGTTGCACTGAAAAACTTAGAATATAAGAAACGCACAGTGTAGTAGTACATAGTATATGAGTGAGTTGCACTGAAAAACTTAGAATTTAAGAAACGCACAGTGTAGTACATAGTATATGAGTGAGTTGCACTGAAAAACTTAGAATATAAGAAACGCACAGTGTAGTACATAGTATATGAGTGAGTTGCACTGAAAAACTTAGAATTTAAGAAACGCACAGTGTAGTACATAGTATATGAGTGAGTTGCACTGAAAAACTTAGAATATAAGAAACGCACAGTGTAGTACATAGTATATGAGTGAGTTGCACTGAAAAACTTAGAATATAAGAAACGCACAGTGTAGTACAAAGTATATGAGTGAGTTGCACTGAAAAACTTAGAATATAAGAAACGCACAGTGTAGTACATAGTATATGAGTGAGTTGCACTGAAAAACTTAGAATATAAGAAACGCACATATAGTACATAGTATATGAATGAGTTGCACTGAAAAACTTAGAATTTACTGAAAAAATCGCATTACACGAAATGCACAGTGTAGTACATAGTATATGAGTGAGTTGCACTGAAAAACTTAGAATATAAGAAACGCACAGTGTAGTACATAGTATATGAGTGAGTTGCACTGAAAAACTTAGAATTTAAGAAACGCACAGTGTAGTACATAGTATATGAGCGAGTTGCACTGAAAAACTTAGAATATAAGAAACGCACAGTGTAGTACATAGTATATGAGCGAGTTGCACTGAAAAACTTAGAATATAAGAAACGCACAGTGTAGTACATAGTATATGAGTGAGTTGCACTGAAAAACTTAGAATATAAGAAACGCACAGTGTAGTACATAGTATATGAGTGAGTTGCAATGAAAAACTTAGAATTTAAGAAACGCACAGTGTAGTACATAGTATATGAGTGAGTTGCACTGAAAAACTTAGAATATAAGAAACGCACAGTGTAGTACATAGTATATGAGTGAGTTGCACTGAAAAACTTAGAATATAAGAAACGCACAGTGTAGTACATAGTATATGAGTGAGTTGCATTGAAAAACTTAGAATATAAGAAACGCACAGTGTAGTACATAGTATATGAGTGAGTTGCACTGAAAAACTTAGAATATAAGAAACGCACAGTGTAGTACATAGTATATGAGTGAGTTGCACTGAAATACTTAGAATTTAAGAAACGCACAGTGTAGTACATAGTATATGAGTGAGTTGCACTGAAAAACTTAGAATATAAGAAACGCACAGTGTAGTACATAGTATATGAGTGAGTTGCACTGAAAAACTTAGAATTTAAGAAACGCACAGTGTAGTATATAGTATATGAGTGAGTTGCACTGAAAAACTTAGAATATAAGAAACGCACAGTGTAGTACATAGTATATGAGTGAGTTGCACTGAAAAACTTAGAATATAAGAAACGCACAGTGTAGTACAAAGTATATGAGTGAGTTGCACTGAAAAACTTAGAATATAAGAAACGCACAGTGTAGTACATAGTATATGAGTGAGTTGCACTGAAAAACTTAGAATATAAGAAACGCACATATAGTACATAGTATATGAATGAGTTGCACTGAAAAACTTAGAATTTACTGAAAAAATCGCATTACACGAAATGCACAGTGTAGTACATAGTATATGAGTGAGTTGCACTGAAAAACTTAGAATATAAGAAACGCACAGTGTAGTACATAGTATATGAGTGAGTTGCACTGAAAAACTTAGAATTTAAGAAACGCACAGTGTAGTACATAGTATATGAGTGAGTTGCACTGAAAAACTTAGAATATAAGAAACGCACAGTGTAGTACATAGTATATGAGTGAGTTGCACTGAAAAACTTAGAATATAAGAAACGCACAGTGTAGTACATAGTATATGAGCGAGTTGCACTGAAAAACTTAGAATATAAGAAACGCACAGTGTAGTACATAGTATATGAGTGAGTTGCACTGAAAAACTTAGAATATAAGAAACGCACAGTGTAGTACATAGTATATGAGTGAGTTGCACTGAAAAACTTAGAATATAAGAAACGCACAGTGTAGTACATAGTATATGAGTGAGTTACACTGAAAAACTTAGAATTTACTGAAAAACCCGCATTACACGAAATGCACAGTTTAGTACATAGTATATGAGTGAGTTGCACTGAAAAACTTAGAATATAAGAAACGCACATATAGTACAAAGTATATGAGTGAGTTGCACTGAAAAACTTAGAATTTACTGAAAAAATCGCATTACACGAAATGCACAGTGTAGTACATAGTATATGAGTGAGTTGCACTGAAAAACTTAGAATATAAGAAACGCACAGTGTAGTACATAGTATATGAGTGAGTTGCACTGAAAAACTTAGAATTTAAGAAACGCACAGTGTAGTACATAGTATATGAGTGAGTTGCACTGAAAAACTTAGAATATAAGAAACGCACAGTGTAGTACATAGTATATGAGTGAGTTGCACTGAAAAACTTAGAATTTAAGAAACGCACAGTGTAGTACATAGTATATGAGTGAGTTGCACTGAAAAACGTAGAATATAAGAAATGCACAGTGTAGTACATAGTATATGAGTGAGTTGCACTGAAAAACTTAGAATATAAGAAACGCACAGTGTAGTACATAGTATATGAGTGAGTTGCACTGAAAAACTTAGAATATAAGAAACGCACAGTGTAGTACATAGTATATGAGTGAGTTGCATTGAAAAACTTAGAATATAAGAAACGCACAGTGTAGTACATAGTATATGAGTGAGTTGCACTGAAAAACTTAGAATATAAGAAACGCACAGTGTAGTACATAGTATATGAGTGAGTTGCACTGAAATACTTAGAATTTAAGAAACGCACAGTGTAGTACATAGTATATGAGTGAGTTGCACTGAAAAACTTAGAATATAAGAAACGCACAGTGTAGTACATAGTATATGAGTGAGTTGCACTGAAAAACTTAGAATTTAAGAAACGCACAGTGTAGTACATAGTATATGAGTGAGTTGCACTGAAAAACTTAGAATATAAGAAACGCACAGTGTAGTACATAGTATATGAGTGAGTTGCACTGAAAAACTTAGAATATAAGAAACGCACAGTGTAGTACAAAGTATATGAGTGAGTTGCACTGAAAAACTTAGAATATAAGAAACGCACAGTGTAGTACATAGTATATGAGTGAGTTGCACTGAAAAACTTAGAATATAAGAAACGCACATATAGTACATAGTATATGAATGAGTTGCACTGAAAAACTTAGAATTTACTGAAAAAATCGCATTACACGAAATGCACAGTGTAGTACATAGTATATGAGTGAGTTGCACTGAAAAACTTAGAATATAAGAAACGCACAGTGTAGTACATAGTATATGAGTGAGTTACACTGAAAAACTTAGAATTTACTGAAAAACCCGCATTACACGAAATGCACAGTGTAGTACATAGTATATGAGTGAGTTGCACTGAAAAACTTAGAATATAAGAAACGCACATATAGTACAAAGTATATGAGTGAGTTGCACTGAAAAACTTAGAATTTACTGAAAAAATCGCATTACACGAAATGCACAGTGTAGTACATAGTATATGAGTGAGTTGCACTGAAAAACTTAGAATATAAGAAACGCACATATAGTACATAGTATATGAATGAGTTGCACTGAAAAACTTAGAATTTACTGAAAAAATCGCATTACACGAAATGCACAGTGTAGTACATAGTATATGAGTGAGTTGCACTGAAAAACTTAGAATATAAGAAACGCACAGTGTAGTACATAGTATATGAGTGAGTTGCACTGAAAAACTTAGAATTTAAGAAACACACAGTGTAGTACATAGTATATGAGTGAGTTGCACTGAAAAACTTAGAATATAAGAAACGCACAGTGTAGTACATAGTATATGAGCGAGTTGCACTGAAAAACTTAGAATATAAGAAACGCACAGTGTAGTACATAGTATATGAGTGAGTTGCACTGAAAAACTTAGAATATAAGAAACGCACAGTGTAGTACATAGTATATGAGTGAGTTGCACTGAAAAACTTAGAATATAAGAAACGCACAGTGTAGTACATAGTATATGAGTGAGTTGCACTGAAAAACTTAGAATTTAAGAAACGCACAGTGTAGTACATAGTATATGAGTGAGTTGCACTGAAAAACTTAGAATATAAGAAACGCACAGTGTAGTACATAGTATATGAGTGAGTTGCACTGAAAAACTTAGAATTTAAGAAACGCACAGTGTAGTACATAGTATATGAGTGAGTTGCACTGAAAAACGTAGAATATAAGAAATGCACAGTGTAGTACATAGTATATGAGTGAGTTGCACTGAAAAACTTAGAATATAAGAAACGCACAGTGTAGTACATAGTATATGAGTGAGTTGCACTGAAAAACTTAGAATATAAGAAACGCACAGTGTAGTACATAGTATATGAGTGAGTTGCACTGAAAAACTTAGAATATAAGAAAGGCACAGTGTAGTAGTACATAGTATATGAGTGAGTTGCACTGAAAAACTTAGAATTTAAGAAACGCACAGTGTAGTACATAGTATATGAGTGAGTTGCACTGAAAAACTTAGAATATAAGAAACGCACAGTGTAGTACATAGTATATGAGTGAGTTGCACTGAAAAACTTAGAATTTAAGAAACGCACAGTGTAGTACATAGTATATGAGTGAGTTGCACTGAAAAACTTAGAATATAAGAAACGCACAGTGTAGTACATAGTATATGAGTGAGTTGCACTGAAAAACTTAGAATTTAAGAAACGCACAGTGTAGTACATAGTATATGAGCGAGTTGCACTGAAAAACTTAGAATATAAGAAACGCACAGTGTAGTACATAGTATATGAGCGAGTTGCACTGAAAAACTTAGAATATAAGAAACGCACAGTGTAGTACATAGTATATGAGTGAGTTGCACTGAAAAACTTAGAATATAAGAAACGCACAGTGTAGTACATAGTATATGAGTGAGTTGCACTGAAAAACTTAGAATTTAAGAAACGCACAGTGTAGTACATAGTATATGAGTGAGTTGCACTGAAAAACTTAGAATATAAGAAACGCACAGTGTAGTACATAGTATATGAGTGAGTTGCACTGAAAAACTTAGAATATAAGAAACGCACAGTGTAGTACATAGTATATGAGTGAGTTGCATTGAAAAACTTAGAATATAAGAAACGCACAGTGTAGTACATAGTATATGAGTGAGTTGCACTGAAAAACTTAGAATATAAGAAACGCACAGTGTAGTACATAGTATATGAGTGAGTTGCACTGAAATACTTAGAATTTAAGAAACGCACAGTGTAGTACATAGTATATGAGTGAGTTGCACTGAAAAACTTAGAATATAAGAAACGCACAGTGTAGTACATAGTATATGAGTGAGTTGCACTGAAAAACTTAGAATTTAAGAAACGCACAGTGTAGTACATAGTATATGAGTGAGTTGCACTGAAAAACTTAGAATATAAGAAACGCACAGTGTAGTACATAGTATATGAGTGAGTTGCACTGAAAAACTTAGAATATAAGAAACGCACAGTGTAGTACAAAGTACATGAGTGAGTTGCACTGAAAAACTTAGAATATAAGAAACGCACAGTGTAGTACATAGTATATGAGTGAGTTGCACTGAAAAACTTAGAATATAAGAAACGCACATATAGTACATAGTATATGAATGAGTTGCACTGAAAAACTTAGAATTTACTGAAAAAATCGCATTACACGAAATGCACAGTGTAGTACATAGTATATGAGTGAGTTGCACTGAAAAACTTAGAATATAAGAAACGCACAGTGTAGTACATAGTATATGAGTGAGTTGCACTGAAAAACTTAGAATTTAAGAAACGCACAGTGTAGTACATAGTATATGAGTGAGTTGCACTGAACAACTTAGAATATAAGAAACGCACAGTGTAGTACATAGTATATGAGTGAGTTGCACTGAAAAACTTAGAATATAAGAAACGCACAGTGTAGTACATAGTATATGAGCGAGTTGCACTGAAAAACTTAGAATTTACTGAAAAAATCGCATTACACGAAATGCACAGTGTAGTACATAGTATATGAGTGAGTTGCACTGAAAAACTTAGAATATAAGAAACGCACAGTGTAGTACATAGTATATGAGTGAGTTGCACTGAAAAACTTAGAATTTAAGAAACGCACAGTGTAGTACATAGTATATGAGCAAGTTGCACTGAAAAACTTAGAATATAAGAAACGCACAGTGTAGTACATAGTATATGAGCGAGTTGCACTGAAAAACTTAGAATATAAGAAACGCACAGTGTAGTACATAGTATATGAGTGAGTTGCACTGAAAAACTTAGAATATAAGAAACGCACAGTGTAGTACATAGTATATGAGTGAGTTGCACTGAAAAACTTAGAATTTAAGAAACGCACAGTGTAGTACATAGTATATGAGTGAGTTGCACTGAAAAACTTAGAATATAAGAAACGCACAGTGTAGTACATAGTATATGAGTGAGTTGCACTGAAAAACTTAGAATATAAGAAACGCACAGTGTAGTACATAGTATATGAGTGAGTTGCATTGAAAAACTTAGAATATAAGAAACGCACAGTGTAGTACATAGTATATGAGTGAGTTGCACTGAAAAACTTAGAATATAAGAAACGCACAGTGTAGTACATAGTATATGAGTGAGTTGCACTGAAATACTTAGAATTTAAGAAACGCACAGTGTAGTACATAGTATATGAGTGAGTTGCACTGAAAAACTTAGAATATAAGAAACGCACAGTGTAGTACATAGTATATGAGTGAGTTGCACTGAAAAACTTAGAATTTAAGAAACGCACAGTGTAGTACATAGTATATGAGTGAGTTGCACTGAAAAACTTAGAATATAAGAAACGCACAGTGTAGTACATAGTATATGAGTGAGTTGCACTGAAAAACTTAGAATATAAGAAACGCACAGTGTAGTACAAAGTACATGAGTGAGTTGCACTGAAAAACTTAGAATATAAGAAACGCACAGTGTAGTACATAGTATATGAGTGAGTTGCACTGAAAAACTTAGAATATAAGAAACGCACATATAGTACATAGTATATGAATGAGTTGCACTGAAAAACTTAGAATTTACTGAAAAAATCGCATTACACGAAATGCACAGTGTAGTACATAGTATATGAGTGAGTTGCACTGAAAAACTTAGAATATAAGAAACGCACAGTGTAGTACATAGTATATGAGTGAGTTGCACTGAAAAACTTAGAATTTAAGAAACGCACAGTGTAGTACATAGTATATGAGCGAGTTGCACTGAAAAACTTAGAATATAAGAAACGCACAGTGTAGTACATTGTATATGAGCGAGTTGCACTGAAAAACTTAGAATATAAGAAACGCACAGTGTAGTACATAGTATATGAGTGAGTTGCACTGTAAAACTTAGAATATAAGAAACGCACAGTGTAGTACATAGTATATGAGTGAGTTGCACTGAAAAACTTAGAATATAAGAAACGCACAGTGTAGTACATAGTATATGAGTGAGTTGCATTGAAAAACTTAAAATATAAGAAACGCACATATAGTACATAGTATATGAATGAGTTGCACTGAAAAACTTAGAATTTACTGAAAAAATCTCATTACACGAAATGCACAGTGTAGTACATAGTATATGAGTGAGTTGCACTGAAAAACTTAGAATATAAGAAACGCACAGTGTAGTACATAGTATATGAGTGAGTTGCACTGAAAAACTTAGAATTTAAGAAAAGCACAGTGTAGTACATAGTATATGAGTGAGTTGCACTGAAAAACTTAGAATATAAGAAACGCACAGTGTAGTACATAGTATATGAGCGAGTTGCACTGAAAAACTTAGAATATAAGAAACGCACAGTGTAGTACATAGTATATGAGCGAGTTGCAATGAAAAACTTAGAATATAAGAAACGCACAGTGTAGTACATAGTATATGAGTGAGTTGCACTGAAAAACTTAGAATATAAGAAACGCACAGTGTAGTACATAGTATATGAGTGAGTTGCACTGAAAAACTTAGAATATAAGAAACGCACAGTGTAGTACATAGTATATGAGTGAGTTGCACTGAAAAACTTAGAATATAAGAAATGCACAGTGTAGTACATAGTATATGAGTGAGTTGCACTGAAAAACTTAGAATATAAGAAACGCACAGTGTAGTACATAGTATATGAGTGAGTTGCACTGAAAAACTTAGAATTTAAGAAACGCACAGTGTAGTACATAGTATATGAGTGAGTTGCACTGAAAAACTTAGAATATAAGAAACGCACAGTGTAGTACATAGTATATGAGTGAGTTGCACTGAAAAACTTAGAATATAAGAAACGCACAGTGTAGTACATAGTATATGAGTGAGTTGCACTGAAAAACTTAGAATATAAGAAACGCACAGTGTAGTAGTACATAGTATATGAGTGAGTTGCACTGAAAAACTTAGAATTTACTGAAAAACCCGCATTACACGAAATGCACAGTGTAGCACATAGTATATGAGTGAGTTGCACTGAAAAACTTAGAATATAAGAAACGCACAGTGTAGTACATAGTATATGAGTGAGTTGCATTGAAAAACTTAGAATATAAGAAACGCACAGTGTAGTACATAGTATATGAGTGAGTTGCACTGAAAAACTTAGAATATAAGAAACGCACAGTGTAGTACATAGTATATGAGTGAGCTACACTGAAAAACTTAGAATTTACTGAAAAACCCGCATTACACGAAATGCACAGTGAAGTACATAGTATATGAGTGAGTTGCACTGAAAAACTTAGAATATAAGAAACGCACAGTGTAGTACAAAGTATATGAGTGAGTTGCACTGAAAAACTTAGAATATAAGAAACGCACAGTGTAGTACATAGTATATGAGTGAGTTGCACTGAAAAACTTAGAATATAAGAAACGCACATATAGTACATAGTATATGAATGAGTTGCACTGAAAAACTTAGAATTTACTGAAAAAATCGCATTACACGAAATGCACAGTGTAGTACATAGTATATGAGTGAGTTGCACTGAAAAACTTAGAATATAAGAAACGCACAGTGTAGTACAAAGTATATGAGTGAGTTGCACTGAAAAACTTAGAATATAAGAAACGCACAGTGTAGTACATAGTATATGAGTGAGTTGCACTGAAAAACTTAGAATATAAGAAACGCACATATAGTACATAGTATATGAATGAGTTGCACTGAAAAACTTAGAATTTACTGAAAAAATCGCATTACACGAAATGCACAGTGTAGTACATAGTATATGAGTGAGTTGCACTGAAAAACTTAGAATATAAGAAACGCACAGTGTAGTACATAGTATATGAGTGAGTTGCACTGAAAAACTTAGAATTTAAGAAACGCACAGTGTAGTACATAGTATATGAGCGAGTTGCACTGAAAAACTTAGAATATAAGAAACGCACAGTGTAGTACATAGTATATGAGCGAGTTGCACTGAAAAACTTAGAATATAAGAAACGCACAGTGTAGTACATAGTATATGAGTGAGTTGCACTGAAAAACTTAGAATATAAGAAACGCACAGTGCAGTACATAGTATATGAGTGAGTTGCACTGAAAAACTTAGAATATAAGAAACGCACAGTGTAGTACATAGTATATGACTGAGTTGCACTGAAAAACTTAGAATATAAGAAACGCACAGTGTAGTAGTACATAGTATATGAGTGAGTTGCACTGAAAAACTTAGAATTTACTGAAAAACCCGCATTACACGAAATGCACAGTGTAGCACATAGTATATGAGTGAGTTGCACTGAAAAACTTAGAATATAAGAAACGCACAGTGTAGTACATAGTATATGAGTGAGTTGCATTGAAAAACTTAGAATATAAGAAACGCACAGTGTAGTACATAGTATATGAGTGAGTTGCACTGAAAAACTTAGAATATAAGAAACGCACAGTGTAGTACATAGTATATGAGTGAGTTACACTGAAAAACTTAGAATTTACTGAAAAACCCGCATTACACGAAATGCACAGTGTAGTACATAGTATATGAGTGAGTTGCACTGAAAAACTTAGAATATAAGAAACGCACAGTGTAGTACAAAGTATATGAGTGAGTTGCACTGAAAAACTTAGAATATAAGAAACGCACAGTGTAGTACAGAGTATATGATTGAGTTGCACTGAAAAACTTAGAATATAAGAAACGCACAGTGTAGTACATAGTATATGAGTGAGTTGCACTGAAACACTTAGAATTTAAGAAACGCACAGTGTAGTACATAGTATATGAGTGAGTTGCACTGAAAAACTTAGAATATAAGAAACGCACAGTGTAGTACATAGTATATGAGTGAGTTGCACTGAAAAACTTAGAATTTAAGAAACGCACAGTGTAGTACATAGTATATGAGTGAGTTGCACTGAAAAACTTAGAATATAAGAAACGCACAGTGTAGTACATAGTATATGAGTGAGTTGCACTGAAAAACTTAGAATATAAGAAACGCACAGTGTAGTACATAGTATATGAGTGAGTTGCATTGAAAAACTTAGAATATAAGAAACGCACAGTGTAGTACATAGTATATGAGTGAGTTGCACTGAAAAACTTAGAATATAAGAAACGCACAGTGTAGTAGTACATAGTATATGAGTGAGTTGCACTGAAAAACTTAGAATTTACTGAAAAACCCGCATTACACGAAATGCACAGTGTAGTACATAGTATATGAGTGAGTTGCACTGAAAAACTTAGAATATATGAAACGCACAGTGTAGTACAAAGTATATGAGTGAGTTGCACTGAAAAACTTAGAATATAAGAAACGCACAGTGTAGTACATAGTATATGAGTGAGTTGCACTGAAAAACTTAGAATATAAGAAACGCACATATAGTACATAGTATATGAATGAGTTGCACTGAAAAACTTAGAATTTACTGAAAAAATCGCATTACACGAAATGCACAGTGTAGTACATAGTATATGAGTGAGTTGCACTGAAAAACTTAGAATATAAGAAACGCACAGTGTAGTACATAGTATATGAGTGAGTTGCACTGAAAAACTTAGAATATAAGAAACGCACAGTGTAGTACATAGTATATGAGCGAGTTGCACTGAAAAACTTAGAATATAAGAAATGCACAGTGTAGTACATAGTATATGAGTGAGTTGCACTGAAAAACTTAGAATATAAGAAACGCACAGTGTAGTACATAGTATATGAGTGAGTTGCACTGAAAAACTTAGAATATAAGAAACGCACAGTGTAGTACATAGTATATGAGTGAGTTGCACTGAAAAACTTAGAATTTAAGAAACGCACAGTGTAGTACATAGTATATGAGTGAGTTGCACTGAAAAACTTAGAATATAAGAAACGCACAGTGTAGTACATAGTATATGAGTGAGTTGCACTGAAAAACTTAGAATTTAAGAAACGCACAGTGTAGTACATAGTATATGAGTGAGTTGCACTGAAAAACTTAGAATATAAGAAACGCACAGTGTAGTACATAGTATATGAGTGAGTTGCACTGAAAAACTTAGAATATAAGAAACGCACAGTGTAGTACATAGTTTATGAGTGAGTTGCATTGAAAAACTTAGAATATAAGAAACGCACAGTGTAGTACATAGTATATGACTGAGTTGCACTGAAAAACTTAGAATATAAGAAACGCACAGTGTAGTAGTACATAGTATATGAGTGAGTTGCACTGAAAAACTTAGAATTTACTGAAAAACCCGCATTACACGAAATGCACAGTGTAGCACATAGTATATGAGTGAGTTGCACTGAAAAACTTAGAATATAAGAAACGCACAGTGTAGTACATAGTATATGAGTGAGTTGCATTGAAAAACTTAGAATATAAGAAACGCACAGTGTAGTACATAGTATATGAGTGAGTTGCACTGAAAAACTTAGAATATAAGAAACGCACAGTGTAGTACATAGTATATGAGTGAGTTACACTGAAAAACTTAGAATTTACTGAAAAACCCGCATTACACGAAATGCACAGTGCAGTACATAGTATATGAGTGAGTGGCACTGAAAAACTTAGAATATAAGAAACGCACAGTGTAGTACAAAGTATATGAGTGAGTTGCACTGAAAAACTTAGAATATAAGAAACGCACAGTGTAGTACATAGTATATGAGTGAGTTGCACTGAAAAACTTAGAATATAAGAAACGCACATATAGTACATAGTATATGAATGAGTTGCACTGAAAAACTTAGAATTTACTGAAAAAATCGCATTACACGAAATGCACAGTGTAGTACATAGTATATGAGTGAGTTGCACTGAAAAAATTAGAATTTAAGAAACGCACAGTGTAGTACATAGTATATGAGTGAGTTGCACTGAAAAACTTAGAATATAAGAAACGCACAGTGTAGTACATAGTACATGAGCGAGTTGCACTGAAAAACTTAGAATATAAGAAACGCACAGTGTAGTACATAGTATATGAGTGAGTTGCACTGAAAAACTTAGAATATAAGAAACGCACAGTGTAGTACATAGTATATGAGTGAGTTGCACTGAAAAACTTAGAATATAAGAAACGCACAGTGTAGTACATAGTATATGAGTGAGTTGCATTGAAAAACTTAGAATATAAGAAACGCACATATAGTACATAGTATATGAATGAGTTGCACTGAAAAACTTAGAATTTACTGAAAAAATCGCATTACACGAAATGCACAGTGTAGTACATAGTATATGAGTGAGTTGCACTGAAAAACTTAGAATTTAAGAAACGCACAGTGTAGTACATAGTATATGAGTGAGTTGCACTGAAAAACTTAGAATATAAGAAACGCACAGTGTAGTACATAGTATATGAGCGAGTTGCACTGAAAAACTTAGAATATAAGAAACGCACAGTGTAGTACATAGTATATGAGTGAGTTGCACTGAAAAACTTAGAATATAAGAAACGCACAGTGTAGTACATAGTATATGAGTGAGTTGCACTGAAAAACTTAGAATATAAGAAACGCACAGTGTAGTACATAGTATATGAGTGAGTTGCACTGAAAAACTTAGAATTTAAGAAACGCACAGTGTAGTACATAGTATATGAGTGAGTTGCACTGAAAAACTTAGAATATAAGAAACGCACAGTGTAGTACATAGTATATGAGTGAGTTGCACTGAAAAACTTAGAATTTAAGAAACGCACAGTGTAGTACATAGTATATGAGTGAGTTGCACTGAAAAACTTAGAATATAAGAAACGCACAGTGTAGTACATAGTATATGAGTGAGTTGCACTGAAAAACTTAGAATATAAGAAACGCACAGTGTAGTACATAGTATATGAGTGATTTGCACTGAAAAACTTAGAATTTAAGAAATGCACAGTGTAGTACATAGTATATGAGTGAGTTGCACTGAAAAACTTAGAATATAAGAAACGCACAGTGTAGTACAAAGTATATGAGTGAGTTGCACTGAAAAACTTAGAATATAAGAAACGCACAGTGTAGTACATAGTATATGAGTGAGTTGCACTGAAAAACTTAGAATATAAGAAACGCACATATAGTACATAGTATATGAATGAGTTGCACTGAAAAACTTAGAATTTACTGAAAAAATCGCATTACACGAAATGCACAGTGTAGTACATAGTATATGAGTGAGTTGCACTGAAAAACTTAGAATATAAGAAACGCACAGTGTAGTACATAGTATATGAGTGAGTTGCACTGAAAAACTTAGAATTTAAGAAACGCACAGTGTAGTACATAGTATATGAGTGAGTTGCACTGAAAAACTTAGAATATAAGAAACGCACAGTGTAGTACATAGTATATGAGCGAGTAGCACAGAAAAACTTAGAATATAAGAAACGCACAGTGTAGTACATAGTATATGAGTGAGTTGCACTGAAAAACTTAGAATATAAGAAACGCACAGTGTAGTACATAGTATATGAGTGAGTTGCACTGAAAAACTTAGAATATAAGAAACGCACAGTGTAGTACATAGTATATGAGTGAGATGCATTGAAAAACTTAGAATATAAGAAACGCACATATAGTACATAGTATATGAATGAGTTGCACTGAAAAACTTAGAATTTACTGAAAAAATCGCATTACACGAAATGCACAGTGTAGTACATAGTATATGAGTGAGTTGCACTGAAAAACTTAGAATATAAGAAACGCACAGTGTAGTACATAGTATATGAGTGAGTTGCACTGAAAAACTTAGAATTTAAGAAACGAACAGTGTAGTACATAGTATATGAGTGAGTTGCACTGAAAAACTTAGAATATAAGAAACGCACAGTGTAGTACATAGTATATGAGCGAGTTGCACTGAAAAACTTAGAATATAAGAAACGCACAGTGTAGTACATAGTATATGAGTGAGTTGCACTGAAAAACTTAGAATATAAGAAACGCACAGTGTAGTACATAGTATATGAGTGAGTTGCACTGAAAAACTTAGAATATAAGAAACGCACAGTGTAGTACATAGTATATGAGTGAGTTGCATTGAAAAACTTAGAATATAAGAAACGCACATATAGTACATAGTATATGAATGAGTTGCACTGAAAAACTTAGAATTTACTGAAAAAATCGCATTACACGAAATGCACAGTGTAGTACATAGTATATGAGTGAGTTGCACTGAAAAACTTAGAATATAAGAAACGCACAGTGTAGTACATAGTATATGAGTGAGTTGCACTGAAAAACTTAGAATTTAAGAAACGCACAGTGTAGTACATAGTATATGAGTGAGTTGCACTGAAAAACTTAGAATATAAGAAACGCACAGTGTAGTACATAGTATATGAGCGAGTTGCACTGAAAAACTTAGAATATAAGAAACGCACAGTGTAGTACATAGTATATGAGTGAGTTGCACTGAAAAACTTAGAATATAAGAAACGCACAGTGTAGTACATAGTATATGAGTGAGTTGCACTGAAAAACTTAGAATATAAGAAACGCACAGTGTAGTACATAGTATATGAGTGAGTTGCACTGAAAAACTTAGAATTTAAGAAACGCACAGTGTAGTACATAGTATATGAGTGAGTTGCACTGAAAAACTTAGAATATAAGAAACGCACAGTTTAGTACATAGTATATGAGTGAGTTGCACTGAAAAACTTAGAATTTAAGAAACGCACAGTGTAGTACATAGTATATGAGTGAGTTGCACTGAAAAACTTAGAATATAAGAAACGCACAGTGTAGTACATAGTATATGAGTGAGTTGCACTGAAAAACTTAGAATATAAGAAACGCAGAGTGTAGTACATAGTATATGAGTGAGTTGCATTGAAAAACTTAGAATATAAGAAACGCACAGTGTAGTACATAGTATATGAGTGAGTTGCACTGAAAAACTTAGAATATAAGAAACGCACAGTGTAGTACATAGTATATGAGTGAGTTGCACTGAAAAACTTAGAATATAAGAAACGCACAGTGTAGTACATAGTATATGAGTGAGTTGCACTGAAAAACTTAGAATTTAAGAAACGCACAGTGTAGTACATAGTATATGAGTGAGTTGCACTGAAAAACTTAGAATATAAGAAACGCACAGTTTAGTACATAGTATATGAGTGAGTTGCACTGAAAAACTTAGAATTTAAGAAACGCACAGTGTAGTACATAGTATATGAGTGAGTTGCACTGAAAAACTTAGAATATAAGAAACGCACAGTGTAGTACATAGTATATGAGTGAGTTGCACTGAAAAACTTAGAATATAAGAAACGCAGAGTGTAGTACATAGTATATGAGTGAGTTGCATTGAAAAACTTAGAATATAAGAAACGCACAGTGTAGTACATAGTATATGAGTGAGTTGCACTGAAAAACTTAGAATATAAGAAACGCACAGTGTAGTAGTACATAGTATATGAGTGAGTTGCACTGAAAAACTTAGAATTTAAGAAACGCACAGTGTAGTACATAGTATATGAGTGAGTTGCACTGAAAAACTTAGAATATAAGAAACGCACAGTGTAGTACATAGTATATGAGTGAGTTGCACTGAAAAACTTAGAATTTAAGAAACGCACAGTGTAGTACATAGTATATGAGTGAGTTGCACTGAAAAACTTAGAATATAAGAAACGCACAGTGTAGTACATAGTATATGAGTGAGTTGCACTGAAAAACTTAGAATATAAGAAACGCACAGTGTAGTACAAAGTATATGAGTGAGTTGCACTGAAAAACTTAGAATATTAGAAACGCACAGTGTAGTACATAGTATATGAGTGAGTTGCACTGAAAAACTTAGAATATAAGAAACGCACATATAGTACATAGTATATGAATGAGTTGCACTGAAAAACTTAGAATTTACTGAAAAAATCGCATTACACGAAATGCACAGTGTAGTACATAGTATATGAGTGAGTTGCACTGAAAAACTTAGAATATAAGAAACGCACAGTGTAGTACATAGTATATGAGTGAGTTGCACTGAAAAACTTAGAATTAAAGAAACGCACAGTGTAGTACATAGTATATGAGTGAGTTGCACTGAAAAACTTAGAATATAAGAAACGCACAGTGTAGTACATAGTATATGAGCGAGTTGCACTGAAAAACTTAGAATATAAGAAACGCACAGTGTAGTACATAGTATATGAGTGAGTTGCACTGAAAAACTTAGAATATAAGAAACGCACAGTGTAGTACATAGTATATGAGTGAGTTGCACTGAAAAACTTAGAATATAAGAAACGCACAGTGTAGTACATAGTATATGAGTGAGTTGCATTGAAAAACTTAGAATATAAGAAACGCACATATAGTACATAGTATATGAATGAGTTGCACTGAAAAACTTAGAATTTACTGAAAAAATCGCATTACAAGAAATGCACAGTGTAGTACATAGTATATGAGTGAGTTGCACTGAAAAACTTAGAATATAAGAAACGCACAGTGTAGTACACAGTATATGAGTGAGTTGCACTGAAAAACTTAGAATTTAAGAAACGCACAGTGTAGTACATAGTATATGAGTGAGTTGCACTGAAAAACTTAGAATATAAGAAACGCACAGTGTAGTACATAGTATATGAGCGAGTTGCACTGAAAAACTTAGAATATAAGAAACGCACAGTGTAGTACATAGTATATGAGTGAGTTGCACTGAAAAACTTAGAATATAAGAAATGCACAGTGTAGTACATAGTATATGAGTGAGTTGCACTGAAAAACTTAGAATATAAGAAACGCACAGTGTAGTACATAGTATATGAGTGAGTTGCACTGAAAAACTTAGAATTTAAGAAACGCACAGTGTAGTACATAGTATATGAGTGAGTTGCACTGAAAAACTTAGAATGTAAGAAACGCACAGTGTAGTACATAGTATATGAGTGAGTTGCACTGAAAAACTTAGAATTTAAGAAACGCACAGTGTAGTACATAGTATATGAGTGAGTTGCACTGAAAAACTTAGAATATAAGAAACGCACAGTGTAGTACATAGTATATGAGTGAGTTGCACTGAAAAACTTAGAATATAAGAAACGCACAGTGTAGTACATAGTATATGAGTGAGTTGCATTGAAAAACTTAGAATATAAGAAACGCACAGTGTAGTACATAGTATATGAGTGAGTTGCACTGAAAAACTTAGAATATAAGAAACGCACAGTGTAGTAGTACATAGTATATGAGTGAGTTGCACTGAAAAACTTAGAATTTACTGAAAAACCCGCATTACACGAAATGCACAGTGTAGTACATAGTATATGAGTGAGTTGCACTGAAAAACTTAGAATATAAGAAACGCACAGTGTAGTACATGGTATATGAGTGAGTTGCACTGAAAAACTTAGAATATAAGAAACGCACAGTGTAGTACATAGTATATGAGTGAGTTGCACTGAAAAACTTAGAATATAAGAAACGCACAGTGTAGTACATAGTATATGAGTGAGTTGCACTGAAAAACTTAGAATATAAGAAACGCACATATAGTACATAGTATATGAATGAGTTGCACTGAAAAACTTAGAATTTACTGAAAAAATCGCATTACACGAAATGCACAGTGTAGTACATAGTATATGAGTGAGTTGCACTGAAAAACTTAGAATATAAGAAACGCACAGTGTAGTACATAGTATATGAGTGAGTTGCACTGAAAAATTTAGAATTTAAGAAACGCACAGTGTAGTACATAGTATATGAGTGAGTTGCACTGAAAAACTTAGAATATAAGAAACGCACAGTGTAGTACATAGTATATGAATGAGTTGCACTGAAAAACTTAGAATTTACTGAAAAAATCGCATTACAAGAAATGCACAGTGTAGTACATAGTATATGAGTGAGTTGCACTGAAAAACTTAGAATATAAGAAACGCACAGTGTAGTACACAGTATATGAGTGAGTTGCACTGAAAAACTTAGAATTTAAGAAACGCACAGTGTAGTACATAGTATATGAGTGAGTTGCACTGAAAAACTTAGAATATAAGAAACGCACAGTGTAGTACATAGTATATGAGCGAGTTGCACTGAAAAACTTAGAATATAAGAAACGCACAGTGTAGTACATAGTATATGAGTGAGTTGCACTGAAAAACTTAGAATATAAGAAATGCACAGTGTAGTACATAGTATATGAGTGAGTTGCACTGAAAAACTTAGAATATAAGAAACGCACAGTGTAGTACATAGTATATGAGTGAGTTGCACTGAAAAACTTAGAATTTAAGAAACGCACAGTGTAGTACATAGTATATGAGTGAGTTGCACTGAAAAACTTAGAATGTAAGAAACGCACAGTGTAGTACATAGTATATGAGTGAGTTGCACTGAAAAACTTAGAATTTAAGAAACGCACAGTGTAGTACATAGTATATGAGTGAGTTGCACTGAAAAACTTAGAATATAAGAAACGCACAGTGTAGTACATAGTATATGAGTGAGTTGCACTGAAAAACTTAGAATATAAGAAACGCACAGTGTAGTACATAGTATATGAGTGAGTTGCATTGAAAAACTTAGAATATAAGAAACGCACAGTGTAGTACATAGTATATGAGTGAGTTGCACTGAAAAACTTAGAATATAAGAAACGCACAGTGTAGTAGTACATAGTATATGAGTGAGTTGCACTGAAAAACTTAGAATTTACTGAAAAACCCGCATTACACGAAATGCACAGTGTAGTACATAGTATATGAGTGAGTTGCACTGAAAAACTTAGAATATAAGAAACGCACAGTGTAGTACATGGTATATGAGTGAGTTGCACTGAAAAACTTAGAATATAAGAAACGCACAGTGTAGTACATAGTATATGAGTGAGTTGCACTGAAAAACTTAGAATATAAGAAACGCACAGTGTAGTACATAGTATATGAGTGAGTTGCACTGAAAAACTTAGAATATAAGAAACGCACATATAGTACATAGTATATGAATGAGTTGCACTGAAAAACTTAGAATTTACTGAAAAAATCGCATTACACGAAATGCACAGTGTAGTACATAGTATATGAGTGAGTTGCACTGAAAAATTTAGAATATAAGAAACGCACAGTGTAGTACATAGTATATGAGTGAGTTGCACTGAAAAATTTAGAATTTAAGAAACGCACAGTGTAGTACATAGTATATGAGTGAGTTGCACTGAAAAACTTAGAATATAAGAAACGCACAGTGTAGTACATAGTATATGAGCGAGTTGCACTGAAAAACTTAGAATATAAGAAACGCACAGTGTAGTACATAGTATATGAGTGAGTTGCACTGAAAAACTTAGAATTTAAGAAACGCACAGTGTAGTACATAGTATATGAGTGAGTTGCACTGAAAAACTTAGAATATAAGAAACGCACAGTGTAGTTCATAGTATATGAGCGAGTTGCACTGAAAAACTTAGAATATAAGAAACGCACAGTGTAGTACATAGTATATGAGTGAGTTG
Source organism: Mus caroli (assembly GCF_978045245.1). Classification (NCBI taxonomy): domain Eukaryota; kingdom Metazoa; phylum Chordata; class Mammalia; order Rodentia; family Muridae; genus Mus; species Mus caroli. The sequence goes on from NW_028227280.1 coordinate 3,444,109, forward strand.
CACTGAAAAACTTAGAATATAAGAAACGCACAGTGTAGTACATAGTATATGAGTGAGTTGCACTGAAAAACTTAGAATATAAGAAACGCACAGTGTACTACATAGTATATGAGTGAGTTGCATTGAAAAACTTAGAATATAAGAAACGCACATATAGTACATAGTATATGAATGAGTTGCACTGAAAAACTTAGAATTTACTGAAAAAATCGCATTACACGAAATGCACAGTGTAGTAAATAGTATATGAGTGAGTTGCACTGAAAAATTTAGAATATAAGAAACGCACAGTGTAGTACATAGTATATGAGTGAGTTGCACTGAAAAACTTAGAATTTAAGAAACGCACAGTGTAGTACATAGTATATGAGTGAGTTGCACTGAAAAACTTAGAATATAAGAAACGCACAGTGTAGTACATAGTATATGAGTGAGTTGCACTGAAAAACTTAGAATATAAGAAACGCACAGTGTAGTACATAGTATATGAGTGAGTTGCATTGAAAAACTTAGAATATAAGAAACGCACATATAGTACATAGTATATGAATGAGTTGCACTGAAAAACTTAGAATTTACTGAAAAAATCGCATTACAAGAAATGCACAGTGTAGTACATAGTATATGAGTGAGTTGCACTGAAAAACTTAGAATATAAGAAACGCACAGTGTAGTACACAGTATATGAGTGAGTTGCACTGAAAAACTTAGAATTTAAGAAACGCACAGTGTAGTACATAGTATATGAGTGAGTTGCACTGAAAAACTTAGAATATAAGAAACGCACAGTGTAGTACATAGTATATGAGCGAGTTGCACTGAAAAACTTAGAATATAAGAAACGCACAGTGTAGTACATAGTATATGAGTGAGTTGCACTGAAAAACTTAGAATATAAGAAATGCACAGTGTAGTACATAGTATATGAGTGAGTTGCACTGAAAAACTTAGAATATAAGAAACGCACAGTGTAGTACATAGTATATGAGTGAGTTGCACTGAAAAACTTAGAATTTAAGAAACGCACAGTGTAGTACATAGTATATGAGTGAGTTGCACTGAAAAACTTAGAATGTAAGAAACGCACAGTGTAGTACATAGTATATGAGTGAGTTGCACTGAAAAACTTAGAATTTAAGAAACGCACAGTGTAGTACATAGTATATGAGTGAGTTGCACTGAAAAACTTAGAATATAAGAAACGCACAGTGTAGTACATAGTATATGAGTGAGTTGCACTGAAAAACTTAGAATATAAGAAACGCACAGTGTAGTACATAGTATATGAGTGAGTTGCATTGAAAAACTTAGAATATAAGAAACGCACAGTGTAGTACATAGTATATGAGTGAGTTGCACTGAAAAACTTAGAATATAAGAAACGCACAGTGTAGTAGTACATAGTATATGAGTGAGTTGCACTGAAAAACTTAGAATTTACTGAAAAACCCGCATTACACGAAATGCACAGTGTAGTACATAGTATATGAGTGAGTTGCACTGAAAAACTTAGAATATAAGAAACGCACAGTGTAGTACATGGTATATGAGTGAGTTGCACTGAAAAACTTAGAATATAAGAAACGCACAGTGTAGTACATAGTATATGAGTGAGTTGCACTGAAAAACTTAGAATATAAGAAACGCACAGTGTAGTACATAGTATATGAGTGAGTTGCACTGAAAAACTTAGAATATAAGAAACGCACATATAGTACATAGTATATGAATGAGTTGCACTGAAAAACTTAGAATTTACTGAAAAAATCGCATTACACGAAATGCACAGTGTAGTACATAGTATATGAGTGAGTTGCACTGAAAAACTTAGAATATAAGAAACGCACAGTGTAGTACATTGTATATGAGTGAGTTGCACTGAAAAATTTAGAATTTAAGAAACGCACAGTGTAGTACATAGTATATGAGTGAGTTGCACTGAAAAACTTAGAATATAAGAAACGCACAGTGTAGTACATAGTATATGAATGAGTTGCACTGAAAAACTTAGAATTTACTGAAAAAATCGCATTACAAGAAATGCACAGTGTAGTACATAGTATATGAGTGAGTTGCACTGAAAAACTTAGAATATAAGAAACGCACAGTGTAGTACACAGTATATGAGTGAGTTGCACTGAAAAACTTAGAATTTAAGAAACGCACAGTGTAGTACATAGTATATGAGTGAGTTGCACTGAAAAACTTAGAATATAAGAAACGCACAGTGTAGTACATAGTATATGAGCGAGTTGCACTGAAAAACTTAGAATATAAGAAACGCACAGTGTAGTACATAGTATATGAGTGAGTTGCACTGAAAAACTTAGAATATAAGAAATGCACAGTGTAGTACATAGTATATGAGTGAGTTGCACTGAAAAACTTAGAATATAAGAAACGCACAGTGTAGTACATAGTATATGAGTGAGTTGCACTGAAAAACTTAGAATTTAAGAAACGCACAGTGTAGTACATAGTATATGAGTGAGTTGCACTGAAAAACTTAGAATGTAAGAAACGCACAGTGTAGTACATAGTATATGAGTGAGTTGCACTGAAAAACTTAGAATTTAAGAAACGCACAGTGTAGTACATAGTATATGAGTGAGTTGCACTGAAAAACTTAGAATATAAGAAACGCACAGTGTAGTACATAGTATATGAGTGAGTTGCACTGAAAAACTTAGAATATAAGAAACGCACAGTGTAGTACATAGTATATGAGTGAGTTGCATTGAAAAACTTAGAATATAAGAAACGCACAGTGTAGTACATAGTATATGAGTGAGTTGCACTGAAAAACTTAGAATATAAGAAACGCACAGTGTAGTAGTACATAGTATATGAGTGCGTTGCACTGAAAAACTTAGAATTTACTGAAAAACCCGCATTACACGAAATGCACAGTGTAGTACATAGTATATGAGTGAGTTGCACTGAAAAACTTAGAATATAAGAAACGCACAGTGTAGTACATGGTATATGAGTGAGTTGCACTGAAAAACTTAGAATATAAGAAACGCACAGTGTAGTACATAGTATATGAGTGAGTTGCACTGAAAAACTTAGAATATAAGAAACGCACAGTGTAGTACATAGTATATGAGTGAGTTGCACTGAAAAACTTAGAATATAAGAAACGCACATATAGTACATAGTATATGAATGAGTTGCACTGAAAAACTTAGAATTTACTGAAAAAATCGCATTACACGAAATGCACAGTGTAGTACATAGTATATGAGTGAGTTGCACTGAAAAATTTAGAATATAAGAAACGCACAGTGTAGTACATAGTATATGAGTGAGTTGCACTGAAAAATTTAGAATTTAAGAAACGCACAGTGTAGTACATAGTATATGAGTGAGTTGCACTGAAAAACTTAGAATATAAGAAACGCACAGTGTAGTACATAGTATATGAGCGAGTTGCACTGAAAAACTTAGAATATAAGAAACGCACAGTGTAGTACATAGTATATGAGTGAGTTGCACTGAAAAACTTAGAATTTAAGAAACGCACAGTGTAGTACATAGTATATGAGTGAGTTGCACTGAAAAACTTAGAATATAAGAAACGCACAGTGTAGTTCATAGTATATGAGCGAGTTGCACTGAAAAACTTAGAATATAAGAAACGCACAGTGTAGTACATAGTATATGAGTGAGTTGCACTGAAAAACTTAGAATATAAGAAACGCACAGTGTAGTACATAGTATATGAGTGAGTTGCACTGAAAAACTTAGAATATAAGAAACGTACAGTGTACTACATAGTATATGAGTGAGTTGCATTGAAAAACTTAGAATATAAGAAACGCACATATAGTACATAGTATATGAATGAGTTGCACTGAAAAACTTAGAATTTACTGAAAAAATCGCATTACACGAAATGCACAGTGTAGTAAATAGTATATGAGTGAGTTGCACTGAAAAACTTAGAATATAAGAAACGCACAGTGTAGTACATAGTATATGAGTGAGTTGCACTGAAAAACTTAGAATTTAAGAAACGCACAGTGTAGTACATAGTATATGAGTGAGTTGCACTGAAAAACTTAGAATATAAGAAACGCACAGTGTAGTACATAGTATATGAGCGAGTTGCACTGAAAAACTTAGAATATAAGAAACGCACAGTGTAGTACATAGTATATGAGTGAGTTGCACTGAAAAACTTAGAATATAAGAAACGCACAGTGTAGTACATAGTATATGAGTGAGTTGCACTGAAAAACTTAGAATATAAGAAACGCACAGTGTAGTACATAGTATATGAGTGAGTTGCATTGAAAAACTTAGAATATAAGAAACGCACATAAAGTACATAGTATATGAATGAGTTGCACTGAAAAACTTAGAATTTACTGAAAAAATCGCATTACACGAAATGCACAGTGTAGTACATAGTATATGAGTGAGTTGCACTGAAAAACTTAGAATATAAGAAACGCACAGTGTAGTACAAAGTATATGAGTGAGTTGCACTGAAAAACTTAGAATATTAGAAACGCACAGTGTAGTACATAGTATATGAGTGAGTTGCACTGAAAAACTTAGAATATAAGAAACGCACATATAGTACATAGTATATGAATGAGTTGCACTGAAAAACTTAGAATTTACTGAAAAAATCGCATTACACGAAATGCACAGTGTAGTACATAGTATATGAGTGAGTTGCACTGAAAAACTTAGAATATAAGAAACGCACAGTGTAGTACATAGTATATGAGTGAGTTGCACTGAAAAACTTAGAATTTAAGAAACGCACAGTGTAGTACATAGTATATGAGTGAGTTGCACTGAAAAACTTAGAATATAAGAAACGCACAGTGTAGTACATAGTATATGAGCGAGTTGCACTGAAAAACTTAGAATATAAGAAACGCACAGTGTAGTACATAGTATATGAGTGAGTTGCACTGAAAAACTTAGAATATAAGAAACGCACAGTGTAGTACATAGTATATGAGTGAGTTGCACTGAAAAACTTAGAATATAAGAAACGCACAGTGTAGTACATAGTATATGAGTGAGTTGCATTGAAAAACTTAGAATATAAGAAACGCACATATAGTACATAGTATATGAATGAGTTGCACTGAAAAACTTAGAATTTACTGAAAAAATCGCATTACAAGAAATGCACAGTGTAGTACATAGTATATGAGTGAGTTGCACTGAAAAATTAGAATATAAGAAACACACAGTGTAGTACACAGTATATGAGTGAGTTGCACTGAAAAACTTAGAATTTAAGAAACGCACAGTGTAGTACATAGTATATGAGTGAGTTGCACTGAAAAACTTAGAATATAAGAAACGCACAGTGTAGTACATAGTATATGAGCGAGTTGCACTGAAAAACTTAGAATATAAGAAACGCACAGTGTAGTACATAGTATATGAGTGAGTTGCACTGAAAAACTTAGAATATAAGAAATGCACAGTGTAGTACATAGTATATGAGTGAGTTGCACTGAAAAACTTAGAATATAAGAAACGCACAGTGTAGTACATAGTATATGAGTGAGTTGCACTGAAAAACTTAGAATTTAAGAAACGCACAGTGTAGTACATAGTATATGAGTGAGTTGCACTGAAAAACTTAGAATGTAAGAAACGCACAGTGTAGTACATAGTATATGAGTGAGTTGCACTGAAAAACTTAGAATTTAAGAAACGCACAGTGTAGTACATAGTATATGAGTGAGTTGCACTGAAAAACTTAGAATATAAGAAACGCACAGTGTAGTACATAGTATATGAGTGAGTTGCACTGAAAAACTTAGAATATAAGAAACGCACAGTGTAGTACATAGTATATGAGTGAGTTGCATTGAAAAACTTAGAATATAAGAAACGCACAGTGTAGTACATAGTATATGAGTGAGTTGCACTGAAAAACTTAGAATATAAGAAACGCACAGTGTAGTAGTACATAGTATATGAGTGAGTTGCACTGAAAAACTTAGAATTTACTGAAAAACCCGCATTACACGAAATGCACAGTGTAGTACATAGTATATGAGTGAGTTGCACTGAAAAACTTAGAATATAAGAAACGCACAGTGTAGTACATGGTATATGAGTGAGTTGCACTGAAAAACTTAGAATATAAGAAACGCACAGTGTAGTACATAGTATATGAGTGAGTTGCACTGAAAAACTTAGAATATAAGAAACGCACAGTGTAGTACATAGTATATGAGTGAGTTGCACTGAAAAACTTAGAATATAAGAAACGCACATATAGTACATAGTATATGAATGAGTTGCACTGAAAAACTTAGAATTTACTGAAAAAATCGCATTACACGAAATGCACAGTGTAGTACATAGTATATGAGTGAGTTGCACTGAAAAATTTAGAATATAAGAAACGCACAGTGTAGTACATAGTATATGAGTGAGTTGCACTGAAAAATTTAGAATTTAAGAAACGCACAGTGTAGTACATAGTATATGAGTGAGTTGCACTGAAAAACTTAGAATATAAGAAACGCACAGTGTAGTACATAGTATATGAGCGAGTTGCACTGAAAAACTTAGAATATAAGAAACGCACAGTGTAGTACATAGTATATGAGTGAGTTGCACTGAAAAACTTAGAATTTAAGAAACGCACAGTGTAGTACATAGTATATGAGTGAGTTGCACTGAAAAACTTAGAATATAAGAAACGCACAGTGTAGTTCATAGTATATGAGCGAGTTGCACTGAAAAACTTAGAATATAAGAAACGCACAGTGTAGTACATAGTATATGAGTGAGTTGCACTGAAAAACTTAGAATATAAGAAACGCACAGTGTAGTACATAGTATATGAGTGAGTTGCACTGAAAAACTTAGAATATAAGAAACGCACAGTGTACTACATAGTATATGAGTGAGTTGCATTGAAAAACTTAGAATATAAGAAACGCACATATAGTACATAGTATATGAATGAGTTGCACTGAAAAACTTAGAATTTACTGAAAAAATCGCATTACACGAAATGCACAGTGTAGTAAATAGTATATGAGTGAGTTGCACTGAAAAACTTAGAATATAAGAAACGCACAGTGTAGTACATAGTATATGAGTGAGTTGCACTGAAAAACTTAGAATTTAAGAAACGCACAGTGTAGTACATAGTATATGAGTGAGTTGCACTGAAAAACTTAGAATATAAGAAACGCACAGTGTAGTACATAGTATATGAGCGAGTTGCACTGAAAAACTTAGAATATAAGAAACGCACAGTGTAGTACATAGTATATGAGTGAGTTGCACTGAAAAACTTAGAATATAAGAAACGCACAGTGTAGTACATAGTATATGAGTGAGTTGCACTGAAAAACTTAGAATATAAGAAACGCACAGTGTAGTACATAGTATATGAGTGAGTTGCATTGAAAAACTTAGAATATAAGAAACGCACATAAAGTACATAGTATATGAATGAGTTGCACTGAAAAACTTAGAATTTACTGAAAAAATCGCATTACACGAAATGCACAGTGTAGTACATAGTATATGAGTGAGTTGCACTGAAAAACTTAGAATATAAGAAACGCACAGTGTAGTACATAGTATATGAGTGAGTTGCACTGAAAAACTTAGAATTCTCTGAAAAACCCGCATTACACGAAATGCACAGTGTAGTACATGGTATATGAGTGAGTTGCACTGAAAAACTTAGAATATAAGAAACGCACAGTGTAGTACATAGTATATGAGTGAGTTGCACTGAAAAACTTAGAATATAAGAAACGCACAGTGTAGTACATAGTATATGAGTGAGTTGCACTGAAAAACTTAGAATATAAGAAACGCACATATAGTACATAGTATATGAATGAGTTGCACTGAAAAACTTAGAATTTACTGAAAAAATCGCATTACACGAAATGCACAGTGTAGTACATAGTATATGAGTGAGTTGCACTGAAAAACTTAGAATATAAGAAACGCACAGTGTAGTACATAGTATATGAGTGAGTTGCACTGAAAAACTTAGAATTTAAGAAACGCACAGTGTAGTACATAGTATATGAGTGAGTTGCACTGAAAAACTTAGAATATAAGAAACGCACAGTGTAGTACATAGTATATGAGCGAGTTTCACTGAAAAACTTAGAATATAAGAAACGCACAGTGTAGTACATAGTATATGAGTGAGTTGCACTGAAAAACTTAGAATATAAGAAACGCACAGTGTAGTACATAGTATATGAGTGAGTTGCACTGAAAAACTTAGAATATAAGAAACGCACAGTGTAGTACATAGTATATGAGTGAGTTGCATTGAAAAACTTAGAATATAAGAAACGCACATATAGTACATAGTATATGAATGAGTTGCACTGAAAAACTTAGAATTTACTGAAAAAATCGCATTACACGAAATGCACAGTGTAGTACATAGTATATGAGTGAGTTGCACTGAAAAACTTAGAATATAAGAAACGCACAGTGTAGTACATAGTATATGAGTGAGTTGCACTGAAAAACTTAGAATTTAAGAAACGCACAGTGTAGTACATAGTATATGAGTGAGTTGCACTGAAAAACTTAGAATATAAGAAACGCACAGTGTAGTACATAGTATATGAGTGAGTTGCACTGAAAAACTTAGAATATAAGAAACGCACATATAGTACATAGTATATGAATGAGTTGCACTGAAAAACTTAGAATTTACTGAAAAAATCGCATTACACGAAATGCACAGTGTAGTACATAGTATATGAGTGAGTTGCACTGAAAAATTTAGAATATAAGAAACGCACAGTGTAGTACATAGTATATGAGTGAGTTGCACTGAAAAATTTAGAATTTAAGAAACGCACAGTGTAGTACATAGTATATGAGTGAGTTGCACTGAAAAACTTAGAATATAAGAAACGCACAGTGTAGTACATAGTATATGAGCGAGTTGCACTGAAAAACTTAGAATATAAGAAACGCACAGTGTAGTACATAGTATATGAGTGAGTTGCACTGAAAAACTTAGAATTTAAGAAACGCACAGTGTAGTACATAGTATATGAGTGAGTTGCACTGAAAAACTTAGAATATAAGAAACGCACAGTGTAGTTCATAGTATATGAGCGAGTTGCACTGAAAAACTTAGAATATAAGAAACGCACAGTGTAGTACATAGTATATGAGTGAGTTGCACTGAAAAACTTAGAATATAAGAAACGCACAGTGTAGTACATAGTATATGAGTGAGTTGCACTGAAAAACTTAGAATATAAGAAACGCACAGTGTACTACATAGTATATGAGTGAGTTGCATTGAAAAACTTAGAATATAAGAAACACACATATAGTACATAGTATATGAATGAGTTGCACTGAAAAACTTAGAATTTACTGAAAAAATCGCATTACACGAAATGCACAGTGTAGTACATAGTATATGAGTGAGTTGCACTGAAAAACTTAGAATATAAGAAACGCACAGTGTAGTACATAGTATATGAGTGAGTTGCACTGAAAAACTTAGAATTTAAGAAACGCACAGTGTAGTACATAGTATATGAGTGAGTTGCACTGAAAAACTTAGAATATAAGAAACGCACAGTGTAGTACATAGTATATGAGCGAGTTGCACTGAAAAACTTAGAATATAAGAAACGCACAGTGTAGTACATAGTATATGAGTGAGTTGCACTGAAAAACTTAGAATATAAGAAACGCACAGTGTAGTACATAGTATATGAGTGAGTTGCACTGAAAAACTTAGAATATAAGAAACGCACAGTGTAGTACATAGTATATGAGTGAGTTGCATTGAAAAACTTAGAATATAAGAAACGCACATAAAGTACATAGTATATGAATGAGTTGCACTGAAAAACTTAGAATTTACTGAAAAAATCGCATTACACGAAATGCACAGTGTAGTACATAGTATATGAGTGAGTTGCACTGAAAAACTTAGAATATAAGAAACGCACAGTGTAGTACATAGTATATGAGTGAGTTGCACTGAAAAACTTAGAATTTACTGAAAAACCCGCATTACACGAAATGCACAGTGTAGTACATGGTATATGAGTGAGTTGCACTGAAAAACTTAGAATATAAGAAACGCACAGTGTAGTACATAGTATATGAGTGAGTTGCACTGAAAAACTTAGAATATAAGAAACGCACAGTGTAGTACATAGTATATGAGTGAGTTGCACTGAAAAACTTAGAATATAAGAAACGCACATATAGTACATAGTATATGAATGAGTTGCACTGAAAAACTTAGAATTTACTGAAAAAATCGCATTACACGAAATGCACAGTGTAGTACATAGTATATGAGTGAGTTGCACTGAAAAACTTAGAATATAAGAAACGCACAGTGTAGTACATAGTATATGAGTGAGTTGCACTGAAAAACTTAGAATTTAAGAAACGCACAGTGTAGTACATAGTATATGAGTGAGTTGCACTGAAAAACTTAGAATATAAGAAACGCACAGTGTAGTACATAGTATATGAGCGAGTTTCACTGAAAAACTTAGAATATAAGAAACGCACAGTGTAGTACATAGTATATGAGTGAGTTGCACTGAAAAACTTAGAATATAAGAAACGCACAGTGTAGTACATAGTATATGAGTGAGTTGCACTGAAAAACTTAGAATATAAGAAACGCACAGTGTAGTACATAGTATATGAGTGAGTTGCATTGAAAAACTTAGAATATAAGAAACGCACATATAGTACATAGTATATGAATGAGTTGCACTGAAAAACTTAGAATTTACTGAAAAAATCGCATTACACGAAATGCACAGTGTAGTACATAATATATGAGTGAGTTGCACTGAAAAACTTAGAATATAAGAAACGCACAGTGTAGTACATAGTATATGAGTGAGTTGCACTGAAAAACTTAGAATTTAAGAAACGCACAGTGTAGTACATAGTATATGAGTGAGTTGCACTGAAAAACTTAGAATATAAGAAACGCACAGTGTAGTTCATAGTATATGAGCGAGTTGCACTGAAAAACTTAGAATATAAGAAACGCACAGTGTAGTACATAGTATATGAGTGAGTTGCACTGAAAAACTTAGAATATAAGAAACGCACAGTGTAGTACATAGTATATGAGTGAGTTGCACTGAAAAACTTAGAATATAAGAAACGCACAGTGTAGTACATAGTATATGAGTGAGTTGCATTGAAAAACTTAGAATATAAGAAACGCACATATAGTACATAGTATATGAATGAGTTGCACTGAAAAACTTAGAATTTACTTAAAAAATCGCATTACACGAAATGCACAGTGTAGTACATAGTATATGAGTGAGTTGCACTGAAAAACTTAGAATATAAGAAACGCACAGTGTAGTACATAGTATATGAGTGAGTTGCACTGAAAAACTTAGAATATAAGAAACGCACAGTGTAGTACATAGTATATGAGCGAGTTGCACTGAAAAACTTAGAATATAAGAAACGCACAGTGTAGTACATAGTATATGAGTGAGTTGCACTGAAAAACTTAGAATATAAGAAACGCACAGTGTAGTACATAGTATATGAGTGAGTTGCACTGAAAAACTTAGAATATAAGAAACGCACAGTGTAGTACATAGTATATGAGTGAGTTGCATTGAAAAACTTAGAATATAAGAAACGCACATATAGTACATAGTACATGAATGAGTTGCACTGAAAAACTTAGAATTTACTGAAAAAATCGCATTACACGAAATGCACAGTGTAGTACATAGTATATGAGTGAGTTGCACTGAAAAACTTAGAATATAAGAAACGCACAGTGTAGTACATAGTATATGAGTGAGTTGCACTGAAAAACTTAGAATTTAAGAAACGCACAGTGTAGTACATAGTATATGAGTGAGTTGCACTGAAAAACTTAGAATATAAGAAACGCACAGTGTAGTACATAGTATATGAGTGAGTTGCACTGAAAAACTTAGAATATAAGAAACGCACAGTGTAGTACATAGTATATGAGTGAGTTGCATTGAAAAACTTAGAATATAAGAAACGCACATATAGTACATAGTACATGAATGAGTTGCACTGAAAAACTTAGAATTTACTGAAAAAATCGCATTACACGAAATGCACAGTGTAGTACATAGTATATGAGTGAGTTGCACTGAAAAACTTAGAATATAAGAAACGCACAGTGTAGTACATAGTATATGAGTGAGTTGCACTGAAAAACTTAGAATTTAAGAAACGCACAGTGTAGTACATAGTATATGAGCGAGTTGCACTGAAAAACTTAGAATATAAGAAACGCACAGTGTAGTACATAGTATATGAGTGAGTTGCACTGAAAAACTTAGAATATAAGAAACGCACAGTGTAGTACATAGTATATGAGTGAGTTGCACTGAAAAACTTAGAATATAAGAAACGCACAGTGTAGTACATAGTATATGAGTGAGTTGCATTGAAAAACTTAGAATATAAGAAACGCACATATAGTACATAGTATATGAATGAGTTGCACTGAAAAACTTAGAATTTACTGAAAAAATCGCATTACACGAAATGCACAGTGTAGTACATAGTATATGAGTGAGTTGCACTGAAAAACTTAGAATATAAGAAACGCACAGTGTAGTACATAGTATATGAGTGAGTTGCACTGAAAAACTTAGAATTTAAGAAACGCACAGTGTAGTACATAGTATATGAGTGAGTTGCACTGAAAAACTTAGAATATAAGAAACGCACAGTGTAGTACATAGTATATGAGTGAGTTGCACTGAAAAACTTAGAATATAAGAAACGCACAGTGTAGTACATAGTATATGAGTGAGTTGCACTGAAAAACTTAGAATATAAGAAACGCACAGTGTAGTACATAGTATATGAGTGAGTTGCACTGAAAAACTTAGAATATAAGAAACGCACAGTGTAGTACATAGTATATGAGTGAGTTGCACTGAAAAACTTAGAATTTAAGAAACGCACAGTGTAGTACATAGTATATGAGTGAGTTGCACTGAAAAACTTAGAATATAAGAAACGCACAGTGTAGTACATAGTATATGAGTGAGTTGCACTGAAAAACTTAGAATTTAAGAAACGCACAGTGTAGTACATAGTATATGAGTGAGTTGCACTGAAAAACTTAGAATATAAGAAACGCACAGTGTAGTACATAGTATATGAGTGAGTTGCACTGAAAAACTTAGAATATAAGAAACGCAGAGTGTAGTACATAGTATATGAGTGAGTTGCATTGAAAAACTTAGAATATAAGAAACGCACAGTGTAGTACATAGTATATGAGTGAGTTGCACTGAAAAACTTAGAATATAAGAAACGCACAGGGTAGTAGTACATAGTATATGAGTGAGTTGCACTGAAAAACTTAGAATTTAAGAAACGCACAGTGTAGTACATAGTATATGAGTGAGTTGCACTGAAAAACTTAGAATATAAGAAACGCACAGTGTAGTACATAGTATATGAGTGAGTTGCACTGAAAAACTTAGAATTTAAGAAACGCACAGTGTAGTACATAGTATATGAGTGAGTTGCACTGAAAAACTTAGAATATAAGAAACGCACAGTGTAGTACATAGTATATGAGTGAGTTGCACTGAAAAACTTAGAATATAAGAAACGCACAGTGTAGTACATAGTATATGAGTGAGTTGCACTGAAAAACTTAGAATATAAGAAACGCACAGTGTAGTACATAGTATATGAGTGAGTTGCACTGAAAAACTTAGAGTATAAGAAACGCACATATAGTACATAGTATATGAATGAGTTGCACTGAAAAACTTAGAATTTACTGAAAAAATCGCATTACACGAAATGCACAGTGTAGTACATAGTATATGAGTGAGTTGCACTGAAAAACTTAGAATATAAGAAACGCACAGTGTAGTACATAGTATATGAGTGAGTTGCACTGAAAAACTTAGAATTTAAGAAACGCACAGTGTAGTACATAGTATATGAGTGAGTTGCACTGAAAAACTTAGAATATAAGAAACGCACAGTGTAGTACATAGTATATGAGCGAGTTGCACTGAAAAACTTAGAATATAAGAAACGCACAGTGTAGTACATAGTATATGAGTGAGTTGCACTGAAAAACTTAGAATATAAGAAACGCACAGTGTAGTACATAGTATATGAGTGAGTTGCACTGAAAAACTTAAAATATAAGAAACGCACAGTGTAGTACATAGTATATGAGTGAGTTGCACTGAAAAACTTAGAATTTAAGAAACGCACAGTGTAGTACATAGTATATGAGTGAGTTGCACTGAAAAACTTAGAATGTAAGAAACGCACAGTGTAGTACATAGTATATGAGTGAGTTGCACTGAAAAACTTAGAATTTAAGAAACGCACAGTGTAGTACATAGTATATGAGTGAGTTGCACTGAAAAACTTAGAATATAAGAAACGCACAGTGTAGTACATAGTATATGAGTGAGTTGCACTGAAAAACTTAGAATATAAGAAACGCACAGTGTAGTACATAGTATATGAGTGAGTTGCATTGAAAAACTTAGAATATAAGAAACGCACAGTGTAGTACATAGTATATGAGTGAGTTGCACTGAAAAACTTAGAATATAAGAAACGCACAGTGTAGTAGTACATAGTATATGAGTGAGTTGCACTGAAAAACTTAGAATTTACTGAAAAACCCGCATTACACGAAATGCACAGTGTAGTACATAGTATATGAGTGAGTTGCACTGAAAAACTTAGAATATAAGAAACGCAGAGTGTAGTACATGGTATATGAGTGAGTTGCACTGAAAAACTTAGAATATAAGAAACGCACAGTGTAGTACATAGTATATGAGTGAGTTGCACTGAAAAACTTAGAATATAAGAAACGCACAGTGTAGTACATAGTATATGAGTGAGTTGCACTGAAAAACTTAGAATATAAGAAACGCACATATAGTACATAGTATATGAATGAGTTGCACTGAAAAACTTAGAATTTACTGAAAAAATCGCATTACACGAAATGCACAGTGTAGTACATAGTATATGAGTGAGTTGCACTGAAAAACTTAGAATATAAGAATCGCACAGTGTAGTATATAGTATATGAGTGAGTTGCACTGAAAAACTTAGAATATAAGAAACGCACAGTGTAGTACATAGTATATGAGTGAGTTGCACTGAAAAACTTAGAATAAAAGAAACGCACAGTGTAGTACATAGTATATGAGTGAGTTGCACTGAAAAACTTAGAATTTAAGAAACGCACAGTGTAGTACATAGTATATGAGTGAGTTGCACTGAAAAACTTAGAATATAAGAAACGCACAGTGTAGTACATAGTATATGAGCGAGTTGCACTGAAAAACTTAGAATATAAGAAACGCACAGTGTAGTACATAGTATATGAGTGAGTTGCACTGAAAAACTTAGAATATAAGAAACGCACAGTGTAGTACATAGTATATGAGTGAGTTGCACTGAAAAACTTAGAATATAAGAAACGCACAGTGTAGTACATAGTATATGAGTGAGTTGCACTGAAAAACTTAGAATATAAGAAACGCACAGTGTAGTACATAGTATATGAGTGAGTTGCACTGAAAAACTTAGAATATAAGAAACGCACAGTGTAGTACATAGTATATGAGTGAGGTGCACTGAAAAATTTAGAATATAAGAAACGCACATATAGTACATAGTATATGAATGAGTTGCACTGAAAAACTTAGAATTTACTGAAAAAATCGCATTACACGAAATGCACAGTGAAGTACATAGTATATGAGTGAGTTGCACTGAAAAACTTAGAATATAAGAAACGCACAGTGTAGTACATAGTATATGAGTGAGTTGCACTGAAAAACTTAGAATATAAGAAACGCACAGTGTAGTACATAGTATATGAGTGAGTTGCACTGAAAAACTTAGAATATAAGAAACGCACAGTGTAGTACATAGTATATGAGTGAGTTGCACTGAAAAATTTAGAATATAAGAAACGCACAGTGTAGTACATAGTATATGAGTGAGTTGCACTGAAAAACTTAGAATTTAAGAAACGCACAGTGTAGTACATAGTATATGAGTGAGTTGCACTGAAAAACTTAGAATATAAGAAACGCACAGTGTAGTACATAGTATATGAGTGAGTTGCACTGAAAAACTTAGAATATAAGAAACGCACAGTGTAGTACATAGTATATGAGTGAGTTGCACTGAAAAACTTAGAATATAAGAAACGCACAGTGTAGTACATAGTATATGAGTGAGTTGCACTGAAAAACTTAGAATATAAGAAACGCACATATAGTACATAGTATATGAATGAGTTGCACTGAAAAACTTAGAATTTACTGAAAAAATCGCATTACACGAAATGCACAGTGTAGTACATAGTATATGAGTGAGTTGCACTGAAAAACTTAGAATATAAGAAACGCACAGTGTAGTACATAGTATATGAGTGAGTTGCACTGAAAAACTTAGAATTTAAGAAACGCACAGTGTAGTACATAGTATATGAGTGAGTTGCACTGAAAAACTTAGAATATAAGAAACGCACAGTGTAGTACATAGTATATGAGCGAGTTGCACTGAAAAACTTAGAATATAAGAAACGCACAGTGTAGTACATGGTAGATGAGTGAGTTGCACTGAAAAACTTAGAATATAAGAAACGCACAGTGTAGTACATAGTATATGAGTGAGTTGCACTGAAAAACTTAGAATATAAGAAACGCACAGTGTAGTACATGGTAGATGAGTGAGTTGCACTGAAAAACTTAGAATATAAGAAACGCACAGTGTAGTACATAGTATATGAGTGAGTTGCACTGAAAAACTTAGAATATAAGAAACGCACATTGTAGTACATAGTATATGAGTGAGTTGCACTGAAAAACTTAGAATATAAGAAACGCACAGTGTAGTATATAGTATATGAGTGAGTTGCACTGAAAAACTTAGAATATAAGAAACGCACATATAGTACATAGTATATGAATGAGTTGCACTGAAAAACTTAGAATTTACTGAAAAAATCGCATTACACGAAATGCACAGTGTAGTACATAGTATATGAGTGAGTTGCACTGAAAAACTTAGAATATAAGAAACGCACATTGTAGTACATAGTATATGAGTGAGTTGCACTGAAAAACTTAGAATATAAGAAACGCACAGTGTAGTACATAGTATATGAGTGAGTTGCACTGAAAAACTTAGAATATAAGAAACGCACAGTGTAGTACATAGTATATGAGTGAGTTGCACTGAAAAACTTAGAATATAAGAAACACACAGTGTAGTACATAGTATATGAGTGAGTTGCACTGAAAAACTTAGAATATAAGAAACGCACAGTGTAGTACATAGTATATGAGTGTGTTGCACTGAAAAATTTAGAATATAAGAAACGCACATATAGTACATATTATATGAATGAGTTGCACTGAAAAACTTAGAATTTACTGAAAAAATCGCATTACACGAAATGCACAGTGTAGTACATAGTATATGAGTGAGTTGCACTGAAAAACTTAGAATATAAGAAACGCACAGTGTAGTACATAGTATATGAGTGAGTTGCACTGAAAAACTTAGAATTTAAGAAACGCACAGTGTAGTACATAGTATATGAGTGAGTTGCACTGAAAAACTTAGAATATAAGAAACGCACAGTGTAGTACATAGTATATGAGCGAGTTGCACTGAAAAACTTAGAATATAAGAAACGCACAGTGTAGTACATAGTATATGAGTGAGTTGCACTGAAAAACTTAGAATATAAGAAACGCACAGTGTAGTACATAGTATATGAGTGAGTTGCACTGAAAAACTTAGAATTTAAGAAACGCACAGTGTAGTACATAGTATATGAGTGAGTTGCACTGAAAAACTTAGAATATAAGAAACGCACAGTGTAGTACATAGTATATGAGTGAGTTGCACTGAAAAACTTAGAATATAAGAAACGCACAGTGTAGTACATAGTATATGAGTGAGTTGCACTGAAAAACTTAGAATATAAGAAACGCACAGTGTAGTACATAGTATATGAGTGAGTTGCATTGAAAAACTTAGAATATAAGAAACGCACAGTGTAGTACATAGTATATGAGTGAGTTGCACTGAAAAACTTAGAATATAAGAAACGCACAGTGTAGTAGTACATAGTATATGAGTGAGTTGCACTGAAAAACTTAGAATTTACTGAAAAACCCGCATTACACGAAATGCACAGTGTAGTACATAGTATATGAGTGAGTTGCACTGAAAAACTTAGAATATAAGAAACGCACAGTGTAGTACATGGTAGATGAGTGAGTTGCACTGAAAAACTTAGAATATAAGAAACGCACAGTGTAGTACATAGTATATGATTGAGTTGCACTGAAAAACTTAGAAAATAAGAAACGCACAGTGTAGTATATAGTATATGAGTGAGTTGCACTGAAAAACTTAGAATATAAGAAACGCACATATAGTACATAGTATATGAATGAGTTGCACTGAAAAACTTAGAATTTACTGAAAAAATCGCATTACACGAAATGCACAGTGTAGTACATAGTATATGAGTGAGTTGCACTGAAAAACTTAGAATATAAGAAACGCACAGTGTAGTACATAGTATATGAGTGAGTTGCACTGAAAAACTTAGAATATAAGAAACGCACAGTGTAGTACATAGTATATGAGTGAGTTGCACTGAAAAACTTAGAATATAAGAAACGCACAGTGTAGTACATAGTATATGTGTGAGTTGCACTGAAAAACTTAGAATTTAAGAAACGCACAGTGTAGTACATAGTATATGAGTGAGTTGCACTGAAAAACTTAGAATATAAGAAACGCACAGTGTAGTACATAGTATATGAGCGAGTTGCACTGAAAAACTTAGAATATAAGAAACGCACAGTGTAGTACATAGTATATGAGTGAGTTGCACTGAAAAACTTAGAATATAAGAAACGCACAGTGTAGTACATAGTATATGAGTGAGTTGCACTGAAAAACTTAGAATATAAGAAACGCACAGTGTAGTACATAGTATATGAGTGAGTTGCACTGAAAAACTTAGAATTTACTGAAAAACCCGCATTACACGAAATGCACAGTGTAGCACATAGTATATGAGTGAGTTGCACTGAAAAACTTACAATATAAGAAACGCACAGTGTAGTACATAGTATATGAGTGAGTTGCACTGAAAAACTTAGAATATAAGAAACGCACAGTGTAGTACATAGTATGTGAGTGAGTTGCACTGGAAAACATAGAATATAAGAAACGCACAGTGTAGTACATAGTATATGAGTGAGTTGCACTGAAAAACTTAGAATATAAGAAACGCACAGTGTAGTACATAGTATATGAGTGAGTTGCACTGAAAAACTTAGAATTTACTGAAAAACCCGCATTACACGAAATGCACAGGGTAGTACATAGTATATGAGTGAGTTGCACTGAAAAACTTAAAATATAAGAAACGCACAGTGTAGTACATAGTATATGAGTGAGTTAAACTGAAAAACTTAGAATATAAGAAACGCATAGTGTAGTACATAGTATATGAGTGAGTTGCACTGAAAAACTTAGAATATAAGAAACGCACAGTGTAGTACATAGTATATGAGTGAGTTGCACTGAAAAACTTAGAATATAAGTAACGCACAGTGTAGTACATAGTATATGAGTGAGTTGCACTGAAAAACTTAGAATTTGAGAAACGCACAGTGTAGTACATAGTATATGAGTGAGTTGCACTGAAAAACTTAGAATATAAGAAACGCACAGTATAGTACATAGTATAGTAGTGAGTTGCACTCAAAAACTTAGAATATAAGAAACGCACAGTGTAGTACATAGTATATGAGTGAGTTGAACTGAAAAACTTAGAATATAAGAAAAGCACAGTGTAGTACATAGTATATGAGTGAGTTGCACTGAAAAACTTAGAATATAAGAAACGCCCAGTGTAGTACATAGTATATGAGTGAGTTGCACTGAAAAACTTAGAATATAAGAAACGCACATATAGTACATAGTGTATGAATGAGTTGCACTGAAAAACTTAGAATTTACTGAAAAACCCGCATTACACGAAATGCACAGTGTAGTACATAGAATATGAGTGAGTTGCACTGAAAAACTTAGAATTTACTGAAAAACCCGCATTACACGAAATGCACAGTGTAGTACATAGTATATGAGTGAGTTGCACTGAAAAACTTAGAATATAAGAAACGCACAGTGTAGTACATAGTATATGAGTGAGTTGCACTGAAAAACTTAGAATATAAGAAACACACAGTGTAGTACATAGTATATGAGTGAGTTGCACTGAAAAACTTAGAATATAAGAAACACACAGTGTAGTACATAGTATATGAGTGAGTTGCACTGAAAAACTTAGAATATAAGAAACGCACAGTGTAGTACATAGTATATGAGTGAGTTGCACTGAAAAACTTAGAATATAAGAAACGCACAGTGTAGTACATAGTATATGAGCGAGTTGCACTGAAAAACTTAGAATATAAGAAACGCACAGTGTAGTACATAGTATATGAGCGAGTTGCACTGAAAAACTTAGAATATAAGAAACGCACAGTGTAGTACATAGTATATGAGTGAGTTGCACTGAAAAACTTAGAATTTAAGAAACGCACAGTGTAGTACATAGTATATGAGTGAGTTGCACTGAAAAACTTAGAATATAAGAAACGCACAGTGTAGTACATAGTATATGAGTGAGTTGCACTGAAAAACTTAGAATTTAAGAAACGCACAGTGTAGTACATAGTATATGAGTGAGTTGCACTGAAAAACTTAGAATATAAGAAACGCACAGTGTAGTACATAGTATATGAGTGAGTTGCACTGAAAAACTTAGAATATAAGAAACGCACAGTGTAGTACATAGTATATGAGTGAGTTGCACTGAAAAACTTAGAATATAAGAAAAGCACAGTGTAGTACATAGTATATGAGTGAGTTGCACTGAAAAACTTAGAATATAAGAAACGCACAGTGTAGTACATAGTATATGAGTGAGTTGCACTGAAAAACTTAGAATATAAGAAACGCACATATAGTACATAGTGTATGAATGAGTTGCACTGAAAAACTTAGAATTTACTGAAAAACCCGCATTACACGAAATGCACAGTGTAGTACATAGTATATGAGTGAGTTGCACTGAAAAACTTAGAATTTACTGAAAAACCCGCATTACACGAAATGCACAGCGTAGTACATAGTATATGAGTGAGTTGCACTGAAAAACTTAGAATATAAGAAACGCACAGTGTAGTACATAGTATATGAGTGAGTTGCACTGAAAAACTTAGAATATAAGAAACGCACAGTGTAGTACATAGTATATGAGTGAGTTACACTGAAAAACTTAGAATTTACTGAAAAACCCGCATTACACGAAATGCACAGTGTAGCACATAGTATATGAGTGAGTTGCACTGAAAAACTTAGAATATAAGAAACGCACAGTGTAGTACATAGTATATGAGTGAGTTGCACTGAAAAACTTAGAATATAAGAAACGCACAGTGTAGTACATAGTATATGAGTGAGTTGCACTGAAAAACTTAGAATATAAGAAACGCACAGTGTAGTACATAGTATATGAGTGAGTTGCACTGAAAAACTTAGAATATAAGAAACGCACAGTGTAGTACATAGTATATGAGTGAGTTGCACTGAAAAACTTAGAATATAAGAAACGCACAGTGTAGTACATAGTATATGAGTGAGTTGCACTGAAAAACTTAGAATATAAGAAACGCACAGTGTAGTACATAGTATATGAGTGAGTTGCACTGAAAAACTTAGAATATAAGAAACGCACAGTGTAGTACATAGTATATGAGTGAGTTGCACTGAAAAACTTAGAATATAAGAAACGCACAGTGTAGTACATAGTATATGAGTGAGTTGCACTGAAAAACTTAGAATATAAGAAACGCACAGTGTAGTACATAGTATATGAGCGAGTTGCACTGAAAAACTTAGAATATAAGAAACGCACAGTGTAGTACATAGTATATGAGCGAGTTGCACCGAAAAACTTAGAATATAAGAAACGCACAGTGTAGTACATAGTATATGAGTGAGTTGCACTGAAAAACTTAGAATTTAAGAAACGCACAGTGTAGTACATAGTATATGAGTGAGTTGCACTGAAAAACTTAGAATATAAGAAACCAACAGTGTAGTACATAGTATATGAGTGAGTTGCACTGAAAAACTTAGAATTTAAGAAACGCACAGTGTAGTACATAGTATATGAGTGAGTTGCACTGAAAAACTTAGAATATAAGAAACGCACAGTGTAGTACATAGTATATGAGTGAGTTGCACTGAAAAACTTAGAATATAAGAAACGCACAGTGTAGTACATAGTATATGAGTGAGTTGCACTGAAAAACTTAGAATATAAGAAAAGCACAGTGTAGTACATAGTATATGAGTGAGTTGCACTGAAAAACTTAGAATATAAGAAACGCACAGTGTAGTACATAGTATATGAGTGAGTTGCACTGAAAAACTTAGAATATAAGAAACGCACATATAGTACATAGTGTATGAATGAGTTGCACTGAAAAACTTAGAATTTACTGAAAAACCCGCATTACACGAAATGCACAGTGTAGTACATAGTATATGAGTGAGTTGCACTGAAAAACTTAGAATTTACTGAAAAACCCGCATTACACGAAATGCACAGTGTAGTACATAGTATATGAGTGAGTTGCACTGAAAAACTTAGAATATAAGAAACGCACAGTGTAGTACATAGTATATGAGTGAGTTGCACTGAAAAACTTAGAATATAAGAAACGTACAGTGTAGTACATAGTATATGAGTGAGTTGCACTGAAAAACTTAGAATTTACTGAAAAACCCGCATTACACGAAATGCACAGTGTAGCACATAGTATATGAGTGAGTTGCACTGAAAAACTTAGAATATAAGAAACGCACAGTGTAGTACATAGTATATGAGTGAGTTGCACTGAAAAACTTAGAATATAAGAAACGCACAGTGTAGTACATAGTATATGAGTGAGTTGCACTGAAAAACTTAGAATATAAGAAATGCACAGTGTAGTACATAGTATATGAGTGAGTTGCACTGAAAAACTTAGAATATAAGAAACGCACAGTGTAGTACATAGTATATGAGTGAGTTGCACTGAAAAACTTAGAATATAAGAAACGCACAGTGTAGTACATAGTATATGAGTGAGTTGCACTGAAAAACTTAGAATATAAGAAACGCACAGTGTAGTACATAGTATATGAATGAGTTGCACTGAAAAACTTAGAATTTACTGAAAAACCCGCATTACACGAAATGCACAGTGTAGTACATAGTATATGAGTGAGTTGCACTGAAAAACTTAGAATATAAGAAACACACAGTGTAGTACATAGTATATGAGTGAGTTAAACTGAAAAACTTAGAATATAAGAAACGCATAGTGTAGTACATAGTATATGAGTGAGTTGCACTGAAAAACTTAGAATATAAGAAACGCACAGTGTAGTACATAGTATATGAGTGAGTTGCACTCAAAAACTTAGAATATAAGAAACGCACATATAGTACATAGTATATGAATGAGTTGCACTGAAAAAAAGAATTTACTGAAAAAATCGCATTACACGAAATGCACAGTGTAGTACATAGTATATGAGTGAGTTGCACTGAAAAACTTAGAATATAAGAAACGCATCGTGTAGTACATAGTATATGAGTGAGTTGCACTGAAAAACTTAGAATATAAGAAACGCACAGTGTAGTACATAGTATATGAGTGAGTTGCACTGAAAAACTTAGAATATAAGAAACGCACAGTGTAGTACATAGTATATGAGTGAGTTGCACTGAAAAACTTAGAATATAAGAAACGCACATATAGTACATAGTATATGAATGAGTTGCACTGAAAAACTTAGAATTTACTGAAAAACCCGCATTACACGAAATGCACAGTGTAGTACATAGTATATGAGTGAGTTGCACTGAAAAACTTAGAATATAAGAAACGCACAGTGTAGTACATAGTATATGAGTGAGTTGCACTGAAAAACTTAGAATATAAGAAACGCACAGTGTAGTACATAGTATATGAGTGAGTTGCACTGAAAAACTTAGAATATAAGAAACGCACAGTGTAGTACATAGTATATGTGTGAGTTGCACTGAAAAACGTAGAATATAAGAAACGCACAGTGTAGTACATAGTATATGAGTGAGTTGCACTGAAAAACTTAGAATATAAGAAACGCACATATAGTACATAGTGTATGAATGAGTTGCACTGAAAAACTTAGAATTTACTGAAAAACCCGCATTACACGAAATGCACAGTGTAGTACATAGTATATGAGTGAGTTGCACTGAAAAACTTAGAATTTAATGAAAAACCCGCATTACACGAAATGCACAGTGTAGTACATAGTATATGAGTGAGTTGCACTGAAAAACTTTGAATATAAGAAACGCACAGTGTAGTACATAGTATATGAGTGAGTTGCACTGAAAAACTTAGAATATAAGAAACGCACAGTGTAGTACATAGTATATGAGGGAGTTGCACTGAAAAACTTAGAATATAAGAAACGCACAGTGTAGTACATAGTATATGAGTGAGTTGCACTGAAAAACTTAGAATATAAGAAACGCACAGTGTAGTACATAGTATATGAGTGAGTTGCACTGAAAAACTTAGAATATAAGAAACGCACAGTGTAGTACATAGTATATGAGTGAGTTGCACTGAAAAACTTAGAATATAAGAAACGCACAGTGTAGTACATAGTATATGAGTGAGTTGCACTGAAAAACTTAGAATATAAGAAACGCACAGTGTAGTACATAGTATATGAGCGAGTTGCACTGAAAAACTTAGAATATAAGAAACGCACAGTGTAGTACATAGTATATGAGCGAGTTGCACCGAAAAACTTAGAATATAAGAAACGCACAGTGTAGTACATAGTATATGAGTGAGTTGCACTGAAAAACTTAGAATTTAAGAAACGCACAGTGTAGTACATAGTATATGAGTGAGTTGCACTGAAAAACTTAGAATATAAGAAACCCACAGTGTAGTACATAGTATATGAGTGAGTTGCACTGAAAAACTTAGAATTTAAGAAACGCACAGTGTAGTACATAGTATATGAGTGAGTTGCACTGAAAAACTTAGAATATAAGAAACGCACAGTGTAGTACATAGTATATGAGTGAGTTGCACTGAAAAACTTAGAATATAAGAAACGCACAGTGTAGTACATAGTATATGAGTGAGTTGCACTGAAAAACTTAGAATATAAGAAAAGCACAGTGTAGTACATAGTATATGAGTGAGTTGCACTGAAAAACTTAGAATATAAGAAACGCACAGTGTAGTACATAGTATATGAGTGAGTTGCACTGAAAAACTTAGAATATAAGAAACGCACATATAGTACATAGTGTATGAATGAGTTGCACTGAAAAACTTAGAATTTACTGAAAAACCCGCATTACACGAAATGCACAGTGTAGTACATAGTATATGAGTGAGTTGCACTGAAAAACTTAGAATTTACTGAAAAACCCGCATTACACGAAATGCACAGTGTAGTACATAGTATATGAGTGAGTTGCACTGAAAAACTTAGAATATAAGAAACGCACAGTGTAGTACATAGTATATGAGTGAGTTGCACTGAAAAACTTAGAATATAAGAAACGTACAGTGTAGTACATAGTATATGAGTGAGTTGCACTGAAAAACTTAGAATTTACTGAAAAACCCGCATTACACGAAATGCACAGTGTAGCACATAGTATATGAGTGAGTTGCACTGAAAAACTTAGAATATAAGAAACGCACAGTGTAGTACATAGTATATGAGTGAGTTGCACTGAAAAACTTAGAATATAAGAAACGCACAGTGTAGTACATAGTATATGAGTGAGTTGCACTGAAAAACTTAGAATATAAGAAATGCACAGTGTAGTACATAGTATATGAGTGAGTTGCACTGAAAAACTTAGAATATAAGAAACGCACAGTGTAGTACATAGTATATGAGTGAGTTGCACTGAAAAACTTAGAATATAAGAAACGCACAGTGTAGTACATAGTATATGAGTGAGTTGCACTGAAAAACTTAGAATATAAGAAACGCACAGTGTAGTACATAGTATATGAATGAGTTGCACTGAAAAACTTAGAATTTACTGAAAAACCCGCATTACACGAAATGCACAGTGTAGTACATAGTATATGAGTGAGTTGCACTGAAAAACTTAGAATATAAGAAACACACAGTGTAGTACATAGTATATGAGTGAGTTAAACTGAAAAACTTAGAATATAAGAAACGCATAGTGTAGTACATAGTATATGAGTGAGTTGCACTGAAAAACTTAGAATATAAGAAACGCACAGTGTAGTACATAGTATATGAGTGAGTTGCACTCAAAAACTTAGAATATAAGAAACGCACATATAGTACATAGTATATGAATGAGTTGCACTGAAAAAAAGAATTTACTGAAAAAATCGCATTACACGAAATGCACAGTGTAGTACATAGTATATGAGTGAGTTGCACTGAAAAACTTAGAATATAAGAAACGCATCGTGTAGTACATAGTATATGAGTGAGTTGCACTGAAAAACTTAGAATATAAGAAACGCACAGTGTAGTACATAGTATATGAGTGAGTTGCACTGAAAAACTTAGAATATAAGAAACGCACAGTGTAGTACATAGTATATGAGTGAGTTGCACTGAAAAACTTAGAATATAAGAAACGCACATATAGTACATAGTATATGAATGAGTTGCACTGAAAAACTTAGAATTTACTGAAAAACCCGCATTACACGAAATGCACAGTGTAGTACATAGTATATGAGTGAGTTGCACTGAAAAACTTAGAATATAAGAAACGCACAGTGTAGTACATAGTATATGAGTGAGTTGCACTGAAAAACTTAGAATATAAGAAACGCACAGTGTAGTACATAGTATATGAGTGAGTTGCACTGAAAAACTTAGAATATAAGAAACGCACAGTGTAGTACATAGTATATGTGTGAGTTGCACTGAAAAACGTAGAATATAAGAAACGCACAGTGTAGTACATAGTATATGAGTGAGTTGCACTGAAAAACTTAGAATATAAGAAACGCACATATAGTACATAGTGTATGAATGAGTTGCACTGAAAAACTTAGAATTTACTGAAAAACCCGCATTACACGAAATGCACAGTGTAGTACATAGTATATGAGTGAGTTGCACTGAAAAACTTAGAATTTAATGAAAAACCCGCATTACACGAAATGCACAGTGTAGTACATAGTATATGAGTGAGTTGCACTGAAAAACTTTGAATATAAGAAACGCACAGTGTAGTACATAGTATATGAGTGAGTTGCACTGAAAAACTTAGAATATAAGAAACGCACAGTGTAGTACATAGTATATGAGGGAGTTGCACTGAAAAACTTAGAATTTACTGAAAAACCCGCATTACACGAAATGCACAGTGTAGCACATAGTATATGAGTGAGTTGCACTGAAAAACTTAGAATATAAGAAACGCACAGTGTAGTACATAGTATATGAGTGAGTTGCACTGAAAAACTTAGAATATAAGAAACGCACAGTGTAGTACATAGTATATGAGTGAGTTGCACTGAAAAACTTAGAATATAAGAAACGCACAGTGTAGTACATAGTATATGAGTGAGTTGCACTGAAAAACTTAGAATTTACTGAAAAACCAGCATTACACGAAATGCACAGTGTAGTACATAGTATATGAGTGAGTTGCACTGAAAAACTTAGAATATAAGAAACGCACAGTGTAGTACATAGTATATGAGTGAGTTGCACTGAAAAACTTAGAATATAAGAAACGCACAGTGTAGTACATAGTATATGAATGAGTTGCACTGAAAAACTTAGAATTTACTGAAAAACCCGCATTACACGAAATGCACAGTGTAGTACATAGTATATGAGTGAGTTGCACTGAAAAACTTAGAATATAAGAAACACACAGTGTAGTACATAGTATATGAGTGAGTTAAACTGAAAAACTTAGAATATAAGAAACGCATAGTGTAGTACATAGTATATGAGTGAGTTGCACTGAAAAACTTAGAATATAAGAAACGCACAGTGTAGTACATAGTATATGAGTGAGTTGCACTCAAAAACTTAGAATATAAGAAACGCACATATAGTACATAGTATATGAATGAGTTGCACTGAAAAAAAGAATTTACTGAAAAAATCGCATTACACGAAATGCACAGTGTAGTACATAGTATATGAGTGAGTTGCACTGAAAAACTTAGAATATAAGAAACGCATCGTGTAGTACATAGTATATGAGTGAGTTGCACTGAAAAACTTAGAATATAAGAAACGCACAGTGTAGTACATAGTATATGAGTGAGTTGCACTGAAAAACTTAGAATATAAGAAACGCACAGTGTAGTACATAGTATATGAGTGAGTTGCACTGAAAAACTTAGAATATAAGAAACGCACAGTGTAGTACATAGTATATGTGTGAGTTGCACTGAAAAACGTAGAATATAAGAAACGCACAGTGTAGTACATAGTATATGAGTGAGTTGCACTGAAAAACTTAGAATATAAGAAACGCACATATAGTACATAGTGTATGAATGAGTTGCACTGAAAAACTTAGAATTTACTGAAAAACCCGCATTACACGAAATGCACAGTGTAGTACATAGTATATGAGTGAGTTGCACTGAAAAACTTAGAATTTACTGAAAAACCCGCATTACACGAAATGCACAGTGTAGTACATAGTATATGAGTGAGTTGCACTGAAAAACTTAGAATATAAGAAACGCACAGTGTAGTACATAGTATATGAGTGAGTTGCACTGAAAAACTTAGAATATAAGAAACGCACAGTGTAGTACATAGTATATGAGTGAGTTGCACTGAAAAACTTAGAATTTACTGAAAAACCCGCATTACACGAAATGCACAGTGTAGCACATAGTATATGAGTGAGTTGCACTGAAAAACTTAGAATATAAGAAACGCACAGTGTAGTACATAGTATATGAGTGAGTTGCACTGAAAAACTTAGAATATAAGAAACGCACAGTGTAGTACATAGTATATGAGTGAGTTGCACTGAAAAACTTAGAATATAAGAAACGCACAGTGTAGTACATAGTATATGAGTGAGTTGCACTGAAAAACTTAGAATTTACTGAAAAACCCGCATTACACGAAATGCACAGTGTAGTACATAGTATATGAGTGAGTTGCACTGAAAAACTTAGAATATAAGAAAAGCACAGAATAGTACATAGTATATGAGTGAGTTAAACTGAAAAACTTAGAATATAAGAAACGCATAGTGTAGTACATAGTATATGAGTGAGTTGCACTGAAAAACTTAGAATATAAGAAACGCACAGTGTAGTACATAGTATATGAGTGAGTTGCACTCAAAAACTTAGAATATAAGAAACGCACATATAGTATATAGTATATGAATGAGTTGCACTGAAAAACAGAATTTACTGAAAAAATCGCATTACACGAAATGCACAGTGTAGTACATAGTATATGAGTGAGTTGCACTGAAAAACTTAGAATATAAGAAACGCATAGTGTAGTACATAGTATATGAGTGAGTTGCACTGAAAAACTTAGAATATAAGAAACGCACAGTGTAGTACATAGTATATGAGTGAGTTGCACTGAAAAACTTAGAATATA
The DNA here is from genome assembly GCF_978045245.1 of Mus caroli. Lineage (NCBI taxonomy): Eukaryota > Metazoa > Chordata > Mammalia > Rodentia > Muridae > Mus > Mus caroli. The sequence goes on from NW_028227280.1 coordinate 3,473,908, forward strand.
AGAAACGCACAGTGTAGTACATAGTATATGAGTGAGTTGCACTGAAAAACTTAGAATTTAAGAAAGGCACAGTGTAGTACATAGTATATGAGTGAGTTGCACTGAAAAACTTAGAATTTAAGAAACGCACAGTGTAGTACATAGTATATGAGTGAGTTGCACTGAAAAACTTAGAATATAAGAAACGCACAGTGTAGTACATAGTATATGAGCGAGTCGCACTGAAAAACTTAGAATATAAGAAACGCACAGTGTAGTACATAGTATATGAGTGAGTTGCACTGAAAAACTTAGAATATAAGAAACGCACAGTGTAGTACATAGTATATGAGTGAGTTGCACTGAAAAACTTAGAATATAAGAAACGCACATATAGTACATAGTATATGAATGAGTTGCACTGAAAAACTTAGAATTTACTGAAAAACCCGCATTACACGAAATGCACAGTGTAGTACATAGTATATGAGTGAGTTGCACTGAAAAACTTAGAATATAAGAAACGCACAGTGTAGTACATAGTATATGAGTGAGTTGCACTGAAAAACTTAGAATATAAGAAACGCACAGTGTAGTACATAGTATATGAGTGAGTTGCACTGAAAAACTTAGAATATAAGAAACGCACAGTGTAGTACATAGTATATGAATGAGTTGCACTGAAAAACTTAGAATTTACTGAAAAACCCGCATTACACGAAATGCACAGTGTAGTACATAGTATATGAGTGAGTTGCACTGAAAAACTTAGAATATAAGAAACACACAGTGTAGTACATAGTATATGAGTGAGTTAAACTGAAAAACTTAGAATATAAGAAACGCATAGTGTAGTACATAGTATATGAGTGAGTTGCACTGAAAAACTTAGAATATAAGAAACGCACAGTGTAGTACATAGTATATGAGTGAGTTGCACTCAAAAACTTAGAATATAAGAAACGCACATATAGTACATAGTATATGAATGAGTTGCACTGAAAAAAAGAATTTACTGAAAAAATCGCATTACACGAAATGCACAGTGTAGTACATAGTATATGAGTGAGTTGCACTGAAAAACTTAGAATATAAGAAACGCATCGTGTAGTACATAGTATATGAGTGAGTTGCACTGAAAAACTTAGAATATAAGAAACGCACAGTGTAGTACATAGTATATGAGTGAGTTGCACTGAAAAACTTAGAATATAAGAAACGCACAGTGTAGTACATAGTATATGAGTGAGTTGCACTGAAAAACTTAGAATATAAGAAACGCACATATAGTACATAGTATATGAATGAGTTGCACTGAAAAACTTAGAATTTACTGAAAAACCCGCATTACACGAAATGCACAGTGTAGTACATAGTATATGAGTGAGTTGCACTGAAAAACTTAGAATATAAGAAACGCACAGTGTAGTACATAGTATATGAGTGAGTTGCACTGAAAAACTTAGAATATAAGAAACGCACAGTGTAGTACATAGTATATGAGTGAGTTGCACTGAAAAACTTAGAATATAAGAAACGCACAGTGTAGTACATAGTATATGTGTGAGTTGCACTGAAAAACGTAGAATATAAGAAACGCACAGTGTAGTACATAGTATATGAGTGAGTTGCACTGAAAAACTTAGAATATAAGAAACGCACATATAGTACATAGTGTATGAATGAGTTGCACTGAAAAACTTAGAATTTACTGAAAAACCCGCATTACACGAAATGCACAGTGTAGTACATAGTATATGAGTGAGTTGCACTGAAAAACTTAGAATTTACTGAAAAACCCGCATTACACGAAATGCACAGTGTAGTACATAGTATATGAGTGAGTTGCACTGAAAAACTTAGAATATAAGAAACGCACAGTGTAGTACATAGTATATGAGTGAGTTGCACTGAAAAACTTAGAATATAAGAAACGCACAGTGTAGTACATAGTATATGAGTGAGTTGCACTGAAAAACTTAGAATTTACTGAAAAACCCGCATTACACGAAATGCACAGTGTAGCACATAGTATATGAGTGAGTTGCACTGAAAAACTTAGAATATAAGAAACGCACAGTGTAGTACATAGTATATGAGTGAGTTGCACTGAAAAACTTAGAATATAAGAAACGCACAGTGTAGTACATAGTATATGAGTGAGTTGCACTGAAAAACTTAGAATATAAGAAACGCACAGTGTAGTACATAGTATATGAGTGAGTTGCACTGAAAAACTTAGAATTTACTGAAAAACCCGCATTACACGAAATGCACAGTGTAGTACATAGTATATGAGTGAGTTGCACTGAAAAACTTAGAATATAAGAAAAGCACAGAATAGTACATAGTATATGAGTGAGTTAAACTGAAAAACTTAGAATATAAGAAACGCATAGTGTAGTACATAGTATATGAGTGAGTTGCACTGAAAAACTTAGAATATAAGAAACGCACAGTGTAGTACATAGTATATGAGTGAGTTGCACTCAAAAACTTAGAATATAAGAAACGCACATATAGTACATAGTATATGAATGAGTTGCACTGAAAAACAGAATTTACTGAAAAAATCGCATTACACGAAATGCACTGTGTAGTACATAGTATATGAGTGAGTTGCACTGAAAAACTTAGAATATAAGAAACGCATAGTGTAGTACATAGTATATGAGTGAGTTGCACTGAAAAACTTAGAATATAAGAAACGCACAGTGTAGTACATAGTATATGAGTGAGTTGCACTGAAAAACTTAGAATATAAGAAACGCACAGTGTAGTACATAGTATATGAGTGAGTTGCACTGAAAAACTTAGAATTTAAGAAAGGCACAGTGTAGTACATAGTATATGAGTGAGTTGCACTGAAAAACTTAGAATTTAAGAAACGCACAGTGTAGTACATAGTATATGAGTGAGTTGCACTGAAAAACTTAGAATATAAGAAACGCACAGTGTAGTACATAGTATATGAGCGAGTCGCACTGAAAAACTTAGAATATAAGAAACGCACAGTGTAGTACATAGTATATGAGTGAGTTGCACTGAAAAACTTAGAATATAAGAAACGCACAGTGTAGTACATAGTATATGAGTGAGTTGCACTGAAAAACTTAGAATATAAGAAACGCACATATAGTACATAGTATATGAATGAGTTGCACTGAAAAACTTAGAATTTACTGAAAAACCCGCATTACACGAAATGCACAGTGTAGTACATAGTATATGAGTGAGTTGCACTGAAAAACTTAGAATATAAGAAACGCACAGTGTAGTACATAGTATATGAGTGAGTTGCACTGAAAAACTTAGAATATAAGAAACGCACAGTGTAGTACATAGTATATGAGTGAGTTGCACTGAAAAACTTAGAATATAAGAAACGCACAGTGTAGTACATAGTATATGTGTGAGTTGCACTGAAAAACGTAGAATATAAGAAACGCACAGTGTAGTACATAGTATATGAGTGAGTTGCACTGAAAAACTTAGAATATAAGAAACGCACATATAGTACATAGTGTATGAATGAGTTGCACTGAAAAACTTAGAATTTACTGAAAAACCCGCATTACACGAAATGCACAGTGTAGTACATAGTATATGAGTGAGTTGCACTGAAAAACTTAGAATTTACTGAAAAACCCGCATTACACGAAATGCACAGTGTAGTACATAGTATATGAGTGAGTTGCACTGAAAAACTTAGAATATAAGAAACGCACAGTGTAGTACATAGTATATGAGTGAGTTGCACTGAAAAACTTAGAATATAAGAAACGCACAGTGTAGTACATAGTATATGAGTGAGTTGCACTGAAAAACTTAGAATTTACTGAAAAACCCGCATTACACGAAATGCACAGTGTAGCACATAGTATATGAGTGAGTTGCACTGAAAAACTTAGAATATAAGAAACGCACAGTGTAGTACATAGTATATGAGTGAGTTGCACTGAAAAACTTAGAATATAAGAAACGCACAGTGTAGTACATAGTATATGAGTGAGTTGCACTGAAAAACTTAGAATATAAGAAACGCACAGTGTAGTACATAGTATATGAGTGAGTTGCACTGAAAAACTTAGAATTTACTGAAAAACCCGCATTACACGAAATGCACAGTGTAGTACATAGTATATGAGTGAGTTGCACTGAAAAACTTAGAATATAAGAAACGCACAGTGTAGTACATAGTATATGAGTGAGTTGCACTGAAAAACTTAGAATATAAGAAACGCACAGTGTAGTACATAGTATATGAGAGAGTTGCACTGAAAAACTTAGAATATAAGAAACGCACAGTGTAGTACATAGTATATGAATGAGTTGCACTGAAAAACTTAGAATTTACTGAAAAACCCGCATTACACGAAATGCACAGTGTAGTACATAGTATATGAGTGAGTTGCACTGAAAAACTTAGAATATAAAAAACACACAGTGTAGTACATATTATATGAGTGAGTTAAACTGAAAAACTTAGAATATAAGAAACGCATAGTGTAGTACATAGTATATGAGTGAGTTGCACTGAAAAACTTAGAATATAAGAAACGCACAGTGTAGTACATAGTATATGAGTGAGTTGCACTCAAAAACTTAGAATATAAGAAACGCACATATAGTACATAGTATATGAATGAGTTGCACTGAAAAAAAGAATTTACTGAAAAAATCGCATTACACGAAATGCACAGTGTAGTACATAGTATATGAGTGAGTTGCACTGAAAAACTTAGAATATAAGAAACGCATCGTGTAGTACATAGTATATGAGTGAGTTGCACTGAAAAACTTAGAATATAAGAAACGCACAGTGTAGTACATAGTATATGAGTGAGTTGCACTGAAAAACTTAGAATATAAGAAACGCACAGTGTAGTACATAGTATATGAGTGAGTTGCACTGAAAAACTTAGAATATAAGAAACGCACATATAGTACATAGTATATGAATGAGTTGCACTGAAAAACTTAGAATTTACTGAAAAACCCGCATTACACGAAATGCACAGTGTAGTACATAGTATATGAGTGAGTTGCACTGAAAAACTTAGAATATAAGAAACGCACAGTGTAGTACATAGTATATGAGTGAGTTGCACTGAAAAACTTAGAATATAAGAAACGCACAGTGTAGTACATAGTATATGAGTGAGTTGCACTGAAAAACTTAGAATATAAGAAACGCACAGTGTAGTACATAGTATATGTGTGAGTTGCACTGAAAAACGTAGAATATAAGAAACGCACAGTGTAGTACATAGTATATGAGTGAGTTGCACTGAAAAACTTAGAATATAAGAAACGCACATATAGTACATAGTGTATGAATGAGTTGCACTGAAAAACTTAGAATTTACTGAAAAACCCGCATTACACGAAATGCACAGTGTAGTACATAGTATATGAGTGAGTTGCACTGAAAAACTTAGAATTTACTGAAAAACCCGCATTACACGAAATGCACAGTGTAGTACATAGTATATGAGTGAGTTGCACTGAAAAACTTAGAATATAAGAAACGCACAGTGTAGTACATAGTATATGAGTGAGTTGCACTGAAAAACTTAGAATATAAGAAACGCACAGTGTAGTACATAGTATATGAGTGAGTTGCACTGAAAAACTTAGAATTTACTGAAAAACCCGCATTACACGAAATGCACAGTGTAGCACATAGTATATGAGTGAGTTGCACTGAAAAACTTAGAATATAAGAAACGCACAGTGTAGTACATAGTATATGAGTGAGTTGCACTGAAAAACTTAGAATATAAGAAACGCACAGTGTAGTACATAGTATATGAGTGAGTTGCACTGAAAAACTTAGAATATAAGAAACGCACAGTGTAGTACATAGTATATGAGTGAGTTGCACTGAAAAACTTAGAATTTACTGAAAAACCCGCATTACACGAAATGCACAGTGTAGTACATAGTATATGAGTGAGTTGCACTGAAAAACTTAGAATATAAGAAAAGCACAGAATAGTACATAGTATATGAGTGAGTTAAACTGAAAAACTTAGAATATAAGAAACGCATAGTGTAGTACATAGTATATGAGTGAGTTGCACTGAAAAACTTAGAATATAAGAAACGCACAGTGTAGTACATAGTATATGAGTGAGTTGCACTCAAAAACTTAGAATATAAGAAACGCACATATAGTACATAGTATATGAATGAGTTGCACTGAAAAACAGAATTTACTGAAAAAATCGCATTACACGAAATGCACAGTGTAGTACATAGTATATGAGTGAGTTGCACTGAAAAACTTAGAATATAAGAAACGCATAGTGTAGTACATAGTATATGAGTGAGTTGCACTGAAAAACTTAGAATATAAGAAACGCACAGTGTAGTACATAGTATATGAGTGAGTTGCACTGAAAAACTTAGAATATAAGAAACGCACAGTGTAGTACATAGTATATGAGTGAGTTGCACTGAAAAACTTAGAATTTAAGAAAGGCACAGTGTAGTACATAGTATATGAGTGAGTTGCACTGAAAAACTTAGAATTTAAGAAACGCACAGTGTAGTACATAGTATATGAGTGAGTTGCACTGAAAAACTTAGAATATAAGAAACGCACAGTGTAGTACATAGTATATGAGCGAGTCGCACTGAAAAACTTAGAATATAAGAAACGCACAGTGTAGTACATAGTATATGAGTGAGTTGCACTGAAAAACTTAGAATATAAGAAACGCACAGTGTAGTACATAGTATATGAGTGAGTTGCACTGAAAAACTTAGAATATAAGAAACGCACATATAGTACATAGTATATGAATGAGTTGCACTGAAAAACTTAGAATTTACTGAAAAACCCGCATTACACGAAATGCACAGTGTAGTACATAGTATATGAGTGAGTTGCACTGAAAAACTTAGAATATAAGAAACGCACAGTGTAGTACATAGTATATGAGTGAGTTGCACTGAAAAACTTAGAATATAAGAAACGCACAGTGTAGTACATAGTATATGAGTGAGTTGCACTGAAAAACTTAGAATATAAGAAACGCACAGTGTAGTACATAGTATATGAGTGAGTTGCACTGAAAAACTTAGAATATAAGAAACGCACAGTGTAGTACATAGTATATGAGTGAGTTGCACTGAAAAACTTAGAATATAAGAAACTCACAGTGTAGTACATAGTATATGAGTGAGTTGCAATGAAAAACTTAGAATATAAGAAACGCACAGTGTAGTACATAGTATATGAGTGAGTTGCACTGAAAAACTTAGAATTTAAGAATCGCACAGTGTAGTACATAGTATATGAGTGAGTTGCACTGAAAAACTTAGAATATAAGAAACGCACAGTGTAGTACATAGTATATTAGCGAGTCGCACTGAAAAACTTAGAATATAAGAAACGCACAGTGTAGTACATAGTATATGAGTGAGTTGCACTGAAAAACTTAGAATATAAGAAACGCACAGTGTAGTACATAGTATATGAGTGAGTTGCACTGAAAAACTTAGAATATAAGAAACGCACAGTGTAGTACATAGTATATGAGTGAGTTGCACTGAAAAACTTAGAATATAAGAAACGCACATATAGTACATAGTATATGAATGAGTTGCACTGAAAAACTTAGAATATAAGAAACGCACAGTGTAGTACATAGTATATGAGTGAGTTGCACTGAAAAACTTAGAATATAAGAAACGCACAGTGTAGTACATAGTATATGAGTGAGTTGCACTGAAAAACTTAGAATATAGGAAACGCACAGTGTAGTACATAGTATATGAGTGAGTTGCACTGAAAAACTTAGAATATAAGAAACGCACAGTGTAGTACATAGTATATGAGTGAGTTGCACTGAAAAACTTAGAATTGAAGAAACGCACAGTGTAGTACATAGTATATGAGTGAGTTGCACTGAAAAACTTAGAATTTACTGAAAAACCCGCATTACACGAAATGCACAGTGTAGTACATAGTATATGAGTGAGTTGCACTGAAAAACTTAAAATATAAGAAACGCACAGTGTAGTACATAATATATGAGTGAGTTAAACTGAAAAACTTAGAATATAAGAAACGCACAGTGTAGTACATAGTATATGAGTGAGTTGCACTGAAAAACTTAGAATATAAGAAACGCACAGTGTAGTACATAGTATATGAGTGAATTGCACTGAAAAACTTAGAATATAAGAAACGCACAGTGTAGTACATAGTATATGAGTGAGTTGCACTGAAAAACTTAGAAGATAAGAAAAGCACAGTGTAGTACATAGTATATGAGTGAGTTGCACTGAAAAACTTAGAAGATAAGAAAAGCACAGTGTAGTACATAGTATATGAGTGAGTTGCACTGAAAAACTTAGAATATAAGAAACGCACATATAGTACATAGTGTATGAATGAGTTGCACTGAAAAACTTAGAATTTACTGAAAAACCCGCATTACACGAAATGCACAGTGTAGTACATAGTATATGAGTGAGTTGCACTGAAAAACTTAGAATTTACTGAAAAACCCGCATTACACGAAATGCACAGTGTAGTACATAGTATATGAGTGAGTTGCACTGAAAAACTTAGAATATAAGAAACGCACAGTGTAGTACATAGTATATGAGTGAGTTGCACTGAAAAACTTAGAATATAAGAAACGCACAGTGTAGTACATAGTATATGAGTGAGTTGCACTGAAAAACTTAGAATATAAGAAACGCACAGTGTAGTACATAGTATATGAGTGAGTTGCACTGAAAAACTTAGAATATAAGAAACGCACAGTGTAGTACATAGTATATGAGTGAGTTGCACTGAAAAACTTAGAATATAAGAAACGCACAGTGTAGTACATAGTATATGAGTGAGTTGCACTGAAAAACTTAGAATTTACTGAAAAACCCGCATTACACGAAATGCACAGTGTAGTACATAGTATATGAGTGAGTTGCACTGAAAAACTTAGAATATAAGAAACGCACAGTGTAGTACATAGTATATGAGTGAGTTGCACTGAAAAACTTAGAATATAAGAAACGCACAGTGTAGTACATAGTATATGAGTGAGTTGCACTGAAAAACTTAGAATATAAGAAACGCACAGTGTAGTACATAGTATATGAGTGAGTTGCACTGAAAAACTTAGAATATAAGAAACGCACAGTGTAGTACATAGTATATGAGTGAGTTGCACTGAAAAACTTAGAATATAAGAAACGCACAGTGTAGTACATAGTATATGAGTGAGTTGCACTGAAAAACTTAGAATTTAAGAATCGCACAGTGTAGTACATAGTATATGAGTGAGTTGCACTGAAAAACTTAGAATATAAGAAACGCACAGTGTAGTACATAGTATATTAGCGAGTCGCACTGAAAAACTTAGAATATAAGAAACGCACAGTGTAGTACATAGTATATGAGTGAGTTGCACTGAAAAACTTAGAATATAAGAAACGCACAGTGTAGTACATAGTATATGAGTGAGTTGCACTGAAAAACTTAGAATATAAGAAACGCACAGTGTAGTACATAGTATATGAGTGAGTTGCACTGAAAAACTTAGAATATAAGAAACGCACATATAGTACATAGTATATGAATGAGTTGCACTGAAAAACTTAGAATATAAGAAACGCACAGTGTAGTACATAGTATATGAGTGAGTTGCACTGAAAAACTTAGAATATAAGAAACGCACAGTGTAGTACATAGTATATGAGTGAGTTGCACTGAAAAACTTAGAATATAGGAAACGCACAGTGTAGTACATAGTATATGAGTGAGTTGCCCTGAAAAACTTAGAATATAAGAAACGCACAGTGTAGTACATAGTATATGAGTGAGTTGCACTGAAAAACTTAGAATATAAGCAACGCACAGTGTAGTACATAGTATATGAGTGAGTTGCACTGAAAAACTTAGAATTTACTGAAAAACCCGCATTACACGAAATGCACAGTGTAGTACATAGTATATGAGTGAGTTGCACTGAAAAACTTAAAATATAAGAAACGCACAGTGTAGTACATAATATATGAGTGAGTTAAACTGAAAAACTTAGAATATAAGAAACGCACAGTGTAGTACATAGTATATGAGTGAGTTGCACTGAAAAACTTAGAATTTAAGAAAGGCACAGTGTAGTACATAGTATATGAGTGAGTTGCACTGAAAAACTTAGAATTTAAGAAACGCACAGTGTAGTACATAGTATATGAGTGAGTTGCACTGAAAAACTTAGAATATAAGAAACGCACAGTGTAGTACATAGTATATGAGCGAGTCGCACTGAAAAACTTAGAATATAAGAAACGCACAGTGTAGTACATAGTATATGAGTGAGTTGCACTGAAAAACTTAGAATATAAGAAACGCACAGTGTAGTACATAGTATATGAGTGAGTTGCACTGAAAAACTTAGAATATAAGAAACGCACATATAGTACATAGTATATGAATGAGTTGCACTGAAAAACTTAGAATTTACTGAAAAACCCGCATTACACGAAATGCACAGTGTAGTACATAGTATATGAGTGAGTTGCACTGAAAAACTTAGAATATAAGAAACGCACAGTGTAGTACATAGTATATGAGTGAGTTGCACTGAAAAACTTAGAATATAAGAAACGCACAGTGTAGTACATAGTATATGAGTGAGTTGCACTGAAAAACTTAGAATATAAGAAACGCACAGTGTAGTACATAGTATATGAGTGAGTTGCACTGAAAAACTTAGAATATAAGAAACGCACAGTGTAGTACATAGTATATGAGTGAGTTGCACTGAAAAACTTAGAATATAAGAAACTCACAGTGTAGTACATAGTATATGAGTGAGTTGCAATGAAAAACTTAGAATATAAGAAACGCACAGTGTAGTACATAGTATATGAGTGAGTTGCACTGAAAAACTTAGAATTTAAGAATCGCACAGTGTAGTACATAGTATATGAGTGAGTTGCACTGAAAAACTTAGAATATAAGAAACGCACAGTGTAGTACATAGTATATTAGCGAGTCGCACTGAAAAACTTAGAATATAAGAAACGCACAGTGTAGTACATAGTATATGAGTGAGTTGCACTGAAAAACTTAGAATATAAGAAACGCACAGTGTAGTACATAGTATATGAGTGAGTTGCACTGAAAAACTTAGAATATAAGAAACGCACAGTGTAGTACATAGTATATGAGTGAGTTGCACTGAAAAACTTAGAATATAAGAAACGCACATATAGTACATAGTATATGAATGAGTTGCACTGAAAAACTTAGAATATAAGAAACGCACAGTGTAGTACATAGTATATGAGTGAGTTGCACTGAAAAACTTAGAATATAAGAAACGCACAGTGTAGTACATAGTATATGAGTGAGTTGCACTGAAAAACTTAGAATATAGGAAACGCACAGTGTAGTACATAGTATATGAGTGAGTTGCACTGAAAAACTTAGAATATAAGAAACGCACAGTGTAGTACATAGTATATGAGTGAGTTGCACTGAAAAACTTAGAATTGAAGAAACGCACAGTGTAGTACATAGTATATGAGTGAGTTGCACTGAAAAACTTAGAATTTACTGAAAAACCCGCATTACACGAAATGCACAGTGTAGTACATAGTATATGAGTGAGTTGCACTGAAAAACTTAAAATATAAGAAACGCACAGTGTAGTACATAATATATGAGTGAGTTAAACTGAAAAACTTAGAATATAAGAAACGCACAGTGTAGTACATAGTATATGAGTGAGTTGCACTGAAAAACTTAGAATATAAGAAACGCACAGTGTAGTACATAGTATATGAGTGAATTGCACTGAAAAACTTAGAATATAAGAAACGCACAGTGTAGTACATAGTATATGAGTGAGTTGCACTGAAAAACTTAGAAGATAAGAAAAGCACAGTGTAGTACATAGTATATGAGTGAGTTGCACTGAAAAACTTAGAAGATAAGAAAAGCACAGTGTAGTACATAGTATATGAGTGAGTTGCACTGAAAAACTTAGAATATAAGAAACGCACATATAGTACATAGTGTATGAATGAGTTGCACTGAAAAACTTAGAATTTACTGAAAAACCCGCATTACACGAAATGCACAGTGTAGTACATAGTATATGAGTGAGTTGCACTGAAAAACTTAGAATTTACTGAAAAACCCGCATTACACGAAATGCACAGTGTAGTACATAGTATATGAGTGAGTTGCACTGAAAAACTTAGAATATAAGAAACGCACAGTGTAGTACATAGTATATGAGTGAGTTGCACTGAAAAACTTAGAATATAAGAAACGCACAGTGTAGTACATAGTATATGAGTGAGTTGCACTGAAAAACTTAGAATATAAGAAACGCACAGTGTAGTACATAGTATATGAGTGAGTTGCACTGAAAAACTTAGAATATAAGAAACGCACAGTGTAGTACATAGTATATGAGTGAGTTGCACTGAAAAACTTAGAATATAAGAAACGCACAGTGTAGTACATAGTATATGAGTGAGTTGCACTGAAAAACTTAGAATATAAGAAACGCACAGTGTAGTACATAGTATATGAGTGAGTTGCACTGAAAAACTTAGAATTTACTGAAAAACCCGCATTACACGAAATGCACAGTGTAGTACATAGTATATGAGTGAGTTGCACTGAAAAACTTAGAATATAAGAAACGCACAGTGTAGTACATAGTATATGAGTGAGTTGCACTGAAAAACTTAGAATATAAGAAACGCACAGTGTAGTACATAGTATATGAGTGAGTTGCACTGAAAAACTTAGAATATAAGAAACGCACAGTGTAGTACATAGTATATGAGTGAGTTGCACTGAAAAACTTAGAATATAAGAAACGCACAGTGTAGTACATAGTATATGAGTGAGTTGCACTGAAAAACTTAGAATATAAGAAACGCACAGTGTAGTACATAGTATATGAGTGAGTTGCACTGAAAAACTTAGAATTTAAGAATCGCACAGTGTAGTACATAGTATATGAGTGAGTTGCACTGAAAAACTTAGAATATAAGAAACGCACAGTGTAGTACATAGTATATTAGCGAGTCGCACTGAAAAACTTAGAATATAAGAAACGCACAGTGTAGTACATAGTATATGAGTGAGTTGCACTGAAAAACTTAGAATATAAGAAACGCACAGTGTAGTACATAGTATATGAGTGAGTTGCACTGAAAAACTTAGAATATAAGAAACGCACAGTGTAGTACATAGTATATGAGTGAGTTGCACTGAAAAACTTAGAATATAAGAAACGCACATATAGTACATAGTATATGAATGAGTTGCACTGAAAAACTTAGAATATAAGAAACGCACAGTGTAGTACATAGTATATGAGTGAGTTGCACTGAAAAACTTAGAATATAAGAAACGCACAGTGTAGTACATAGTATATGAGTGAGTTGCACTGAAAAACTTAGAATATAGGAAACGCACAGTGTAGTACATAGTATATGAGTGAGTTGCCCTGAAAAACTTAGAATATAAGAAACGCACAGTGTAGTACATAGTATATGAGTGAGTTGCACTGAAAAACTTAGAATATAAGCAACGCACAGTGTAGTACATAGTATATGAGTGAGTTGCACTGAAAAACTTAGAATTTACTGAAAAACCCGCATTACACGAAATGCACAGTGTAGTACATAGTATATGAGTGAGTTGCACTGAAAAACTTAAAATATAAGAAACGCACAGTGTAGTACATAATATATGAGTGAGTTAAACTGAAAAACTTAGAATATAAGAAACGCACAGTGTAGTACATAGTATATGAGTGAGTTGCACTGAAAAACTTAGAATATAAGAAACGCACAGTGTAGTACATAGTATATGAGTGAATTGCACTGAAAAACTTAGAATATAAGAAACGCACAGTGTAGTACATAGTATATGAGTGAGTTGCACTGAAAAACTTAGAAGATAAGAAAAGCACAGTGTAGTACATAGTATATGAGTGAGTTGCACTGAAAAACTTAGAAGATAAGAAAAGCACAGTGTAGTACATAGTATATGAGTGAGTTGCACTGAAAAACTTAGAATATAAGAAACGCACATATAGTACATAGTGTATGAATGAGTTGCACTGAAAAACTTAGAATTTACTGAAAAACCCGCATTACACGAAATGCACAGTGTAGTACATAGTATATGAGTGAGTTGCACTGAAAAACTTAGAATTTACTGAAAAACCCGCATTACACGAAATGCACAGTGTAGTACATAGTATATGAGTGAGTTGCACTGAAAAACTTAGAATATAAGAAACGCACAGTGTAGTACATAGTATATGAGTGAGTTGCACTGAAAAACTTAGAATATAAGAAACGCACAGTGTAGTACATAGTATATGAGTGAGTTGCACTGAAAAACTTAGAATATAAGAAACGCACAGTGTAGTACATAGTATATGAGTGAGTTGCACTGAAAAACTTAGAATATAAGAAACGCACAGTGTAGTACATAGTATATGAGTGAGTTGCACTGAAAAACTTAGAATTTACTGAAAAACCCGCATTACACGAAATGCACAGTGTAGTACATAGTATATGAGTGAGTTGCACTGAAAAACTTAGAATATAAGAAACGCACAGTGTAGTACATAGTATATGAGTGAGTTAAACTGAAAAACTTAGAATATAAGAAACGCATAGTGTAGTACATAGTATATGAGTGAGTTGCACTGAAAAACTTAGAATATAAGAAACGCACAGTGTAGTACATAGTATATGAGTGAGTTGCACTCAAAAACTTAGAATATAAGAAACGCACATATAGTACATAGTATATGAATGAGTTGCACTGAAAAACAGAATTTACTGAAAAAATCGCATTACACGAAATGCACAGTGTAGTACATAGTATATGAGTGAGTTGCACTGAAAAACTTAGAATATAAGAAACGCATAGTGTAGTACATAGTATATGAGTGAGTTGCACTGAAAAACTTAGAATATAAGAAACGCACAGTGTAGTACATAGTATATGAGTGAGTTGCACTGAAAAACTTAGAATATAAGAAACGCACAGTGTAGTACATAGTATATGAGTGAGTTACACTGAAAAACTTAGAATTTAAGAAAGGCACAGTGTAGTACATAGTATATGAGTGAGTTGCACTGAAAAACTTAGAATTTAAGAAACGCACAGTGTAGTACATAGTATATGAGTGAGTTGCACTGAAAAACTTAGAATATAAGAAACGCACAGTGTAGTACATAGTATATGAGCGAGTCGCACTGAAAAACTTAGAATATAAGAAACGCACAGTGTAGTACATAGTATATGAGCGAGTTGCACTGAAAAACTTAGAATATAAGAAACGCACAGTGTAGTACATAGTATATGAGTGAGTTGCACTGAAAAACTTAGAATATAAGAAACGCACAGTGTAGTACATAGTATATGAGTGAGTTGCACTGAAAAACTTAGAATATAAGAAATGCACAGTGTAGTACATAGTATATGAGTGAGTTGCACTGAAAAACTTAGAATTTACTGAAAAACCCGCATTACACGAAATGCACAGTGTAGTACATAGTATATGAGTGAGTTGCACTGAAAAACTTAGAATATAAGAAACGCACAGTGTAGTACATAGTATATGAGTGAGTTAAACTGAAAAACTTAGAATATAAGAAACGCATAGTGTAGTACATAGTATATGAGTGAGTTGCACTGAAAAACTTAGAATATAAGAAACGCACAGTGTAGTACATAGTATATGAGTGAGTTGCACTCAAAAACTTAGAATATAAGAAACGCACATATAGTACATAGTATATGAATGAGTTGCACTGAAAAACAGAATTTACTGAAAAAATCGCATTACACGAAATGCACAGTGTAGTACATAGTATATGAGTGAGTTGCACTGAAAAACTTAGAATTTAAGAAACGCACAGTGTAGTACATAGTATATGAGTGAGTTGCACTGAAAAACTTAGAATATAAGAAACGCACAGTGTAGTACATAGTATATGAGTGAGTTGCACTGAAAAACTTAGAATATAAGAAACGCACAGTGTAGTACATAGTATATGAGTGAGTTGCACTGAAAAACTTAGAATATAAGAAAAGCACAGTGTAGTACATAGTATATGAGTGAGTTGCACTGAAAAACTTAGAATATAAGAAACGCACAGTGTAGTACATAGTATATGAGTGAGTTGCACTGAAAAACTTAGAATATAAGAAACGCACATATAGTACATAGTGTATGAATGAGTTGCACTGAAAAACTTAGAATTTACTGAAAAACCCGCATTACACGAAATGCACAGTGTAGTACATAGTATATGAGTGAGTTGCACTGAAAAACTTAGAATTTACTGAAAAACCCGCATTACACGAAATGCACAGTGTAGTACATAGTATATGAGTGAGTTGCACTGAAAAACTTAGAATATAAGAAACGCACAGTGTAGTACATAGTATATGAGTGAGTTGCACTGAAAAACTTAGAATATAAGAAACGCACAGTGTAGTACATAGTATATGAGTGAGTTACACTGAAAAACTTAGAATTTACTGAAAAACCCGCATTACACGAAATGCACAGTGTAGCACATAGTATATGAGTGAGTTGCACTGAAAAACTTAGAATATAAGAAACGCACAGTGTAGTACATAGTATATGAGTGAGTTGCACTGAAAAACTTAGAATATAAGAAACGCACAGTGTAGTACATAGTATATGAGTGAGTTGCACTGAAAAACTTAGAATATAAGAAACGCACAGTGTAGTACATAGTATATGAGTGAGTTGCACTGAAAAACTTAGAATATAAGAAACGCACAGTGTAGTACATAGTATATGAGTGAGTTGCACTGAAAAACTTAGAATATAAGAAACGCACAGTGTAGTACATAGTATATGAGTGAGTTGCACTGAAAAACTTAGAATATAAGAAACGCACAGTGTAGTACATAGTATATGAGTGAGTTGCACTGAAAAACTTAGAATATAAGAAACGCACAGTGTAGTACATAGTATATGAGTGAGTTGCACTGAAAAACTTAGAATATAAGAAACGCACAGTGTAGTACATAGTATATGAGTGAGTTGCACTGAAAAACTTAGAATATAAGAAACGCACAGTGTAGTACATAGTATATGAGCGAGTTGCACTGAAAAACTTAGAATATAAGAAACGCACAGTGTAGTACATAGTATATGAGCGAGTTGCACTGAAAAACTTAGAATATAAGAAACGCACAGTGTAGTACATAGTATATGAGTGAGTTGCACTGAAAAACTTAGAAGATAAGAAAAGCACAGTGTAGTACATAGTATATGAGTGAGTTGCACTGAAAAACTTAGAATATAAGAAACGCACATATAGTACATAGTGTATGAATGAGTTGCACTGAAAAACTTAGAATTTACTGAAAAACCCGCATTACACGAAATGCACAGTGTAGTACATAGTATATGAGTGAGTTGCACTGAAAAACTTAGAATTTACTGAAAAACCCGCATTACAAGAAATGCACAGTGTAGTACATAGTATATGAGTGAGTTGCACTGAAAAACTTAGAATATAAGAAACGCACAGTGTAGTACATAGTATATGAGTGAGTTGCACTGAAAAACTTAGAATATAAGAAACGCACAGTGTAGTACATAGTATATGAGTGAGTTGCACTGAAAAACTTAGAATTTACTGAAAAACCCGCATTACACGAAATGCACAGTGTAGCTCATAGTATATGAGTGAGTTGCACTGAAAAACTTAGAATATAAGAAACGCACAGTGTAGTACATAGTATATGAGTGAGTTGCACTGAAAAACTTAGAATATAAGAAACGCACAGTGTAGTACATAGTATATGAGTGAGTTGCACTGAAAAACTTAGAATTTACTGAAAAACCCGCATTACACGAAATGCACAGTGTAGTACATAGTATATAAGTGAGTTGCACTGAAAAACTTAGAATATAAGAAACGCACAGTGTAGTACATAGTATATGAGTGAGTTAAACTGAAAAACTTAGAATATAAGAAACGCATAGTGTAGTACATAGTATATGAGTGAGTTGCACTGAAAAACTTAGAATATAAGAAACGCACAGTGTAGTACATAGTATATGAGTGAGTTGCACTCAAAAACTTAGAATATAAGAAACGCACATATAGTACATAGTATATGAATGAGTTGCACTGAAAAACAGAATTTACTGAAAAAATCGCATTACACGAAATGCACAGTGTAGTACATAGTATATGAGTGAGTTGCACTGAAAAACTTAGAATATAAGAAACGCATAGTGTAGTACATAGTATATGAGTGAGTTGCACTGAAAAACTTAGAATATAAGAAACGCACAGTGTAGTACATAGTATATGAGTGAGTTGCACTGAAAAACTTAGAATATAAGAAACGCACAGTGTAGTACATAGTATATGAGTGAGTTACACTGAAAAACTTAGAATTTAAGAAAGGCACAGTGTAGTACATAGTATATGAGTGAGTTGCACTGAAAAACTTAGAATTTAAGAAACGCACAGTGTAGTACATAGTATATGAGTGAGTTGCACTGAAAAACTTAGAATATAAGAAACGCACAGTGTAGTACATAGTATATGAGCGAGTCGCACTGAAAAACTTAGAATATAAGAAACGCACAGTGTAGTACATAGTATATGAGCGAGTTGCACTGAAAAACTTAGAATATAAGAAACGCACAGTGTAGTACATAGTATATGAGTGAGTTGCACTGAAAAACTTAGAATATAAGAAACGCACAGTGTAGTACATAGTATATGAGTGAGTTGCACTGAAAAACTTAGAATATAAGAAACGCACAGTGTAGTACATAGTATATGAGTGAGTTGCACTGAAAAACTTAGAATATAAGAAAAGCACAGTGTAGTACATAGTATATGAGTGAGTTGCACTGAAAAACTTAGAATATAAGAAACGCACAGTGTAGTACATAGTATATGAGTGAGTTGCACTGAAAAACTTAGAATATAAGAAACGCACATATAGTACATAGTGTATGAATGAGTTGCACTGAAAAACTTAGAATTTACTGAAAAACCCGCATTACACGAAATGCACAGTGTAGTACATAGTATATGAGTGAGTTGCACTGAAAAACTTAGAATTTACTGAAAAACCCGCATTACACGAAATGCACAGTGTAGTACATAGTATATGAGTGAGTTGCACTGAAAAACTTAGAATATAAGAAACGCACAGTGTAGTACATAGTATATGAGTGAGTTGCACTGAAAAACTTAGAATATAAGAAACGCACAGTGTAGTACATAGTATATGAGTGAGTTACACTGAAAAACTTAGAATTTACTGAAAAACCCGCATTACACGAAATGCACAGTGTAGCACATAGTATATGAGTGAGTTGCACTGAAAAACTTAGAATATAAGAAACGCACAGTGTAGTACATAGTATATGAGTGAGTTGCACTGAAAAACTTAGAATATAAGAAACGCACAGTGTAGTACATAGTATATGAGTGAGTTGCACTGAAAAACTTAGAATATAAGAAACGCACAGTGTAGTACATAGTATATGAGTGAGTTGCACTGAAAAACTTAGAATATAAGAAACGCACAGTGTAGTACATAGTATATGAGTGAGTTGCACTGAAAAACTTAGAATATAAGAAACGCACAGTGTAGTACATAGTATATGAGTGAGTTGCACTGAAAAACTTAGAATATAAGAAACGCACAGTGTAGTACATAGTATATGAGTGAGTTGCACTGAAAAACTTAGAATATAAGAAACGCACAGTGTAGTACATAGTATATGAGTGAGTTGCACTGAAAAACTTAGAATATAAGAAACGCACAGTGTAGTCAATATTATATGAGTGAGTTGCACTGAAAAACTTAGAATATAAGAAACGCACAGTGTAGTACATAGTATATGAGCGAGTTGCACTGAAAAACTTAGAATATAAGAAACGCACAGTGTAGTACATAGTATATGAGCGAGTTGCACTGAAAAACTTAGAATATAAGAAACGCACAGTGTAGTACATAGTATATGAGTGAGTTGCACTGAAAAACTTAGAATTTAAGAAACGCACAGTGTAGTACATAGTATATGAGTGAGTTGCACTGAAAAACTTAGAATATAAGAAACCCACAGTGTAGTACATAGTATATGAGTGAGTTGCACTGAAAAACTTAGAATTTAAGAAACGCACAGTGTAGTACATAGTATATGAGTGAGTTGCACTGAAAAACTTAGAATATAAGAAACGCACAGTGTAGTACATAGTATATGAGTGAGTTGCACTGAAAAACTTAGAATATAAGAAACGCACAGTGTAGTACATAGTATATGAGTGAGTTGCACTGAAAAACTTAGAATATAAGAAAAGCACAGTGTAGTACATAGTATATGAGTGAGTTGCACTGAAAAACTTAGAATTTAAGAAACGCACATATAGTACATAGTGTATGAATGAGTTGCACTGAAAAACTTAGAATTTACTGAAAAACCCGCATTACACGAAATGCACAGTGTAGTACATAGTATATGAGTGAGTTGCACTGAAAAACTTAGAATTTACTGAAAAACCCGCATTACACGAAATGCACAGTGTAGTACATAGTATATGAGTGAGTTGCACTGAAAAACTTAGAATATAAGAAACGCACAGTGTAGTACATAGTATATGAGTGAGTTGCACTGAAAAACTTAGAATATAAGAAACGCACAGTGTAGTACATAGTATATGAGTGAGTTGCACTGAAAAACTTAGAATTTACTGAAAAACCCGCATTACACGAAATGCACAGTGTAGCACATAGTATATGAGTGAGTTGCACTGAAAAACTTAGAATATAAGAAACGCACAGTGTAGTACATAGTATATGAGTGAGTTGCACTGAAAAACTTAGAATATAAGAAACGCACAGTGTAGTACATAGTATATGAGTGAGTTGCACTGAAAAACTTAGAATATAAGAAACGCACAGTGTAGTACATAGTATATGAGTGAGTTACACTGAAAAACTTAGAATTTACTGAAAAACCCGCATTACACGAAATGCACAGTGTAGCACATAGTATATGAGTGAGTTGCACTGAAAAACTTAGAATATAAGAAACGCACAGTGTAGTACATAGTATATGAGTGAGTTGCACTGAAAAACTTAGAATATAAGAAACGCACAGTGTAGTACATAGTATATGAGTGAGTTGCACTGAAAAACTTAGAATATAAGAAACGCACAGTGTAGTACATAGTATATGAGTGAGTTGCACTGAAAAACTTAGAATATAAGAAACGCACAGTGTAGTACATAGTATATGAGTGAGTTGCACTGAAAAACTTAGAATATAAGAAACGCACAGTGTAGTACATAGTATATGAGTGAGTTGCACTGAAAAACTTAGAATATAAGAAACGCACAGTGTAGTACATAGTATATGAGTGAGTTGCACTGAAAAACTTAGAATATAAGAAACGCACAGTGTAGTACATAGTATATGAGTGAGTTGCACTGAAAAACTTAGAATATAAGAAACGCACAGTGTAGTACATAGTATATGAGTGAGTTGCACTGAAAAACTTAGAATATAAGAAACGCACAGTGTAGTACATAGTATATGAGCGAGTTGCACTGAAAAACTTAGAATATAAGAAACGCACAGTGTAGTACATAGTATATGAGCGAGTTGCACTGAAAAACTTAGAATATAAGAAACGCACAGTGTAGTACATAGTATATGAGTGAGTTGCACTGAAAAACTTAGAATTTAAGAAACGCACAGTGTAGTACATAGTATATGAGTGAGTTGCACTGAAAAACTTAGAATATAAGAAACCCACAGTGTAGTACATAGTATATGAGTGAGTTGCACTGAAAAACTTAGAATTTAAGAAACGCACAGTGTAGTACATAGTATATGAGTGAGTTGCACTGAAAAACTTAGAATATAAGAAACGCACAGTGTAGTACATAGTATATGAGTGAGTTGCACTGAAAAACTTAGAATATAAGAAACGCACAGTGTAGTACATAGTATATGAGTGAGTTGCACTGAAAAACTTAGAATATAAGAAAAGCACAGTGTAGTACATAGTATATGAGTGAGTTGCACTGAAAAACTTAGAATTTAAGAAACGCACATATAGTACATAGTGTATGAATGAGTTGCACTGAAAAACTTAGAATTTACTGAAAAACCCGCATTACACGAAATGCACAGTGTAGTACATAGTATATGAGTGAGTTGCACTGAAAAACTTAGAATTTACTGAAAAACCCGCATTACACGAAATGCACAGTGTAGTACATAGTATATGAGTGAGTTGCACTGAAAAACTTAGAATATAAGAAACGCACAGTGTAGTACATAGTATATGAGTGAGTTGCACTGAAAAACTTAGAATATAAGAAACGCACAGTGTAGTACATAGTATATGAGTGAGTTGCACTGAAAAACTTAGAATTTACTGAAAAACCCGCATTACACGAAATGCACAGTGTAGCACATAGTATATGAGTGAGTTGCACTGAAAAACTTAGAATATAAGAAACGCACAGTGTAGTACATAGTATATGAGTGAGTTGCACTGAAAAACTTAGAATATAAGAAACGCACAGTGTAGTACATAGTATATGAGTGAGTTGCACTGAAAAACTTAGAATATAAGAAACGCACAGTGTAGTACATAGTATATGAGTGAGTTGCACTGAAAAACTTAGAATATAAGAAACGCACAGTGTAGTACATAGTATATGAGTGAGTTGCACTGAAAAACTTAGAATATAAGAAACGCACAGTGTAGTACATAGTATATGAGTGAGTTGCACTGAAAAACTTAGAATATAAGAAACGCACAGTGTAGTACATAGTATATGAATGAGTTGCACTGAAAAACTTAGAATTTACTGAAAAACCCGCATTACACGAAATGCACAGTGTAGTACATAGTATATGAGTGAGTTGCACTGAAAAACTTAGAATATAAGAAACACACAGTGTAGTACATAGTATATGAGTGAGTTAAACTGAAAAACTTAGAATATAAGAAACGCATAGTGTAGTACATAGTATATGAGTGAGTTGCACTGAAAAACTTAGAATATAAGAAACGCACAGTGTAGTACATAGTATATGAGTGAGTTGCACTCAAAAACTTAGAATATAAGAAACGCACATATAGTACATAGTATATGAATGAGTTGCACTGAAAAAAAGAATTTACTGAAAAAATCGCATTACACGAAATGCACAGTGTAGTACATAGTATATGAGTGAGTTGCACTGAAAAACTTAGAATATAAGAAACGCATCGTGTAGTACATAGTATATGAGTGAGTTGCACTGAAAAACTTAGAATATAAGAAACGCACAGTGTAGTACATAGTATATGAGTGAGTTGCACTGAAAAACTTAGAATATAAGAAACGCACAGTGTAGTACATAGTATATGAGTGAGTTGCACTGAAAAACTTAGAATATAAGAAACGCACATATAGTACATAGTATATGAATGAGTTGCACTGAAAAACTTAGAATATAAGAAACGCACAGTGTAGTACATAGTATATGAGTGAGTTGCACTGAAAAACTTAGAATATAAGAAACGCACAGTGTAGTACATAGTATATGAGTGAGTTGCACTGAAAAACTTAGAATATAAGAAACGCACAGTGTAGTACATAGTATATGTGTGAGTTGCACTGAAAAACGTAGAATATAAGAAACGCACAGTGTAGTACATAGTATATGAGTGAGTTGCACTGAAAAACTTAGAATATAAGAAACGCACATATAGTACATAGTGTATGAATGAGTTGCACTGAAAAACTTAGAATTTACTGAAAAACCCGCATTACACGAAATGCACAGTGTAGTACATAGTATATGAGTGAGTTGCACTGAAAAACTTAGAATTTACTGAAAAACCCGCATTACACGAAATGCACAGTGTAGTACATAGTATATGAGTGAGTTGCACTGAAAAACTTAGAATATAAGAAACGCACAGTGTAGTACATAGTATATGAGTGAGTTGCACTGAAAAACTTAGAATATAAGAAACGCACAGTGTAGTACATAGTATATGAGTGAGTTGCACTGAAAAACTTAGAATTTACTGAAAAACCCGCATTACACGAAATGCACAGTGTAGCACATAGTATATGAGTGAGTTGCACTGAAAAACTTAGAATATAAGAAACGCACAGTGTAGTACATAGTATATGAGTGAGTTGCACTGAAAAACTTAGAATATAAGAAACGCACAGTGTAGTACATAGTATATGAGTGAGTTGCACTGAAAAACTTAGAATATAAGAAACGCACAGTGTAGTACATAGTATATGAGTGAGTTGCACTGAAAAACTTAGAATTTACTGAAAAACCCGCATTACACGAAATGCACAGTGTAGTACATAGTATATGAGTGAGTTGCACTGAAAAACTTAGAATATAAGAAAAGCACAGAATAGTACATAGTATATGAGTGAGTTAAACTGAAAAACTTAGAATATAAGAAACGCATAGTGTAGTACATAGTATATGAGTGAGTTGCACTGAAAAACTTAGAATATAAGAAACGCACAGTGTAGTACATAGTATATGAGTGAGTTGCACTCAAAAACTTAGAATATAAGAAACGCACATATAGTACATAGTATATGAATGAGTTGCACTGAAAAAAAGAATTTACTGAAAAAATCGCATTACACGAAATGCACAGTGTAGTACATAGTATATGAGTGAGTTGCACTGAAAAACTTAGAATATAAGAAACGCATCGTGTAGTACATAGTATATGAGTGAGTTGCACTGAAAAACTTAGAATATAAGAAACGCACAGTGTAGTACATAGTATATGAGTGAGTTGCACTGAAAAACTTAGAATATAAGAAACGCACAGTGTAGTACATAGTATATGAGTGAGTTGCACTGAAAAACTTAGAATATAAGAAACGCACATATAGTACATAGTATATGAATGAGTTGCACTGAAAAACTTAGAATTTACTGAAAAACCCGCATTACACGAAATGCACAGTGTAGTACATAGTATATGAGTGAGTTGCACTGAAAAACTTAGAATATAAGAAACGCACAGTGTAGTACATAGTATATGAGTGAGTTGCACTGAAAAACTTAGAATATAAGAAACGCACAGTGTAGTACATAGTATATGAGTGAGTTGCACTGAAAAACTTAGAATATAAGAAACGCACAGTGTAGTACATAGTATATGTGTGAGTTGCACTGAAAAACGTAGAATATAAGAAACGCACAGTGTAGTACATAGTATATGAGTGAGTTGCACTGAAAAACTTAGAATATAAGAAACGCACATATAGTACATAGTGTATGAATGAGTTGCACTGAAAAACTTAGAATTTACTGAAAAACCCGCATTACACGAAATGCACAGTGTAGTACATAGTATATGAGTGAGTTGCACTGAAAAACTTAGAATTTACTGAAAAACCCGCATTACACGAAATGCACAGTGTAGTACATAGTATATGAGTGAGTTGCACTGAAAAACTTAGAATATAAGAAACGCACAGTGTAGTACATAGTATATGAGTGAGTTGCACTGAAAAACTTAGAATATAAGAAACGCACAGTGTAGTACATAGTATATGAGTGAGTTGCACTGAAAAACTTAGAATTTACTGAAAAACCCGCATTACACGAAATGCACAGTGTAGTACATAGTATATGAGTGAGTTGCACTGAAAAACTTAGAATATAAGAAACGCACAGTGTAGTACATAGTATATGAGTGAGTTAAACTGAAAAACTTAGAAGATAAGAAAAGCACAGTGTAGTACATAGTATATGAGCGAGTCGCACTGAAAAACTTAGAATATAAGAAACGCACAGTGTAGTACATAGTATATGAGTGAGTTGCACTGAAAAACTTAGAATATAAGAAACGCACAGTGTAGTACATAGTATATGAGTGAGTTGCACTGAAAAACTTAGAATATAAGAAACGCACAGTGTAGTACATAGTATATGAGTGAGTTGCACTGAAAAACTTAGAATATAAGAAACGCACATATAGTACATAGTATATGAATGAGTTGCACTGAAAAACTTAGAATATAAGAAACGCACAGTGTAGTACATAGTATATGAGTGAGTTGCACTGAAAAACTTAGAATATAAGAAACGCACAGTGTAGTACATAGTATATGAGTGAGTTGCACTGAAAAACTTAGAATATAGGAAACGCACAGTGTAGTACATAGTATATGAGTGAGTTGCACTGAAAAACTTAGAATATAAGAAACGCACAGTGTAGTACATAGTATATGAGTGAGTTGCACTGAAAAACTTAGAATATAAGCAACGCACAGTGTAGTACATAGTATATGAGTGAGTTGCACTGAAAAACTTAGAATTTACTGAAAAACCCGCATTACACGAAATGCACAGTGTAGTACATAGTATATGAGTGAGTTGCACTGAAAAACTTAAAATATAAGAAACGCACAGTGTAGTACATAATATATGAGTGAGTTAAACTGAAAAACTTAGAATATAAGAAACGCACAGTGTAGTACATAGTATATGAGTGAGTTGCACTGAAAAACTT
The DNA here is from genome assembly GCF_978045245.1 of Mus caroli. Lineage (NCBI taxonomy): Eukaryota > Metazoa > Chordata > Mammalia > Rodentia > Muridae > Mus > Mus caroli. The sequence continues at coordinate 3,500,497 of NW_028227280.1, forward strand.
AGAAGATAAGAAAAGCACAGTGTAGTACATAGTATATGAGTGAGTTGCACTGAAAAACTTAGAAGATAAGAAAAGCACAGTGTAGTACATAGTATATGAGTGAGTTGCACTGAAAAACTTAGAATATAAGAAACGCACATATAGTACATAGTGTATGAATGAGTTGCACTGAAAAACTTAGAATTTACTGAAAAACCCGCATTACACGAAATGCACAGTGTAGTACATAGTATATGAGTGAGTTGCACTGAAAAACTTAGAATATAAGAAACGCACAGTGTAGTACATAGTATATGAGTGAGTTGCACTGAAAAACTTAGAATATAAGAAACGCACAGTGTAGTACATAGTATATGAGTGAGTTGCACTGAAAAACTTAGAATTTACTGAAAAACCCGCATTACACAAAATGCACAGTGTAGCTCATAGTATATGAGTGAGTTGCACTGAAAAACTTAGAATATAAGAAACGCACAGTGTAGTACATAGTATATGAGTGAGTTGCACTGAAAAACTTAGAATATAAGAAACGCACAGTGTAGTACATAGTATATGAGTGAGTTGCACTGAAAAACTTAGAATATAAGAAACGCACAGTGTACTACATAGTATATGAGTGAGTTGCACTGAAAAACTTAGAATATAAGAAACGCACAGTGTAGTACATAGTATATGAGTGAGTTGCACTGAAAAACTTAGAATTTACTGAAAAACCCGCATTACACGAAATGCACAGTGTAGTACATAGTATATGAGTGAGTTGCACTGAAAAACTTAGAATATAAGAAACGCACAGTGTAGTACATAGTATATGAGTGAGTTAAACTGAAAAACTTAGAATATAAGAAACGCATAGTGTAGTACATAGTATATGAGTGAGTTGCACTGAAAAACTTAGAATATAAGAAACGCACAGTGTAGTACATAGTATATGAGTGAGTTGCACTCAAAAACTTAGAATATAAGAAACGCACATATAGTACATAGTATATGAATGAGTTGCACTGAAAAACAGAATTTACTGAAAAAATCGCATTACACGAAATGCACAGTGTAGTACATAGTATATGAGTGAGTTGCACTGAAAAACTTAGAATATAAGAAACGCATAGTGTAGTACATAGTATATGAGTGAGTTGCACTGAAAAACTTAGAATATAAGAAACGCACAGTGTAGTACATAGTATATGAGTGAGTTGCACTGAAAAACTTAGAATATAAGAAACGCACAGTGTAGTACATAGTATATGAGTGAGTTACACTGAAAAACTTAGAATTTAAGAAAGGCACAGTGTAGTACATAGTATATGAGTGAGTTGCACTGAAAAACTTAGAATTTAAGAAACGCACAGTGTAGTACATAGTATATGAGTGAGTTGCACTGAAAAACTTAGAATATAAGAAACGCACAGTGTAGTACATAGTATATGAGCGAGTCGCACTGAAAAACTTAGAATATAAGAAACGCACAGTGTAGTACATAGTATATGAGCGAGTTGCACTGAAAAACTTAGAATATAAGAAACGCACAGTGTAGTACATAGTATATGAGTGAGTTGCACTGAAAAACTTAGAATATAAGAAACGCACAGTGTAGTACATAGTATATGAGTGAGTTGCACTGAAAAACTTAGAATATAAGAAACGCACAGTGTAGTACATAGTATATGAGTGAGTTGCACTGAAAAACTTAGAATTTACTGAAAAACCCGCATTACACGAAATGCACAGTGTAGTACATAGTATATGAGTGAGTTGCACTGAAAAACTTAGAATATAAGAAACGCACAGTGTAGTACATAGTATATGAGTGAGTTAAACTGAAAAACTTAGAATATAAGAAACGCATAGTGTAGTACATAGTATATGAGTGAGTTGCACTGAAAAACTTAGAATATAAGAAACGCACAGTGTAGTACATAGTATATGAGTGAGTTGCACTCAAAAACTTAGAATATAAGAAACGCACATATAGTACATAGTATATGAATGAGTTGCACTGAAAAACAGAATTTACTGAAAAAATCGCATTACACGAAATGCACAGTGTAGTACATAGTATATGAGTGAGTTGCACTGAAAAACTTAGAATATAAGAAACGCATAGTGTAGTACATAGTATATGAGTGAGTTGCACTGAAAAACTTAGAATATAAGAAACGCACAGTGTAGTACATAGTATATGAGTGAGTTGCACTGAAAAACTTAGAATATAAGAAACGCACAGTGTAGTACATAGTATATGAGTGAGTTGCACTGAAAAACTTAGAATTTAAGAAAGGCACAGTGTAGTACATAGTATATGAGTGAGTTGCACTGAAAAACTTAGAATTTAAGAAACGCACAGTGTAGTACATAGTATATGAGTGAGTTGCACTGAAAAACTTAGAATATAAGAAACGCACAGTGTAGTACATAGTATATGAGCGAGTCGCACTGAAAAACTTAGAATATAAGAAATGCACAGTGTAGTACATAGTATATGAGTGAGTTGCACTTAAAAACTTAGAATATAAGAAACGCACAGTGTAGTACATAGTATATGAGTGAGTTGCACTGAAAAACTTAGAATATAAGAAACGCACATATAGTACATAGTATATGAATGAGTTGCACTGAAAAACTTAGAATTTACTGAAAAACCCGCATTACACGAAATGCACAGTGTAGTACATAGTATATGAGTGAGTTGCACTGAAAAACTTAGAATATAAGAAACGCACAGTGTAGTACATAGTATATGAGTGAGATGCACTGAAAAACTTAGAATATAAGAAACGCACAGTGTAGTACATAGTATATGAGTGAGTTGCACTGAAAAACTTAGAATATAAGAAACGCACAGTGTAGTACATAGTATATGAGTGAGTTGCACTGAAAAACTTAGAATATAAGAAACGCACAGTGTAGTACATAGTACATGAGTGAGTTGCACTGAAAAACTTAGAATATAAGAAACGCACAGTGTAGTACATAGTATATGAGCGAGTCGCACTGAAAAACTTAGAATATAAGAAATGCACAGTGTAGTACATAGTATATGAGTGAGTTGCACTTAAAAACTTAGAATATAAGAAACGCACAGTGTAGTACATAGTATATGAGTGAGTTGCACTGAAAAACTTAGAATATAAGAAACGCACAGTGTAGTACATAGTATATGAGTGAGTTGCACTGAAAAACTTAGAATATAAGAAACGCACAGTGTAGTACATAGTATATGAGTGAGTTGCACTGAAAAACTTAGAATATAAGAAACGCACAGTGTAGTACATAGTATATGAGTGAGTTGCACTGAAAAACTTAGAATATAAGAAACGCACAGTGTAGTACATAGTATATGAGTGAGTTGCACTGAAAAACTTAGAATTTACTGAAAAACCCGCATTACACGAAATGCACAGTGTAGTACATAGTATATGAGTGAGTTGCACTGAAAAACTTAAAATATAAGAAACGCACAGTGTAGTACATAATATATGAGTGAGTTAAACTGAAAAACTTAGAATATAAGAAACGCATAGTGTAGTACATAGTATATGAGTGAGTTGCACTGAAAAACTTAGAATATAAGAAACGCACAGTGTAGTACATAGTATATGAGTGAGTTGCACTGAAAAACTTAGAATATAAGAAACGCACAGTGTAGTACATAGTATATGAGTGAGTTGCACTGAAAAACTTAGAATATAAGAAACGCACAGTGTAGTACATAGTATATGAGTGAGTTGCACTGAAAAACTTAGAATATAAGAAACGCACAGTGTAGTACATAGTATATGAGTGAATTGCACTGAAAAACTTAGAATATAAGAAACGCACAGTGTAGTACATAGTATATGAGTGAGTTTCACTGAAAAACTTAGAAATTAAGAAACGCACAGTGTAGTACATAGTATATGAGTGAGTTGCACTGAAAAACTTAGAATTTAAGAAACGCACAGTGTAGTACATAGTATATGAGTGAGTTGCACTGAAAAACTTAGAATTTAAGAAACGCACAGTGTAGTACATAGTATATGAGTGAGTTGCACAGAAAAACTTAGAATATAAGAAACGCACAGTGTAGTACATAGTATATGAGTGAGTTGCACTGAAAAACTTAGAATATAAGAAACGCACAGTGTAGTACATAGTATATGAGTGAGTTGCACTGAAAAAGTTAGAATATAAGAAACGCACAGTGTAGTACATAGTATATGAGCGAGTCGCACTGAAAAACTTAGAATATAAGAAACGCACAGTGTAGTACATAGAATATGAGTGAGTTGCACTGAAAAACTTAGAATATAAGAAACGCACATATAGTACATAGTATATGAAAGAGTTGCACTGAAAAACTTAGAATTTACTGAAAAACCCGCATTACACGAAATGCACAGTGTAGTACATAGTATATGAGTGAGTTGCACTGAAAAACTTAGAATATAAGAAACGCACAGTGTAGTACATAGTATATGAGTGAGTTGCACTGAAAAACTTAGAATATAAGAAACGCACAGTGTAGTACATAGTATATGAGTGAGTTGCACTGAAAAACTTAGAATATAAGAAACGCACAGTGTAGTACATAGTATATGAGTGAGTTGCACTGAAAAACTTAGAATATAAGAAACGCACAGTGTAGTACATAGTATATGAGTGAGTTGCACTGAAAAACTTAGAATATAAGAAACGCACAGTGTAGTACATAGTATATGAGTGAGTTGCACTGAAAAACTTAGAATTTACTGAAAAACCCGCATTACACGAAATGCACAGTGTAGTACATAGTATATGAGTGAGTTGCACTGAAAAACTTAAAATATAAGAAACGCACAGTGTAGTACATAGTATATGAGTGAGTTAAACTGAAAAACTTAGAATATAAGAAACGCATAGTGTAGTACATAGTATATGAGTGAGTTGCACTGAAAAACTTAGAATATAAGAAACGCACAGTGTAGTACATAGTATATGAGTGAGTTGCACTGAAAAACTTAGAATATAAGAAACGCACAGTGTAGTACATAGTATATGAGTGAGTTGCACTGAAAAACTTAGAATATAAGAAACGCACAGTGTAGTACATAGTATATGAGTGAGTTGCACTGAAAAACTTAGAATATAAGAAACGCACAGTGTAGTACATAGTATATGAGTGAGTTGCACTGAAAAACTTAGAATATAAGAAACGCACAGTGTAGTACATAGTATATGAGTGAGTTGCACTGAAAAACTTAGAATATAAGAAACGCACAGTGTAGTACATAGTATATGAGTGAGTTGCACTGAAAAACTTAGAATTTAAGAATCGCACAGTGTAGTACATAGTATATGAGTGAGTTGCACTGAAACACTTAGAATATAAGAAACGCACAGTGTAGTACATAGTATATGAGCGAGTCGCACTGAAAAACTTAGAATATAAGAAACGCACAGTGTAGTACATAGTATATGAGTGAGTTGCACTGAAAAACTTAGAATATAAGAAACGCACAGTGTAGTACATAGTATATGAGTGAGTTGCACTGAAAAACTTAGAATATAAGAAACGCACAGTGTAGTACATAGTATATGAGTGAGTTGCACTGAAAAACTTAGAATATAAGAAACGCACATATAGTACATAGTATATGAATGAGTTGCACTGAAAAACTTAGAATATAAGAAACGCACAGTGTAGTACATAGTATATGAGTGAGTTGCACTGAAAAACTTAGAATATAAGAAACGCACAGTGTAGTACATAGTATATGAGTGAGTTGCACTGAAAAACTTAGAATATAAGAAACGCACAGTGTAGTACATAGTATATGAGTGAGTTGCACTGAAAAACTTAGAATATAAGAAACGCACAGTGTAGTACATAGTATATGAGTGAGTTGCACTGAAAAACTTAGAATATAAGAAACGCACAGTGTAGTACATAGTATATGAGTGAGTTGCACTGAAAAACTTAGAATTTACTGAAAAACCCGCATTACACGAAATGCACAGTGTAGTACATAGTATATGAGTGAGTTGCACTGAAAAACTTAAAATATAAGAAACGCACAGTGTAGTACATAGTATATGAGTGAGTTAAACTGAAAAACTTAGAATATAAGAAACGCATAGTGTAGTACATAGTATATGAGTGAGTTGCACTGAAAAACTTAGAATATAAGAAACGCACAGTGTAGTACATAGTATATGAGTGAGTTGCACTGAAAAACTTAGAATATAAGAAACGCACAGTGTAGTACATAGTATATGAGTGAGTTGCACTGAAAAACTTAGAAGATAAGAAAAGCACAGTGTAGTACATAGTATATGAGTGAGTTGCACTGAAAAACTTAGAATATAAGAAACGCACAGTGTAGTACATAGTATATGAGTGAGTTGCACTGAAAAACTTAGAATATAAGAAACGCACATATAGTACATAGTGTATGAATGAGTTGCACTGAAAAACTTAGAATTTACTGAAAAACCCGCATTACACGAAATGCACAGTGTAGTACATAGTATATGAGTGAGTTGCACTGAAAAACTTAGAATATAAGAAACGCACAGTGTAGTACATAGTATATGAGTGAGTTGCACTGAAAAACTTAGAATATAAGAAACGCACATATAGTACATAGTATATGAATGAGTTGCACTGAAAAACTTAGAATTTACTGAAAAACCCGCATTACACGAAATGCACAGTGTAGTACATAGTATATGAGTGAGTTGCACTGAAAAACTTAGAATATAAGAAACGCACAGTGTAGTACATAGTATATGAGTGAGTTGCACTGAAAAACTTAGAATATAAGAAACGCACAGTGTAGTACATAGTATATGAGTGAGTTGCACTGAAAAACTTAGAATATAAGAAACGCACAGTGTAGTACATAGTATATGAGTGAGTTGCACTGAAAAACTTAGAATATAAGAAACGCACAGTGTAGTACATAGTATATGAGTGAGTTGCACTGAAAAACTTAGAATATAAGAAACGCACAGTGTAGTACATAGTATATGAGTGAGTTGCACTGAAAAACTTAGAATATAAGAAACGCACAGTGTAGTACATAGTATATGAGTGAGTTGCACTGAAAAACTTAGAATTTAAGAATCGCACAGTGTAGTACATAGTATATGAGTGAGTTGCACTGAAACACTTAGAATATAAGAAACGCACAGTGTAGTACATAGTATATGAGCGAGTCGCACTGAAAAACTTAGAATATAAGAAACGCACAGTGTAGTACATAGTATATGAGTGAGTTGCACTGAAAAACTTAGAATATAAGAAACGCACATATAGTACATAGTATATGAATGAGTTGCACTGAAAAACTTAGAATATAAGAAACGCACAGTGTAGTACATAGTATATGAGTGAGTTGCACTGAAAAACTTAGAATATAAGAAACGCACAGTGTAGTACATAGTATATGAGTGAGTTGCACTGAAAAACTTAGAATATAAGAAACGCACAGTGTAGTACATAGTATATGAGTGAGTTGCACTGAAAAACTTAGAATATAAGAAACGCACAGTGTAGTACATAGTATATGAGTGAGTTGCACTGAAAAACTTAGAATATAAGAAACGCACAGTGTAGTACATAGTATATGAGTGAGTTGCACTGAAAAACTTAGAATATAAGAAACGCACAGAGTAGTACATAGTATATGAGTGAGTTGCACTGAAAAACTTAGAATTTACTGAAAAACCCGCATTACACGAAATGCACAGTGTAGTACATAGTATATGAGTGAGTTGCACTGAAAAACTTAAAATATAAGAAACGCACAGTGTAGTACATAGTATATGAGTGAGTTAAACTGAAAAACTTAGAATATAAGAAACGCATAGTGTAGTACATAGTATATGAGTGAGTTGCACTGAAAAACTTAGAATATAAGAAACGCACAGTGTAGTACATAGTATATGAGTGAGTTGCACTGAAAAACTTAGAATATAAGAAACGCACAGTGTAGTACATAGTATATGAGTGAATTGCACTGAAAAACTTAGAATATAAGAAACGCACAGTGTAGTACATAGTATATGAGTGAGTTGCACTGAAAAACTTAGAATTTAAGAAACGCACAGTGTAGTACATAGTATATGAGTGAGTTGCACTGAAAAACTTAGAATATAAGAAACGCACAGTGTAGTACATAGTATATGAGTGAGTTGCACTGAAAAACTTAGAATATAAGAAACGCACAGTGTAGTACATAGTATATGAGTGAGTTGCACTGAAAAAGTTAGAATATAAGAAACGCACAGTGTAGTACATAGTATATGAGCGAGTCGCACTGAAAAACTTAGAATATAAGAAACGCACAGTGTAGTACATAGAATATGAGTGAGTTGCACTGAAAAACTTAGAATATAAGAAACGCACATATAGTACATAGTATATGAAAGAGTTGCACTGAAAAACTTAGAATTTACTGAAAAACCCGCATTACACGAAATGCACAGTGTAGTACATAGTATATGAGTGAGTTGCACTGAAAAACTTAGAATATAAGAAACGCACAGTGTAGTACATAGTATATGAGTGAGTTGCACTGAAAAACTTAGAATATAAGAAACGCACAGTGTAGTACATAGTATATGAGTGAGTTGCACTGAAAAACTTAGAATATAAGAAACGCACAGTGTAGTACATAGTATATGAGTGAGTTGCACTGAAAAACTTAGAATATAAGAAACGCACAGTGTAGTACATAGTATATGAGTGAGTTGCACTGAAAAACTTAGAATATAAGAAACGCACAGTGTAGTACATAGTATATGAGTGAGTTGCACTGAAAAACTTAGAATTTACTGAAAAACCCGCATTACACGAAATGCACAGTGTAGTACATAGTATATGAGTGAGTTGCACTGAAAAACTTAAAATATAAGAAACGCACAGTGTAGTACATAGTATATGAGTGAGTTAAACTGAAAAACTTAGAATATAAGAAACGCATAGTGTAGTACATAGTATATGAGTGAGTTGCACTGAAAAACTTAGAATATAAGAAACGCACAGTGTAGTACATAGTATATGAGTGAGTTGCACTGAAAAACTTAGAATATAAGAAACGCACAGTGTAGTACATAGTATATGAGTGAGTTGCACTGAAAAACTTAGAATATAAGAAACGCACAGTGTAGTACATAGTATATGAGTGAGTTGCACTGAAAAACTTAGAATATAAGAAACGCACAGTGTAGTACATAGTATATGAGTGAGTTGCACTGAAAAACTTAGAATATAAGAAACGCACAGTGTAGTACATAGTATATGAGTGAGTTGCACTGAAAAACTTAGAATATAAGAAACGCACAGTGTAGTACATAGTATATGAGTGAGTTGCACTGAAAAACTTAGCATTTAAGAATCGCACAGTGTAGTACATAGTATATGAGTGAGTTGCACTGAAACACTTAGAATATAAGAAACGCACAGTGTAGTACATAGTATATGAGCTAGTCGCACTGAAAAACTTAGAATATAAGAAACGCACAGTGTAGTACATAGTATATGAGTGAGTTGCACTGAAAAACTTAGAATATAAGAAACGCACAGTGTAGTACATAGTATATGAGTGAGTTGCACTGAAAAACTTAGAATATAAGAAACGCACAGTGTAGTACATAGTATATGAGTGAGTTGCACTGAAAAACTTAGAATATAAGAAACGCACATATAGTACATAGTATATGAATGAGTTGCACTGAAAAACTTAGAATATAAGAAACGCACAGTGTAGTACATAGTATATGAGTGAGTTGCACTGAAAAACTTAGAATATAAGAAACGCACAGTGTAGTACATAGTATATGAGTGAGTTGCACTGAAAAACTTAGAATATAAGAAACGCACAGTGTAGTACATAGTATATGAGTGAGTTGCACTGAAAAACTTAGAATATAAGAAACGCACAGTGTAGTACATAGTATATGAGTGAGTTGCACTGAAAAACTTAGAATATAAGAAACGAACAGTGTAGTACATAGTATATGAGTGAGTTGCACTGAAAAACTTAGAATTTACTGAAAAACCCGCATTACACGAAATGCACAGTGTAGTACATAGTATATGAGTGAGTTGCACTGAAAAACTTAAAATATAAGAAACGCACAGTGTAGTACATAGTATATGAGTGAGTTAAACTGAAAAACTTAGAATATAAGAAACGCATAGTGTAGTACATAGTATATGAGTGAGTTGCACTGAAAAACTTAGAATATAAGAAACGCACAGTGTAGTACATAGTATATGAGTGAGTTGCACTGAAAAACTTAGAATATAAGAAACGCACAGTGTAGTACATAGTATATGAGTGAGTTGCACTGAAAAACTTAGAAGATAAGAAAAGCACAGTGTAGTACATAGTATATGAGTGAGTTGCACTGAAAAACTTAGAATATAAGAAACGCACAGTGTAGTACATAGTATATGAGTGAGTTGCACTGAAAAACTTAGAATATAAGAAACGCACATATAGTACATAGTGTATGAATGAGTTGCACTGAAAAACTTAGAATTTACTGAAAAACCCGCATTACACGAAATGCACAGTGTAGTACATAGTATATGAGTGAGTTGCACTGAAAAACTTAGAATATAAGAAACGCACAGTGTAGTACATAGTATATGAGTGAGTTGCACTGAAAAACTTAGAATATAAGAAACGCACATATAGTACATAGTATATGAATGAGTTGCACTGAAAAACTTAGAATTTACTGAAAAACCCGCATTACACGAAATGCACAGTGTAGTACATAGTATATGAGTGAGTTGCACTGAAAAACTTAGAATATAAGAAACGCACAGTGTAGTACATAGTATATGAGTGAGTTGCACTGAAAAACTTAGAATATAAGAAACGCACAGTGTAGTACATAGTATATGAGTGAGTTGCACTGAAAAACTTAGAATATAAGAAACGCACAGTGTAGTACATAGTATATGAGTGAGTTGCACTGAAAAACTTAGAATATAAGAAACGCACAGTGTAGTACATAGTATATGAGTGAGTTGCACTGAAAAACTTAGAATATAAGAAACGCACAGTGTAGTACATAGTATATGAGTGAGTTGCACTGAAAAACTTAGAATTTAAGAATCGCACAGTGTAGTACATAGTATATGAGTGAGTTGCACTGAAACACTTAGAATATAAGAAACGCACAGTGTAGTACATAGTATATGAGCGAGTCGCACTGAAAAACTTAGAATATAAGAAACGCACAGTGTAGTACATAGTATATGAGTGAGTTGCACTGAAAAACTTAGAATATAAGAAACGCACATATAGTACATAGTATATGAATGAGTTGCACTGAAAAACTTAGAATATAAGAAACGCACAGTGTAGTACATAGTATATGAGTGAGTTGCACTGAAAAACTTAGAATATAAGAAACGCACAGTGTAGTACATAGTATATGAGTGAGTTGCACTGAAAAACTTAGAATATAAGAAACGCACAGTGTAGTACATAGTATATGAGTGAGTTGCACTGAAAAACTTAGAATATAAGAAACGCACAGTGTAGTACATAGTATATGAGTGAGTTGCACTGAAAAACTTAGAATATAAGAAACGCACAGTGTAGTACATAGTATATGAGTGAGTTGCACTGAAAAACTTAGAATATAAGAAACGCACAGAGTAGTACATAGTATATGAGTGAGTTGCACTGAAAAACTTAGAATTTACTGAAAAACCCGCATTACACGAAATGCACAGTGTAGTACATAGTATATGAGTGAGTTGCACTGAAAAACTTAAAATATAAGAAACGCACAGTGTAGTACATAGTATATGAGTGAGTTAAACTGAAAAACTTAGAATATAAGAAACGCATAGTGTAGTACATAGTATATGAGTGAGTTGCACTGAAAAACTTAGAATATAAGAAACGCACAGTGTAGTACATAGTATATGAGTGAGTTGCACTGAAAAACTTAGAATATAAGAAACGCACAGTGTAGTACATAGTATATGAGTGAATTGCACTGAAAAACTTAGAATATAAGAAACGCACAGTGTAGTACATAGTATATGAGTGAGTTGCACTGAAAAACTTAGAATTTAAGAAACGCACAGTGTAGTACATAGTATATGAGTGAGTTGCACTGAAAAACTTAGAATATAAGAAACGCACAGTGTAGTACATAGTATATGAGTGAGTTGCACTGAAAAACTTAGAATTTAAGAAACGCACAGTGTAGTACATAGTATATGAGTGAGTTGCACTGAAAAACTTAGAATTTAAGAAACGCACAGTGTAGTACATAGTATATGAGTGAGTTGCACAGAAAAACTTAGAATATAAGAAACGCACAGTGTAGTACATAGTATATGAGTGAGTTGCACTGAAAAACTTAGAATATAAGAAACGCACAGTGTAGTACATAGTATATGAGTGAGTTGCACTGAAAAACTTAGAATATAAGAAACGCACAGTGTAGTACATAGTATATGAGCGAGTCGCACTGAAAAACTTAGAATATAAGAAACGCACAGTGTAGTACATAGAATATGAGTGAGTTGCACTGAAAAACTTAGAATATAAGAAACGCACATATAGTACATAGTATATGAAAGAGTTGCACTGAAAAACTTAGAATTTACTGAAAAACCCGCATTACACGAAATGCACAGTGTAGTACATAGTGTATGAGTGAGTTGCACTGAAAAACTTAGAATATAAGAAACGCACAGTGTAGTACATAGTATATGAGTGAGTTGCACTGAAAAACTTAGAATATAAGAAACGCACAGTGTAGTACATAGTATATGAGTGAGTTGCACTGAAAAACTTAGAATATAAGAAACGCACAGTGTAGTACATAGTATATGAGTGAGTTGCACTGAAAAACTTAGAATATAAGAAACGCACAGTGTAGTACATAGTATATGAGTGAGATGCACTGAAAAACTTAGAATATAAGAAACGCACAGTGTAGTACATAGTATATGAGTGAGTTGCACTGAAAAACTTAGAATATAAGAAACGCACAGTGTAGTACATAGTATATGAGTGAGTTGCACTGAAAAACTTAGAATTTAAGAATCGCACAGTGTAGTACATAGTATATGAGTGAGTTGCACTGAAACACTTAGAATATAAGAAACGCACAGTGTAGTACATAGTATATGAGCGAGTCGCACTGAAAAACTTAGAATATAAGAAACGCACAGTGCAGTACATAGTATATGAGTGAGTTGCACTAAAAACTTAGAATATAAGAAACGCACAGTGTAGTACATAGTATATGAGTGAGTTGCACTGAAAAACTTAGAATATAAGAAACGCACAGTGTAGTACATAGTATATGAGTGAGTTGCACTGAAAAACTTAGAATATAAGAAACGCACATATAGTACATAGTATATGAATGAGTTGCACTGAAAAACTTAGAATATAAGAAACGCACAGTGTAGTACATAGTATATGAGTGAGTTGCACTGAAAAACATAGAATATAAGAAACGCACAGTGTAGTACATAGTATATGAGTGAGTTGCACTGAAAAACTTAGAATATAAGAAACGCACAGTGTAGTACATAGTATATGAGTGAGTTGCACTGAAAAACTTAGAATATAAGAAACGCACAGTGTAGTACATAGTATATGAGTGAGTTGCACTGAAAAACTTAGAATATAAGAAACGCACAGTGTAGTACATAGTATATGAGTGAGTTGCACTGAAAAACTTAGAATATAAGAAACGCACAGTGTAGTACATAGTATATGAGTGAGTTGCACTGAAAAACTTAGAATTTACTGAAAAACCCGCATTACACGAAATGCACAGTGTAGTACATAGTATATGAGTGAGTTGCACTGAAAAACTTAAAATATAAGAAACGCACAGTGTAGTACATAGTATATGAGTGAGTTAAACTGAAAAACTTAGAATATAAGAAACGCATAGTGTAGTACATAGTATATGAGTGAGTTGCACTGAAAAACTTAGAATATAAGAAACGCACAGTGTAGTACATAGTATATGAGTGAGTTGCACTGAAAAACTTAGAATATAAGAAACGCACAGTGTAGTACATAGTATATGAGTGAGTTGCACTGAAAAACTTAGAATATAAGAAACGCACAGTGTAGTACATAGTATATGAGTGAGTTGCACTGAAAAACTTAGAATATAAGAAACGCACAGTGTAGTACATAGTATATGAGTGAGTTGCACTGAAAAACTTAGAATATAAGAAACGCACAGTGTAGTACATAGTATATGAGTGAGTTGCACTGAAAAACTTAGAATATAAGAAACGCACAGTGTAGTACATAGTATATGAGTGAGTTGCACTGAAAAACTTAGAATTTAAGAATCGCACAGTGTAGTACATAGTATATGAGTGAGTTGCACTGAAACACTTAGAATATAAGAAACGCACAGTGTAGTACATAGTATATGAGCGAGTCGCACTGAAAAACTTAGAATATAAGAAACGCACAGTGTAGTACATAGTATATGAGTGAGTTGCACTGAAAAACTTAGAATATAAGAAACGCACAGTGTAGTACATAGTATATGAGTGAGTTGCACTGAAAAACTTAGAATATAAGAAACGCACAGTGTAGTACATAGTATATGAGTGAGTTGCACTGAAAAACTTAGAATATAAGAAACGCACATATAGTACATAGTATATGAATGAGTTGCACTGAAAAACTTAGAATATAAGAAACGCACAGTGTAGTACATAGTATATGAGTGAGTTGCACTGAAAAACTTAGAATATAAGAAACGCACAGTGTAGTACATAGTATATGAGTGAGTTGCACTGAAAAACTTAGAATATAAGAAACGCACAGTGTAGTACATAGTATATGAGTGAGTTGCACTGAAAAACTTAGAATATAAGAAACGCACAGTGTAGTACATAGTATATGAGTGAGTTGCACTGAAAAACTTAGAATATAAGAAACGCACAGTGTAGTACATAGTATATGAGTGAGTTGCACTGAAAAACTTAGAATATAAGAAACGCACAGTGTAGTACATAGTATATGAGTGAGTTGCACTGAAAAACTTAGAATTTACTGAAAAACCCGCATTACACGAAATGCACAGTGTAGTACATAGTATATGAGTGAGTTGCACTGAAAAACTTAAAATATAAGAAACGCACAGTGTAGTACATAGTATATGAGTGAGTTGCACTGAAAAACTTAGAATATAAGAAACGCATAGTGTAGTACATAGTACATGAGTGAGTTGCACTGAAAAACTTAGAATATAAGAAACGCACAGTGTAGTACATAGTATATGAGTGAGTTGCACTGAAAAACTTAGAAGATAAGAAAAGCACAGTGTAGTACATAGTATATGAGTGAGTTGCACTGAAAAACTTAGAATATAAGAAACGCACAGTGTAGTACATAGTATATGAGTGAGTTGCACTGAAAAACTTAGAATATAAGAAACGCACATATAGTACATAGTGTATGAATGAGTTGCACTGAAAAAGTTAGAATTTACTGAAAAACCCGCATTACACGAAATGCACAGTGTAGTACATAGTATATGAGTGAGTTGCACTGAAAAACTTAGAATATAAGAAACGCACAGTGTAGTACATAGTATATGAGTGAGTTGCACTGAAAAACTTAGAATATAAGAAACGCACATATAGTACATAGTATATGAATGAGTTGCACTGAAAAACTTAGAATTTACTGAAAAACCCGCATTACACGAAATGCACAGTGTAGTACATAGTATATGAGTGAGTTGCACTGAAAAACTTAGAATATAAGAAACGCACAGTGTAGTACATAGTATATGAGTGAGTTGCACTGAAAAACTTAGAATATAAGAAACGCACAGTGTAGTACATAGTATATGAGTGAGTTGCACTGAAAAACTTAGAATATAAGAAACGCACAGTGTAGTACATAGTATATGAGTGAGTTGCACTGAAAAACTTAGAATATAAGAAACGCACAGTGTAGTACATAGTATATGAGTGAGTTGCACTGAAAAACTTAGAATATAAGAAACGCACAGTGTAGTACATAGTATATGAGTGAGTTGCACTGAAAAACTTAGAATATAAGAAACGCACAGTGTAGTACATAGTATATGAGTGAGTTGCACTGAAAAACTTAGAATTTAAGAATCGCACAGTGTAGTACATAGTATATGAGTGAGTTGCACTGAAACACTTAGAATATAAGAAACGCACAGTGTAGTACATAGTATATGAGCGAGTCCAACTGAAAAACTTAGAATATAAGAAACGCACAGTGTAGTACATAGTATATGAGTGAGTTGCACTGAAAAACTTAGAATATAAGAAACGCACATATAGTACATAGTATATGAATGAGTTGCACTGAAAAACTTAGAATATAAGAAACGCACAGTGTAGTACATAGTATATGAGTGAGTTGCACTGAAAAACTTAGAATATAAGAAACGCACAGTGTAGTACATAGTATATGAGTGAGTTGCACTGAAAAACTTAGAATATAAGAAACGCACAGTGTAGTACATAGTATATGAGTGAGTTGCACTGAAAAACTTAGAATATAAGAAACGCACAGTGTAGTACATAGTATATGAGTGAGTTGCACTGAAAAACTTAGAATATAAGAAACGCACAGTGTAGTACATAGTATATGAGTGAGTTGCACTGAAAAACTTAGAATATAAGAAACGCACAGAGTAGTACATAGTATATGAGTGAGTTGCACTGAAAAACTTAGAATTTACTGAAAAACCCGCATTACACGAAATGCACAGTGTAGTACATAGTATATGAGTGAGTTGCACTGAAAAACTTAAAATATAAGAAACGCACAGTGTAGTACATAGTATATGAGTGAGTTAAACTGAAAAACTTAGAATATAAGAAACGCATAGTGTAGTACATAGTATATGAGTGAGTTGCACTGAAAAACTTAGAATATAAGAAACGCACAGTGTAGTACATAGTATATGAGTGAGTTGCACTGAAAAACTTAGAATATAAGAAACGCACAGTGTAGTACATAGTATATGAGTGAGTTGCACTGAAAAACTTAGAATATAAGAAACGCACAGTGTAGTACATAGTATATGAGTGAGTTGCACTGAAAAACTTAGAATATAAGAAACGCACAGTGTAGTACATAGTATATGAGTGAGTTGCACTGAAAAACTTAGAATATAAGAAACGCACAGTGTAGTACATAGTATATGAGTGAGTTGCACTGAAAAACTTAGAATATAAGAAACGCACAGTGTAGTACATAGTATATGAGTGAGTTGCACTGAAAAACTTAGAATTTAAGAATCGCACAGTGTAGTACATAGTATATGAGTGAGTTGCACTGAAACACTTAGAATATAAGAAACGCACAGTGTAGTACATAGTATATGAGCGAGTCGCACTGAAAAACTTAGAATATAAGAAACGCACAGTGTAGTACATAGTATATGAGTGAGTTGCACTGAAAAACTTAGAATATAAGAAACGCACAGTGTAGTACATAGTATATGAGTGAGTTGCACTGAAAAACTTAGAATATAAGAAACGCACAGTGTAGTACATAGTATATGAGTGAGTTGCACTGAAAAACTTAGAATATAAGAAACGCACATATAGTACATAGTATATGAATGAGTTGCACTGAAAAACTTAGAATTTACTGAAAAACCCGCATTACACGAAATGCACAGTGTAGTACATAGTATATGAGTGAGTTGCACTGAAAAACTTAGAATATAAGAAACGCACAGTGTAGTACATAGTATATGAGTGAGTTGCACTGAAAAACTTAGAATATAAGAAACGCACAGTGTAGTACATAGTATATGAGTGAGTTGCACTGAAAAACTTAGAATATAAGAAACGCACAGTGTAGTACATAGTATATGAGTGAGTTGCACTGAAAAACTTAGAATATAAGAAACGCACAGTGTAGTACATAGTATATGAGTGAGTTGCACTGAAAAACTTAGAATATAAGAAACGCACAGTGTAGTACATAGTATATGAGTGAGTTGCACTGAAAAACTTAGAATATAAGAAACGCACAGTGTAGTACATAGTATATGAGTGAGTTGCACTGAAAAACTTAGAATTTAAGAATCGCACAGTGTAGTACATAGTATATGAGTGAGTTGCACTGAAACACTTAGAATATAAGAAACGCACAGTGTAGTACATAGTATATGAGCGAGTCCAACTGAAAAACTTAGAATATAAGAAACGCACAGTGTAGTACATAGTATATGAGTGAGTTGCACTGAAAAACTTAGAATATAAGAAACGCACATATAGTACATAGTATATGAATGAGTTGCACTGAAAAACTTAGAATATAAGAAACGCACAGTGTAGTACATAGTATATGAGTGAGTTGCACTGAAAAACTTAGAATATAAGAAACGCACAGTGTAGTACATAGTATATGAGTGAGTTGCACTGAAAAACTTAGAATATAAGAAACGCACAGTGTAGTACATAGTATATGAGTGAGTTGCACTGAAAAACTTAGAATATAAGAAACGCACAGTGTAGTACATAGTATATGAGTGAGTTGCACTGAAAAACTTAGAATATAAGAAACGCACAGTGTAGTACATAGTATATGAGTGAGTTGCACTGAAAAACTTAGAATATAAGAAACGCACAGAGTAGTACATAGTATATGAGTGAGTTGCACTGAAAAACTTAGAATTTACTGAAAAACCCGCATTACACGAAATGCACAGTGTAGTACATAGTATATGAGTGAGTTGCACTGAAAAACTTAAAATATAAGAAACGCACAGTGTAGTACATAGTATATGAGTGAGTTAAACTGAAAAAC
Organism: Mus caroli; assembly: GCF_978045245.1. Taxonomy (NCBI): domain Eukaryota; kingdom Metazoa; phylum Chordata; class Mammalia; order Rodentia; family Muridae; genus Mus; species Mus caroli. Next base: position 3,519,300 of record NW_028227280.1, read on the forward strand.
TTAGAATATAAGAAACGCATAGTGTAGTACATAGTATATGAGTGAGTTGCACTGAAAAACTTAGAATATAAGAAACGCACAGTGTAGTACATAGTATATGAGTGAGTTGCACTGAAAAACTTAGAATATAAGAAACGCACAGTGTAGTACATAGTATATGAGTGAGTTGCACTGAAAAACTTAGAATATAAGAAACGCACAGTGTAGTACATAGTATATGAGTGAGTTGCACTGAAAAACTTAGAATATAAGAAACGCACAGTGTAGTACATAGTATATGAGTGAGTTGCACTGAAAAACTTAGAATATAAGAAACGCACAGTGTAGTACATAGTATATGAGTGAGTTGCACTGAAAAACTTAGAATATAAGAAACGCACAGTGTAGTACATAGTATATGAGTGAGTTGCACTGAAAAACTTAGAATTTAAGAATCGCACAGTGTAGTACATAGTATATGAGTGAGTTGCACTGAAACACTTAGAATATAAGAAACGCACAGTGTAGTACATAGTATATGAGCGAGTCGCACTGAAAAACTTAGAATATAAGAAACGCACAGTGTAGTACATAGTATATGAGTGAGTTGCACTGAAAAACTTAGAATATAAGAAACGCACAGTGTAGTACATAGTATATGAGTGAGTTGCACTGAAAAACTTAGAATATAAGAAACGCACAGTGTAGTACATAGTATATGAGTGAGTTGCACTGAAAAACTTAGAATATAAGAAACGCACATATAGTACATAGTATATGAGTGAGTTGCACTGAAAAACTTAGAATATAAGAAACGCACAGTGTAGTACATAGTATATGAGTGAGTTGCACTGAAAAACTTAGAATATAAGAAACGCACAGTGTAGTACATAGTATATGAGTGAGTTGCACTGAAAAACTTAGAATATAAGAAACGCACAGTGTAGTACATAGTATATGAGTGAGTTGCACTGAAAAACTTAGAATATAAGAAACGCACAGTGTAGTACATAGTATATGAGTGAGTTGCACTGAAAAACTTAGAATATAAGAAACGCACAGTGTAGTACATAGTATATGAGTGAGTTGCACTGAAAAACTTAGAATATAAGAAACGCACAGAGTAGTACATAGTATATGAGTGAGTTGCACTGAAAAACTTAGAATTTACTGAAAAACCCGCATTACACGAAATGCACAGTGTAGTACATAGTATATGAGTGAGTTGCACTGAAAAACTTAAAATATAAGAAACGCACAGTGTAGTACATAGTATATGAGTGAGTTAAACTGAAAAACTTAGAATATAAGAAACGCATAGTGTAGTACATAGTATATGAGTGAGTTGCACTGAAAAACTTAGAATATAAGAAACGCACAGTGTAGTACATAGTATATGAGTGAGTTGCACTGAAAAACTTAGAATATAAGAAACGCACAGTGTAGTACATAGTATATGAGTGAGTTGCACTGAAAAACTTAGAAGATAAGAAAAGCACAGTGTAGTACATAGTATATGAGTGAGTTGCACTGAAAAACTTAGAATATAAGAAACGCACAGTGTAGTACATAGTATATGAGTGAGTTGCACTGAAAAACTTAGAATATAAGAAACGCACAGTGTAGTACATAGTATATGAGTGAGTTGCACTGAAAAACTTAGAATATAAGAAACGCACAGTGTAGTACATAGTATATGAGTGAGTTGCACTGAAAAACTTAGAATATAAGAAACGCACAGTGTAGTACATAGTATATGAGTGAGTTGCACTGAAAAACTTAGAATATAAGAAACGCACAGTGTAGTACATAGTATATGAGTGAGTTGCACTGAAAAACTTAGAATATAAGAAACGCACAGTGTAGTACATAGTATATGAGTGAGTTGCACTGAAAAACTTAGAATTTAAGAATCGCACAGTGTAGTACATAGTATATGAGTGAGTTGCACTGAAACACTTAGAATATAAGAAACGCACAGTGTAGTACATAGTATATGAGCGAGTCGCACTGAAAAACTTAGAATATAAGAAACGCACAGTGTAGTACATAGTATATGAGTGAGTTGCACTGAAAAACTTAGAATATAAGAAACGCACAGTGTAGTACATAGTATATGAGTGAGTTGCACTGAAAAACTTAGAATATAAGAAACGCACAGTGTAGTACATAGTATATGAGTGAGTTGCACTGAAAAACTTAGAATATAAGAAACGCACATATAGTACATAGTATATGAGTGAGTTGCACTGAAAAACTTAGAATATAAGAAACGCACAGTGTAGTACATAGTATATGAGTGAGTTGCACTGAAAAACTTAGAATATAAGAAACGCACAGTGTAGTACATAGTATATGAGTGAGTTGCACTGAAAAACTTAGAATATAAGAAACGCACAGTGTAGTACATAGTATATGAGTGAGTTGCACTGAAAAACTTAGAATATAAGAAACGCACAGTGTAGTACATAGTATATGAGTGAGTTGCACTGAAAAACTTAGAATATAAGAAACGCACAGTGTAGTACATAGTATATGAGTGAGTTGCACTGAAAAACTTAGAATATAAGAAACGCACAGAGTAGTACATAGTATATGAGTGAGTTGCACTGAAAAACTTAGAATTTACTGAAAAACCCGCATTACACGAAATGCACAGTGTAGTACATAGTATATGAGTGAGTTGCACTGAAAAACTTAAAATATAAGAAACGCACAGTGTAGTACATAGTATATGAGTGAGTTAAACTGAAAAACTTAGAATATAAGAAACGCATAGTGTAGTACATAGTATATGAGTGAGTTGCACTGAAAAACTTAGAATATAAGAAACGCACAGTGTAGTACATAGTATATGAGTGAGTTGCACTGAAAAACTTAGAATATAAGAAACGCACAGTGTAGTACATAGTATATGAGTGAGTTGCACTGAAAAACTTAGAAGATAAGAAAAGCACAGTGTAGTACATAGTATATGAGTGAGTTGCACTGAAAAACTTAGAATATAAGAAACGCACAGTGTAGTACATAGTATATGAGTGAGTTGCACTGAAAAACTTAGAATATAAGAAACGCACATATAGTACATAGTGTATGAATGAGTTGCACTGAAAAACTTAGAATTTACTGAAAAACCCGCATTACACGAAATGCACAGTGTAGTACATAGTATATGAGTGAGTTGCACTGAAAAACTTAGAATATAAGAAACGCACAGTGTAGTACATAGTATATGAGTGAGTTGCACTGAAAAACTTAGAATATAAGAAACGCACATATAGTACATAGTATATGAATGAGTTGCACTGAAAAACTTAGAATTTACTGAAAAACCCGCATTACACGAAATGCACAGTGTAGTACATAGTATATGAGTGAGTTGCACTGAAAAACTTAGAATTTAAGAATCGCACAGTGTAGTACATAGTATATGAGTGAGTTGCACTGAAACACTTAGAATATAAGAAACGCACAGTGTAGTACATAGTATATGAGCGAGTCGCACTGAAAAACTTAGAATATAAGAAACGCACAGTGTAGTACATAGTATATGAGTGAGTTGCACTGAAAAACTTAGAATATAAGAAACGCACAGTGTAGTACATAGTATATGAGTGAGTTGCACTGAAAAACTTAGAATTTAAGAAACGCACAGTGTAGTACATAGTATATGAGTGAGTTGCACTGAAAAACATAGAATATAAGAAACGCACATATAGTACATAGTATATGAATGAGTTGCACTGAAAAACTTAGAATATAAGAAACGCACAGTGTAGTACATAGTATATGAGTGAGTTGCACTGAAAAACTTAGAATATAAGAAACGCACAGTGTAGTACATAGTATATGAGTGAGTTGCACTGAAAAACTTAGAATATAAGAAACGCACAGTGTAGTACATAGTACATGAGTGAGTTGCACTGAAAAACTTAGAATATAAGAAACGCACAGTGTAGTACATAGTATATGAGTGAGTTGCACTGAAAAACTTAGAATATAAGAAACGCACAGTGTAGTACATAGTATATGAGTGAGTTGCACTGAAAAACTTAGAATATAAGAAACGCACAGTGTAGTACATAGTATATGAGTGAGTTGCACTGAAAAACTTAGAATTTACTGAAAAACCCGCATTACACGAAATGCACAGTGTAGTACATAGTATATGAGTGAGTTGCACTGAAAAACTTAAAATATAAGAAACGCACAGTGTAGTACATAGTATATGAGTGAGTTAAACTGAAAAACTTAGAATATAAGAAACGCATAGTGTAGTACATAGTATATGAGTGAGTTGCACTGAAAAACTTAGAATATAAGAAACGCACAGTGTAGTACATAGTATATGAGTGAGTTGCACTGAAAAACTTAGAATATAAGAAACGCACAGTGTAGTACATAGTATATGAGTGAGTTGCACTGAAAAACTTAGAAGATAAGAAAAGCACAGTGTAGTACATAGTATATGAGTGAGTTGCACTGAAAAACTTAGAATATAAGAAACGCACAGTGTAGTACATAGTATATGAGTGAGTTGCACTGAAAAACTTAGAATATAAGAAACGCACATATAGTACATAGTGTATGAATGAGTTGCACTGAAAAACTTAGAATTTACTGAAAAACCCGCATTACACGAAATGCACAGTGTAGTACATAGTATATGAGTGAGTTGCACTGAAAATCTTAGAATATAAGAAACGCACAGTGTAGTACATAGTATATGAGTGAGTTGCACTGAAAAACTTAGAATATAAGAAACGCACATATAGTACATAGTATATGAATGAGTTGCACTGAAAAACTTAGAATTTACTGAAAAACCCGCATTACACGAAATGCACAGTGTAGTACATAGTATATGAGTGAGTTGCACTGAAAAACTTAGAATATAAGAAACGCACAGTGTAGTACATAGTATATGAGTGAGTTGCACTGAAAAACTTAGAATATAAGAAACGCACAGTGTAGTACATAGTATATGAGTGAGTTGCACTGAAAAACTTAGAATATAAGAAACGCACAGTGTAGTACATAGTATATGAGTGAGTTGCACTGAAAAACTTAGAATATAAGAAACGCACAGTGTAGTACATAGTATATGAGTGAGTTGTACTGAAAAACTTAGAATATAAGAAACGCACAGTGTAGTACATAGTATATGAGTGAGTTGCACTGAAAAACTTAGAATATAAGAAACGCACAGTGTAGTACATAGTATATGAGTGAGTTGCACTGAAAAACTTAGAATATAAGAAACGCACAGTGTAGTACATAGTATATGAGTGAGTTGCACTGAAAAACTTAGAATTTAAGAATCGCACAGTGTAGTACATAGTATATGAGTGAGTTGCACTGAAACACTTAGAATATAAGAAACGCACAGTGTAGTACATAGTATATGAGCGAGTCGCACTGAAAAACTTAGAATATAAGAAACGCACAGTGTAGTACATAGTATATGAGTGACTTGCACTGAAAAACTTAGAATATAAGAAACGCACATATAGTACATAGTATATGAATGAGTTGCACTGAAAAACTTAGAATATAAGAAACGCACAGTGTAGTACATAGTATATGAGTGAGTTGCACTGAAAAACTTAGAATATAAGAAACGCACAGTGTAGTACATAGTATATGAGTGAGTTGCACTGAAAAACTTAGAATATAAGAAACGCACAGTGTAGTACATAGTATATGAGTGAGTTGCACTGAAAAACTTAGAATATAAGAAACGCACAGTGTAGTACATAGTATATGAGTGAGTTGCACTGAAAAACTTAGAATATAAGAAACGCACAGTGTAGTACATAGTATATGAGTGAGTTGCACTGAAAAACTTAGAATATAAGAAACGCACAGAGTAGTACATAGTATATGAGTGAGTTGCACTGAAAAACTTAGAATTTACTGAAAAACCCGCATTACACGAAATGCACAGTGTAGTACATAGTATATGAGTGAGTTGCACTGAAAAACTTAAAATATAAGAAACGCACAGTGTAGTACATAGTATATGAGTGAGTTAAACTGAAAAACTTAGAATATAAGAAACGCATAGTGTAGTACATAGTATATGAGTGAGTTGCACTGAAAAACTTAGAATATAAGAAACGCACAGTGTAGTACATAGTATATGAGTGAGTTGCACTGAAAAACTTAGAATATAAGAAACGCACAGTGTAGTACATAGTATATGAGTGAGTTGCACTGAAAAACTTAGAAGATAAGAAAAGCACAGTGTAGTACATAGTATATGAGTGAGTTGCACTGAAAAACTTAGAATATAAGAAACGCACAGTGTAGTACATAGTATATGAGTGAGTTGCACTGAAAAACTTAGAATATAAGAAACGCACATATAGTACATAGTGTATGAATGAGTTGCACTGAAAAACTTAGAATTTACTGAAAAACCCGCATTACACGAAATGCACAGTGTAGTACATAGTATATGAGTGAGTTGCACTGAAAAACTTAGAATATAAGAAACGCACAGTGTAGTACATAGTATATGAGTGAGTTGCACTGAAAAACTTAGAATATAAGAAACGCACATATAGTACATAGTATATGAATGAGTTGCACTGAAAAACTTAGAATTTACTGAAAAACCCGCATTACACGAAATGCACAGTGTAGTACATAGTATATGAGTGAGTTGCACTGAAAAACTTAGAATTTAAGAATCGCACAGTGTAGTACATAGTATATGAGTGAGTTGCACTGAAACACTTAGAATATAAGAAACGCACAGTGTAGTACATAGTATATGAGCGAGTCGCACTGAAAAACTTAGAATATAAGAAACGCACAGTGTAGTACATAGTATATGAGTGAGTTGCACTGAAAAACTTAGAATATAAGAAACGCACAGTGTAGTACATAGTATATGAGTGAGTTGCACTGAAAAACTTAGAATTTAAGAAACGCACAGTGTAGTACATAGTATATGAGTGAGTTGCACTGAAAAACATAGAATATAAGAAACGCACATATAGTACATAGTATATGAATGAGTTGCACTGAAAAACTTAGAATATAAGAAACGCACAGTGTAGTACATAGTATATGAGTGAGTTGCACTGAAAAACTTAGAATATAAGAAACGCACAGTGTAGTACATAGTATATGAGTGAGTTGCACTGAAAAACTTAGAATATAAGAAACGCACAGTGTAGTACATAGTACATGAGTGAGTTGCACTGAAAAACTTAGAATATAAGAAACGCACAATGTAGTACATAGTATATGAGTGAGTTGCACTGAAAAACTTAGAATATAAGAAACGCACAGTGTAGTACATAGTATATGAGTGAGTTGCACTGAAAAACTTAGAATATAAGAAACGCACAGTGTAGTACATAGTATATGAGTGAGTTGCACTGAAAAACTTAGAATTTACTGAAAAACCCGCATTACACGAAATGCACAGTGTAGTACATAGTATATGAGTGAGTTGCACTGAAAAACTTAAAATATAAGAAACGCACAGTGTAGTACATAGTATATGAGTGAGTTAAACTGAAAAACTTAGAATATAAGAAACGCATAGTGTAGTACATAGTATATGAGTGAGTTGCACTGAAAAACTTAGAATATAAGAAACGCACAGTGTAGTACATAGTATATGAGTGAGTTGCACTGAAAAACTTAGAATATAAGAAACGCACAGTGTAGTACATAGTATATGAGTGAGTTGCACTGAAAAACTTAGAAGATAAGAAAAGCACAGTGTAGTACATAGTATATGAGTGAGTTGCACTGAAAAACTTAGAATATAAGAAACGCACAGTGTAGTACATAGTATATGAGTGAGTTGCACTGAAAAACTTAGAATATAAGAAACGCACATATAGTACATAGTGTATGAATGAGTTGCACTGAAAAACTTAGAATTTACTGAAAAACCCGCATTACACGAAATGCACAGTGTAGTACATAGTATATGAGTGAGTTGCACTGAAAATCTTAGAATATAAGAAACGCACAGTGTAGTACATAGTATATGAGTGAGTTGCACTGAAAAACTTAGAATATAAGAAACGCACATATAGTACATAGTATATGAATGAGTTGCACTGAAAAACTTAGAATTTACTGAAAAACCCGCATTACACGAAATGCACAGTGTAGTACATAGTATATGAGTGAGTTGCACTGAAAAACTTAGAATATAAGAAACGCACAGTGTAGTACATAGTATATGAGTGAGTTGCACTGAAAAACTTAGAATATAAGAAACGCACAGTGTAGTACATAGTATATGAGTGAGTTGCACTGAAAAACTTAGAATATAAGAAACGCACAGTGTAGTACATAGTATATGAGTGAGTTGCACTGAAAAACTTAGAATATAAGAAACGCACAGTGTAGTACATAGTATATGAGTGAGTTGTACTGAAAAACTTAGAATATAAGAAACGCACAGTGTAGTACATAGTATATGAGTGAGTTGCACTGAAAAACTTAGAATATAAGAAACGCACAGTGTAGTACATAGTATATGAGTGAGTTGCACTGAAAAACTTAGAATATAAGAAACGCACAGTGTAGTACATAGTATATGAGTGAGTTGCACTGAAAAACTTAGAATTTAAGAATCGCACAGTGTAGTACATAGTATATGAGTGAGTTGCACTGAAACACTTAGAATATAAGAAACGCACAGTGTAGTACATAGTATATGAGCGAGTCGCACTGAAAAACTTAGAATATAAGAAACGCACAGTGTAGTACATAGTATATGAGTGAGTTGCACTGAAAAACTTAGAATATAAGAAACGCACATATAGTACATAGTATATGAATGAGTTGCACTGAAAAACTTAGAATATAAGAAACGCACAGTGTAGTACATAGTATATGAGTGAGTTGCACTGAAAAACTTAGAATATAAGAAACGCACAGTGTAGTACATAGTATATGAATGAGTTGCACTGAAAAACTTAGAATTTACTGAAAAACCCGCATTACACGAAATGCACAGTGTAGTACATAGTATATGAGTGAGTTGCACTGAAAAACTTAGAATTTAAGAATCGCACAGTGTAGTACATAGTATATGAGTGAGTTGCACTGAAACACTTAGAATATAAGAAACGCACAGTGTAGTACATAGTATATGAGCGAGTCGCACTGAAAAACTTAGAATATAAGAAACGCACAGTGTAGTACATAGTATATGAGTGAGTTGCACTGAAAAACTTAGAATATAAGAAACGCACAGTGTAGTACATAGTATATGAGTGAGTTGCACTGAAAAACTTAGAATTTAAGAAACGCACAGTGTAGTACATAGTATATGAGTGAGTTGCACTGAAAAACATAGAATATAAGAAACGCACATATAGTACATAGTATATGAATGAGTTGCACTGAAAAACTTAGAATATAAGAAACGCACAGTGTAGTACATAGTATATGAGTGAGTTGCACTGAAAAACTTAGAATATAAGAAACGCACAGTGTAGTACATAGTATATGAGTGAGTTGCACTGAAAAACTTAGAATATAAGAAACGCACAGTGTAGTACATAGTACATGAGTGAGTTGCACTGAAAAACTTAGAATATAAGAAACGCACAGTGTAGTACATAGTATATGAGTGAGTTGCACTGAAAAACTTAGAATATAAGAAACGCACAGTGTAGTACATAGTATATGAGTGAGTTGCACTGAAAAACTTAGAATATAAGAAACGCACAGTGTAGTACATAGTATATGAGTGAGTTGCACTGAAAAACTTAGAATTTACTGAAAAACCCGCATTACACGAAATGCACAGTGTAGTACATAGTATATGAGTGAGTTGCACTGAAAAACTTAAAATATAAGAAACGCACAGTGTAGTACATAGTATATGAGTGAGTTAAACTGAAAAACTTAGAATATAAGAAACGCATAGTGTAGTACATAGTATATGAGTGAGTTGCACTGAAAAACTTAGAATATAAGAAACGCACAGTGTAGTACATAGTATATGAGTGAGTTGCACTGAAAAACTTAGAATATAAGAAACGCACAGTGTAGTACATAGTATATGAGTGAGTTGCACTGAAAAACTTAGAAGATAAGAAAAGCACAGTGTAGTACATAGTATATGAGTGAGTTGCACTGAAAAACTTAGAATATAAGAAACGCACAGTGTAGTACATAGTATATGAGTGAGTTGCACTGAAAAACTTAGAATATAAGAAACGCACATATAGTACATAGTGTATGAATGAGTTGCACTGAAAAACTTAGAATTTACTGAAAAACCCGCATTACACGAAATGCACAGTGTAGTACATAGTATATGAGTGAGTTGCACTGAAAATCTTAGAATATAAGAAACGCACAGTGTAGTACATAGTATATGAGTGAGTTGCACTGAAAAACTTAGAATATAAGAAACGCACATATAGTACATAGTATATGAATGAGTTGCACTGAAAAACTTAGAATTTACTGAAAAACCCGCATTACACGAAATGCACAGTGTAGTACATAGTATATGAGTGAGTTGCACTGAAAAACTTAGAATATAAGAAACGCACAGTGTAGTACATAGTATATGAGTGAGTTGCACTGAAAAACTTAGAATATAAGAAACGCACAGTGTAGTACATAGTATATGAGTGAGTTGCACTGAAAAACTTAGAATATAAGAAACGCACAGTGTAGTACATAGTATATGAGTGAGTTGCACTGAAAAACTTAGAATATAAGAAACGCACAGTGTAGTACATAGTATATGAGTGAGTTGTACTGAAAAACTTAGAATATAAGAAACGCACAGTGTAGTACATAGTATATGAGTGAGTTGCACTGAAAAACTTAGAATATAAGAAACGCACAGTGTAGTACATAGTATATGAGTGAGTTGCACTGAAAAACTTAGAATATAAGAAACGCACAGTGTAGTACATAGTATATGAGTGAGTTGCACTGAAAAACTTAGAATTTAAGAATCGCACAGTGTAGTACATAGTATATGAGTGAGTTGCACTGAAACACTTAGAATATAAGAAACGCACAGTGTAGTACATAGTATATGAGCGAGTCGCACTGAAAAACTTAGAATATAAGAAACGCACAGTGTAGTACATAGTATATGAGTGAGTTGCACTGAAAAACTTAGAATATAAGAAACGCACATATAGTACATAGTATATGAATGAGTTGCACTGAAAAACTTAGAATATAAGAAACGCACAGTGTAGTACATAGTATATGAGTGAGTTGCACTGAAAAACTTAGAATATAAGAAACGCACAGTGTAGTACATAGTATATGAGTGAGTTGCACTGAAAAACTTAGAATATAAGAAACGCACAGTGTAGTACATAGTATATGAGTGAGTTGCACTGAAAAACTTAGAATATAAGAAACGCACAGTGTAGTACATAGTATATGAGTGAGTTGCACTGAAAAACTTAGAATATAAGAAACGCACAGTGTAGTACATAGTATATGAGTGAGTTGCACTGAAAAACTTAGAATATAAGAAACGCACAGAGTAGTACATAGTATATGAGTGAGTTGCACTGAAAAACTTAGAATTTACTGAAAAACCCGCATTACACGAAATGCACAGTGTAGTACATAGTATATGAGTGAGTTGCACTGAAAAACTTAAAATATAAGAAACGCACAGTGTAGTACATAGTATATGAGTGAGTTAAACTGAAAAACTTAGAATATAAGAAACGCATAGTGTAGTACATAGTATATGAGTGAGTTGCACTGAAAAACTTAGAATATAAGAAACGCACAGTGTAGTACATAGTATATGAGTGAGTTGCACTGAAAAACTTAGAATATAAGAAACGCACAGTGTAGTACATAGTATATGAGTGAGTTGCACTGAAAAACTTAGAAGATAAGAAAAGCACAGTGTAGTACATAGTATATGAGTGAGTTGCACTGAAAAACTTAGAATATAAGAAACGCACAGTGTAGTACATAGTATATGAGTGAGTTGCACTGAAAAACTTAGAATATAAGAAACGCACATATAGTACATAGTGTATGAATGAGTTGCACTGAAAAACTTAGAATTTACTGAAAAACCCGCATTACACGAATGCACAGTGTAGTACATAGTATATGAGTGAGTTGCACTGAAAAACTTAGAATATAAGAAACGCACAGTGTAGTACATAGTATATGAGTGAGTTGCACTGAAAAACTTAGAATATAAGAAACGCACATATAGTACATAGTATATGAATGAGTTGCACTGAAAAACTTAGAATTTACTGAAAAACCCGCATTACACGAAATGCACAGTGTAGTACATAGTATATGAGTGAGTTGCACTGAAAAACTTAGAATATAAGAAACGCACAGTGTAGTACATAGTATATGAGTGAGTTGCACTGAAAAACTTAGAATATAAGAAACGCACAGTGTAGTACATAGTATATGAGTGAGTTGCACTGAAAAACTTAGAATATAAGAAACGCACAGTGTAGTACATAGTATATGAGTGAGTTGCACTGAAAAACTTAGAATATAAGAAACGCACAGTATAGTACATAGTATATGAGTGAGTTGCACTGAAAAACTTAGAATATAAGAAACGCACAGTGTAGTACATAGTATATGAGTGAGTTGCACTGAAAAACTTAGAATTTACTGAAAAACCCGCATTACACGAAATGCACAGTGTAGTACATAGTATATGAGTGAGTTGCACTGAAAAACTTAAAATATAAGAAACGCACAGTGTAGTACATAATATATGAGTGAGTTAAACTGAAAAACTTAGAATATAAGAAACGCATAGTGTAGTACATAGTATATGAGTGAGTTGCACTGAAAAACTTAGAATATAAGAAACGCACAGTGTAGTACATACTATATGAGTGAGTTGCACTGAAAAACTTAGAATATAAGAAACGCACAGTGTAGTACATAGTATATGAGTGAGTTGCACTGAAAAACTTAGAATATAAGAAACGCACAGTGTAGTACATAGTATATGAGTGAGTTGCACTGAAAAACTTAGAATATAAGAAACGCACAGTGTAGTACATAGTATATGAGTGAATTGCACTGAAAAACTTAGAATATAAGAAACGCACAGTGTAGTACATAGTATATGAGTGAGTTGCACTGAAAAACTTAGAATTTAAGAAACGCACAGTGTAGTACATAGTATATGAGTGAGTTGCACTGAAAAACTTAGAATATAAGAAACGCACAGTGTAGTACATAGTATATGAGTGAGTTGCACTGAAAAACTTAGAATTTAAGAAATGCACAGTGTAGTACATAGTATATGAGTGAGTTGCACTGAAAAACTTAGAATTTAAGAAACGCACAGTGTAGTACATAGTATATGAGTGAGTTGCACAGAAAAACTTAGAATATAAGAAACGCACAGTGTAGTACATAGTATATGAGTGAGTTGCACTGAAAAACTTAGAATATAAGAAACGCACAGTGTAGTACATAGTATATGAGTGAGTTGCACTGAAAAACTTAGAATATAAGAAACGCACATATAGTACATAGTATATGAATGAGTTGCACTGAAAAACTTAGAATTTACTGAAAAACCCGCATTACACGAAATGCACAGTGTAGTACATAGTATATGAGTGAGTTGCACTGAAAAACTTAGAATATAAGAAACGCACAGTGTAGTACATAGTATATGAGTGAGTTGCACTGAAAAACTTAGAATATAAGAAACGCACAGTGTAGTACATAGTATATGAGTGAGTTGCACTGAAAAACTTAGAATATAAGAAACGCACAGTGTAGTACATAGTATATGAGTGAGTTGCACTGAAAAACTTAGAATATAAGAAACGCACAGTGTAGTACATAGTATATGAGTGAGTTGCACTGAAAAACTTAGAATATAAGAAACGCACAGTGTAGTACATAGTATATGAGTGAGTTGCACTGAAAAACTTAGAATTTACTGAAAAACCCGCATTACACGAAATGCACAGTGTAGTACATAGTATATGAGTGAGTTGGACTGAAAAACTTAAAATATAAGAAACGCACAGTGTAGTACATAATATATGAGTGAGTTAAACTGAAAAACTTAGAATATAGGAAACGCATAGTGTAGTACATAGTATATGAGTGAGTTGCACTGAAAAACTTAGAATATAAGAAACGCACAGTGTAGTACATAGTATATGAGTGAGTTGCACTGAAAAACTTAGAATATAAGAAACGCACAGTGTAGTACATAGTATATGAGTGAGTTGCACTGAAAAACTTAGAATATAAGAAACGCACAGTGTAGTACATAGTATATGAGTGAGTTGCACTGAAAAACTTAGAATATAAGAAACGCACAGTGTAGTACATAGTATATGAGTGAATTGCACTGAAAAACTTAGAATATAAGAAACGCACAGTGTAGTACATAGTATATGAGTGAGTTGCACTGAAAAACTTAGAATTTAAGAAACGCACAGTGTAGTACATAGTATATGAGTGAGTTGCACTGAAAAACTTAGAATATAAGAAACGCACAGTGTAGTACATAGTATATGAGTGAGTTGCACTGAAAAACTTAGAATTTAAGAAACGCACAGTGTAGTACATAGTATATGAGTGAGTTGCACTGAAAAACTTAGAATTTAAGAAACGCACAGTGTAGTACATAGTATATGAGTGAGTTGCACAGAAAAACTTAGAATATAAGAAACGCACAGTGTAGTACATAGTATATGAGTGAGTTGCACTGAAAAACTTAGAATATAAGAAACGCACAGTGTAGTACATAGTATATGAGTGAGTTGCACTGAAAAACTTAGAATATAAGAAACGCACAGTGTAGTACATAGTATATGAGCGAGTCGCACTGAAAAACTTAGAATATAAGAAACGCACAGTGTAGTACATAGTATATGAGTGAGTTGCACTGAAAAACTTAGAATATAAGAAACGCACATATAGTACATAGTATATGAATGAGTTGCACTGAAAAACTTAGAATTTACTGAAAAACCCGCATTACACGAAATGCACAGTGTAGTACATAGTATATGAGTGAGTTGCACTGAAAAACTTAGAATATAAGAAACGCACAGTGTAGTACATAGTATATGAGTGAGTTGCACTGAAAAACTTAGAATATAAGAAACGCACATATAGTACATAGTATATGAATGAGTTGCACTGAAAAACTTAGAATTTACTGAAAAACCCGCATTACACGAAATGCACAGTGTAGTACATAGTATATGAGTGAGTTGCACTGAAAACTTAGAATATAAGAAACGCACAGTGTAGTACATAGTATATGAGTGAGTTGCACTGAAAAACTTAGAATATAAGAAACGCACAGTGTAGTACATAGTATATGAGTGAGTTGCACTGAAAAACTTAGAATATAAGAAACGCACAGTGTAGTACATAGTATATGAGTGAGTTGCACTGAAAAACTTAGAATATAAGAAACGCACAGTGTAGTACATAGTATATGAGTGAGTTGCACTGAAAAACTTAGAATTTAAGAAACGCACAGTGTAGTACATAGTATATGAGTGAGTTGCACTGAAAAACTTAGAATTTACTGAAAAACCCGCATTACACGAAATGCACAGTGTAGTACATAGTATATGAGTGAGTTGCACTGAAAAACTTAAAATATAAGAAACGCACAGTGTAGTACATAATATATGAGTGAGTTAAACTGAAAAACTTAGAATATAAGAAACGCATAGTGTAGTACATAGTATATGAGTGAGTTGCACTGAAAAACTTAGAATATAAGAAACGCACAGTGTAGTACATAGTATATGAGTGAGTTGCACTGAAAAACTTAGAATATAAGAAACGCACAGTGTAGTACATAGTATATGAGTGAGTTGCACTGAAAAACTTAGAATATAAGAAACGCACAGTGTAGTACATAGTATATGACTGAGTTGCACAGAAAAACTTAGAATATAAGAAACGCACAGTGTAGTACATAGTATATGAGTGAGTTGCACTGAAAAACTTAGAATATAAGAAACGCACAGTGTAGTACATAGTATATGAGTGAGTTGCACTGAAAAACTTAGAATATAAGAAACGCACAGTGTAGTACATAGTATATGAGTGAGTTGCACTGAAAAACTTAGAATTTAAGAATCGCACAGTGTAGTACATAGTATATGAGTGAGTTGCACTGAAACACTTAGAATATAAGAAACGCACAGTGTAGTACATAGTATATGAGCGAGTCGCACTGAAAAACTTAGAATATAAGAAACGCACAGTGTAGTACATAGTATATGAGTGAGTTGCACTGAAAAACTTAGAATATAAGAAACGCACAGTGTAGTACATAGTATATGAGTGAGTTGCACTGAAAAACTTAGAATATAAGAAACGCACATATAGTACATAGTATATGAATGAGTTGCACTGAAAAACTTAGAATATAAGAAACGCACAGTGTAGTACATAGTATATGAGTGAGTTGCACTGAAAAACTTAGAATATAAGAAACGCACAGTGTAGTACATAGTATATGAGTGAGTTGCACTGAAAAACTTAGAATATAAGAAACGCACAGTGTAGTACATAGTATATGAGTGAGTTGCACTGAAAAACTTAGAATATAAGAAACGCACAGTGTAGTACATAGTATATGAGTGAGTTGCACTGAAAAACTTAGAATATAAGAAACGCACAGTGTAGTACATAGTATATGAGTGAGTTGCACTGAAAAACTTAGAATATAAGAAACGCACAGTGTAGTACATAGTATATGAGTGAGTTGCACTGAAAAACTTAGAATTTACTGAAAAACCCGCATTACACGAAATGCACAGTGTAGTACATAGTATATGAGTGAGTTGCACTGAAAAACTTAAAATATAAGAAACGCACAGTGTAGTACATAGTATATGAGTGAGTTAAACTGAAAAACTTAGAATATAAGAAACGCATAGTGTAGTACATAGTATATGAGTGAGTTGCACTGAAAAACTTAGAATATAAGAAACGCACAGTGTAGTACATAGTATATGAGTGAGTTGCACTGAAAAACTTAGAATATAAGAAACGCACAGTGTAGTACATAGTATATGAGTGAGTTGCACTGAAAAACTTAGAAGATAAGAAAAGCACAGTGTAGTACATAGTATATGAGTGAGTTGCACTGAAAAACTTAGAATATAAGAAACGCACAGTGTAGTACATAGTATATGAGTGAGTTGCACTGAAAAACTTAGAATATAAGAAACGCACATATAGTACATAGTGTATGAATGAGTTGCACTGAAAAACTTAGAATTTACTGAAAAACCCGCATTACACGAAATGCACAGTGTAGTACATAGTATATGAGTGAGTTGCACTGAAAAACTTAGAATATAAGAAACGCACAGTGTAGTACATAGTATATGAGTGAGTTGCATGAAAAACTTAGAATATAAGAAACGCACATATAGTACATAGTATATGAATGAGTTGCACTGAAAAACTTAGAATTTACTGAAAAACCCGCATTACACGAAATGCACAGTGTAGTACATAGTATATGAGTGAGTTGCACTGAAAAACTTAGAATATAAGAAACGCACAGTGTAGTACATAGTATATGAGTGAGTTGCACTGAAAAACTTAGAATAAAAGAAACGCACAGTGTAGTACATAGTATATGAGTGAGTTGCACTGAAAAACTTAGAATATAAGAAACGCACAGTGTAGTACATAGTATATGAGTGAGTTGCACTGAAAAACTTAGAATATAAGAAACGCACAGTGTAGTACATAGTATATGAGTGAGTTGCACTGAAAAACTTAGAATATAAGAAACGCACAGTGTAGTACATAGTATATGAGTGAGTTGCACTGAAAAACTTAGAATTTACTGAAAAACCCGCATTACACGAAATGCACAGTGTAGTACATAGTATATGAGTGAGTTGCACTGAAAAACTTAAAATATAAGAAACGCACAGTGTAGTACATAATATATGAGTGAGTTAAACTGAAAAACTTAGAATATAAGAAACGCATAGTGTAGTACATAGTATATGAGTGAGTTGCACTGAAAAACTTAGAATTTAAGAAACGCACAGTGTAGTACATAGTATATGAGTGAGTTGCACTGAAAAACTTAGAATTTACTGAAAAACCCGCATTACACGAAATGCACAGTGTAGTACATAGTATATGAGTGAGTTGCACTGAAAAACTTAAAATATAAGAAACGCACAGTGTAGTACATAATATATGAGTGAGTTAAACTGAAAAACTTAGAATATAAGAAACGCATAGTGTAGTACATAGTATATGAGTGAGTTGCACTGAAAAACTTAGAATATAAGAAACGCACAGTGTAGTACATAGTATATGAGTGAGTTGCACTGAAAAACTTAGAATATAAGAAACGCACAGTGTAGTACATAGTATATGAGTGAGTTGCACTGAAAAACTTAGAATATAAGAAACGCACAGTGTAGTACATAGTATATGACTGAGTTGCACAGAAAAACTTAGAATATAAGAAACGCACAGTGTAGTACATAGTATATGAGTGAGTTGCACTGAAAAACTTAGAATATAAGAAACGCACAGTGTAGTACATAGTATATGAGTGAGTTGCACTGAAAAACTTAGAATATAAGAAACGCACAGTGTAGTACATAGTATATGAGTGAGTTGCACTGAAAAACTTAGAATTTAAGAATCGCACAGTGTAGTACATAGTATATGAGTGAGTTGCACTGAAACACTTAGAATATAAGAAACGCACAGTGTAGTACATAGTATATGAGCGAGTCGCACTGAAAAACTTAGAATATAAGAAACGCACAGTGTAGTACATAGTATATGAGTGAGTTGCACTGAAAAACTTAGAATATAAGAAACGCACAGTGTAGTACATAGTATATGAGTGAGTTGCACTGAAAAACTTAGAATATAAGAAACGCACATATAGTACATAGTATATGAATGAGTTGCACTGAAAAACTTAGAATATAAGAAACGCACAGTGTAGTACATAGTATATGAGTGAGTTGCACTGAAAAACTTAGAATATAAGAAACGCACAGTGTAGTACATAGTATATGAGTGAGTTGCACTGAAAAACTTAGAATATAAGAAACGCACAGTGTAGTACATAGTATATGAGTGAGTTGCACTGAAAAACTTAGAATATAAGAAACGCACAGTGTAGTACATAGTATATGAGTGAGTTGCACTGAAAAACTTAGAATATAAGAAACGCACAGTGTAGTACATAGTATATGAGTGAGTTGCACTGAAAAACTTAGAATATAAGAAACGCACAGTGTAGTACATAGTATATGAGTGAGTTGCACTGAAAAACTTAGAATTTACTGAAAAACCCGCATTACACGAAATGCACAGTGTAGTACATAGTATATGAGTGAGTTGCACTGAAAAACTTAAAATATAAGAAACGCACAGTGTAGTACATAGTATATGAGTGAGTTAAACTGAAAAACTTAGAATATAAGAAACGCATAGTGTAGTACATAGTATATGAGTGAGTTGCACTGAAAAACTTAGAATATAAGAAACGCACAGTGTAGTACATAGTATATGAGTGAGTTGCACTGAAAAACTTAGAATATAAGAAACGCACAGTGTAGTACATAGTATATGAGTGAGTTGCACTGAAAAACTTAGAAGATAAGAAAAGCACAGTGTAGTACATAGTATATGAGTGAGTTGCACTGAAAAACTTAGAATATAAGAAACGCACAGTGTAGTACATAGTATATGAGTGAGTTGCA
This sequence comes from Mus caroli, assembly GCF_978045245.1. Taxonomy (NCBI): domain Eukaryota; kingdom Metazoa; phylum Chordata; class Mammalia; order Rodentia; family Muridae; genus Mus; species Mus caroli. Next base: position 3,539,009 of record NW_028227280.1, read on the forward strand.
CTGAAAAACTTAGAATATAAGAAACGCACATATAGTACATAGTGTATGAATGAGTTGCACTGAAAAACTTAGAATTTACTGAAAAACCCGCATTACACGAAATGCACAGTGTAGTACATAGTATATGAGTGAGTTGCACTGAAAAACTTAGAATATAAAAAACGCACAGTGTAGTACATAGTATATGAGTGAGTTGCACTGAAAAACTTAGAATATAAGAAACGCACATATAGTACATAGTGTATGAATGAGTTGCACTGAAAAACTTAGAATTTACTGAAAAACCCGCATTACACGAAATGCACAGTGTAGTACATAGTATATGAGTGAGTTGCACTGAAAAACTTAGAATATAAGAAACGCACAGTGTAGTACATAGTATATGAGTGAGTTGCATGAAAAACTTAGAATATAAGAAACGCACATATAGTACATAGTATATGAATGAGTTGCACTGAAAAACTTAGAATTTACTGAAAAACCCGCATTACACGAAATGCACAGTGTAGTACATAGTATATGAGTGAGTTGCACTGAAAAACTTAGAATATAAGAAACGCACAGTGTAGTACATAGTATATGAGTGAGTTGCACTGAAAAACTTAGAATAAAAGAAACGCACAGTGTAGTACATAGTATATGAGTGAGTTGCACTGAAAAACTTAGAATATAAGAAACGCACAGTGTAGTACATAGTATATGAGTGAGTTGCACTGAAAAACTTAGAATATAAGAAACGCACAGTGTAGTACATAGTATATGAGTGAGTTGCACTGAAAAACTTAGAATATAAGAAACGCACAGTGTAGTACATAGTATATGAGTGAGTTGCACTGAAAAACTTAGAATTTACTGAAAAACCCGCATTACACGAAATGCACAGTGTAGTACATAGTATATGAGTGAGTTGCACTGAAAAACTTAAAATATAAGAAACGCACAGTGTAGTACATAATATATGAGTGAGTTAAACTGAAAAACTTAGAATATAAGAAACGCATAGTGTAGTACATAGTATATGAGTGAGTTGCACTGAAAAACTTAGAATATAAGAAACGCACAGTGTAGTACATAGTATATGAGTGAGTTGCACTGAAAAACTTAGAATATAAGAAACGCACAGTGTAGTACATAGTATATGAGTGAGTTGCACTGAAAAACTTAGAATATAAGAAACGCACAGTGTAGTACATAGTATATGAGTGAATTGCACTGAAAAACTTAGAATATAAGAAACGCACAGTGTAGTACATAGTATATGAGTGAGTTGCACTGAAAAACTTAGAATTTAAGAAACGCACAGTGTAGTACATAGTATATGAGTGAGTTGCACTGAAAAACTTAGAATATAAGAAACGCACAGTGTAGTACATAGTATATGAGTGAGTTGCACTGAAAAACTTAGAATTTAAGAAACGCACAGTGTAGTACATAGTATATGAGTGAGTTGCACTGAAAAACTTAGAATTTAAGAAACGCACAGTGTAGTACATAGTATATGAGTGAGTTGCACAGAAAAACTTAGAATATAAGAAACGCACAGTGTAGTACATAGTATATGAGTGAGTTGCACTGAAAAACTTAGAATATAAGAAACGCACAGTGTAGTACATAGTATATGAGTGAGTTGCACTGAAAAACTTAGAATATAAGAAACGCACAGTGTAGTACATAGTATATGAGCGAGTCACACTGAAAAACTTAGAATATCAGAAACGCACAGTGTAGTACATAGTATATGAGTGAGTTGCACTGAAAAACTTAGAATATAAGAAACGCACATATAGTACATAGTATATGAAAGAGTTGCACTGAAAAACTTAGAATTTACTGAAAAACCCGCATTACACGAAATGCACAGTGTAGTACATAGTATATGAGTGAGTTGCACTGAAAAACTTAGAATATAAGAAACGCACAGTGTAGTACATAGTATATGAGTGAGTTGCACTGAAAAACTTAGAATATAAGAAACGCACATATAGTACATAGTATATGAATGAGTTGCACTGAAAAACTTAGAATTTACTGAAAAACCCGCATTACACGAAATGCACAGTGTAGTACATAGTATATGAGTGAGTTGCACTGAAAACTTAGAATATAAGAAACGCACAGTGTAGTACATAGTATATGAGTGAGTTGCACTGAAAAACTTAGAATATAAGAAACGCACAGTGTAGTACATAGTATATGAGTGAGTTGCACTGAAAAACTTAGAATATAAGAAACGCACAATGTAGTACATATTATATGAGTGAGTTGCACTGAAAAACTTAGAATTTACTGAAAAACCCGCATTACACGAAATGCACAGTGTAGTACATAGTATATGAGTGAGTTGCACTGAAAAACTTAAAATATAAGAAACGCACAGTGTAGTACATAATATATGAGTGAGTTAAACTGAAAAACTTAGAATATAAGAAACGCATAGTGTAGTACATAGTATATGAGTGAGTTGCACTGAAAAACTTAGAATATAAGAAACGCACAGTGTAGTACATAGTATATGAGTGAGTTGCACTGAAAAACTTAGAATATAAGAAACGCACAGTGTAGTACATAGTATATGAGTGAGTTGCACTGAAAAACTTAGAATATAAGAAACGCACAGTGTAGTACATAGTATATGAGTGAGTTGCACTGAAAAACTTAGAATATAAGAAACGCACAGTGTAGTACATAGTATATGAGTGAATTGCACTGAAAAACTTAGAATATAAGAAACGCACAGTGTAGTACATAGTATATGAGTGAGTTGCACTGAAAAACTTAGAATTTAAGAAACGCACAGTGTAGTACATAGTATATGAGTGAGTTGCACTGAAAAACTTAGAATATAAGAAACGCACAGTGTAGTACATAGTATATGAGTGAGTTGCACTGAAAAACTTAGAATTTAAGAAACGCACAGTGTAGTACATAGTATATGAGTGAGTTGCACTGAAAAACTTAGAATTTAAGAAACGCACAGTGTAGTACATAGTATATGAGTGAGTTGCACAGAAAAACTTAGAATATAAGAAACGCACAGTGTAGTACATAGTATATGAGTGAGTTGCACTGAAAAACTTAGAATATAAGAAACGCACAGTGTAGTACATAGTATATGAGTGAGTTGCACTGAAAAACTTAGAATATAAGAAACGCACAGTGTAGTACATAGTATATGAGCGAGTCGCACTGAAAAACTTAGAATATAAGAAACGCACAGTGTAGTACATAGTATATGAGTGAGTTGCACTGAAAAACTTAGAATATAAGAAAGGCACATATAGTACATAGTATATGAATGAGTTGCACTGAAAAACTTAGAATTTACTGAAAAACCCGCATTACACGAAATGCACAGTGTAGTACATAGTATATGAGTGAGTTGCACTGAAAAACTTAGAATATAAGAAACGCACAGTGTAGTACATAGTATATGAGTGAGTTGCACTGAAAAACTTAGAATATAAGAAACGCACAGTGTAGTACATAGTATATGAGTGAGTTGCACTGAAAAACTTAGAATATAAGAAACGCACAGTGTAGTACATAGTATATGAGTGAGTTGCACTGAAAAACTTAGAATATAAGAAACGCACAGTGTAGTACATAGTATATGAGTGAGTTGCACTGAAAAACTTAGAATATAAGAAACGCACAGTGTAGTACATAGTATATGAGTGAGTTGCTCTGAAAAACTTAGAATTTAAGAATCGCACAGTGTAGTACATAGTATATGAGTGAGTTGCACTGAAAAACTTAGAATATAAGAAACGCACAGTGTAGTACATAGTATATGAGCGAGTCGCACTGAAAAACTTAGAATATAAGAAACGCACAGTGTAGTACATAGTATATGAGTGAGTTGCACTGAAAAACTTAGAATATAAGAAACGCACAGTGTAGTACATAGTATATGAGTGAGTTGCACTGAAAAACTTAGAATATAAGAAACGCACAGTGTAGTACATAGTATATGAGTGAGTTGCACTGAAAAACTTAGAATATAAGAAACGCACATATAGTACATAGTATATGAATGAGTTGCACTGAAAAACTTAGAATATAAGAAACGCACAATGTAGTACATAGTATATGAGTGAGTTGCACTGAAAAACTTAGAATATAAGAAACGCATAGTGTAGTACATAGTATATGAGTGAGTTGCACTGAAAAACTTAGAATATAAGAAACGCACAGTGTAGTACATAGTATATGAGTGAGTTGCACTGAAAAACTTAGAATATAAGAAACGCACAGTGTAGTACATAGTATATGAGTGAGTTGCACTGAAAAACTTAGAATATAAAAAACGCACAGTGTAGTACATAGTATATGAGTGAGTTGCACTGAAAAACTTAGAATATAAGAAACGCACAGTGTAGTACATAGTATATGAGTGAGTTGCACTGAAAAACTTAGAATTTACTGAAAAACCCGCATTACACGAAATGCACAGTGTAGTACATAGTATATGAGTGAGTTGCACTGAAAAACTTAAAATATAAGAAACGCACAGTGTAGTACATAATATATGAGTGAGTTAAACTGAAAAACTTAGAATATAAGAAACGCATAGTGTAGTACATAGTATATGAGTGAGTTGCACTGAAAAACTTAGAATATAAGAAACGCACAGTGTAGTACATAGTATATGAGTGAGTTGCACTGAAAAACTTAGAATATAAGAAACGCACAGTGTAGTACACAGTATATGAGTGAGTTGCACTGAAAAACTTAGAAGATAAGAAAAGCACAGTGTAGTACATAGTATATGAGTGAGTTGCACTGAAAAACTTAGAATATAAGAAACGCACAGTGTAGTACATAGTATATGAGTGAGTTGCACTGAAAAACTTAGAATATAAGAAACGCACATATAGTACATAGTGTATGAATGAGTTGCACTGAAAAACTTAGAATTTACTGAAAAACCCGCATTACACGAAATGCACAGTGTAGTACATAGTATATGAGTGAGTTGCACTGAAAAACTTAGAATTTACTGAAAAACCCGCATTACAGGAAATGCACAGTGTAGTACATAGTATATGAGTGAGTTGCACTGAAAAACTTAAAATATAAGAAACGCACAGTGTAGTACATAATATATGAGTGAGTTAAACTGAAAAACTTAGAATATAAGAAACGCATAGTGTAGTACATAGTATATGAGTGAGTTGCACTGAAAAACTTAGAATATAAGAAACGCACAGTGTAGTACATAGTATATGAGTGAGTTGCACTGAAAAACTTAGAATATAAGAAACGCACAGTGTAGTACATAGTATATGAGTGAGTTGCACTGAAAAACTTAGAATATAAGAAACGCACAGTGTAGTACATAGTATATGAGTGAGTTGCACTGAAAAACTTAGAATATAAGAAACGCACAGTGTAGTACATAGTATATGAGTGAATTGCACTGAAAAACTTAGAATATAAGAAACGCACAGTGTAGTACATAGTATATGAGTGAGTTGCACTGAAAAACTTAGAATTTAAGAAACGCACAGTGTAGTACATAGTATATGAGTGAGTTGCACTGAAAAACTTAGAATATAAGAAACGCACAGTGTAGTACATAGTATATGAGTGAGTTGCACTGAAAAACTTAGAATTTAAGAAACGCACAGTGTAGTACATAGTATATGAGTGAGTTGCACTGAAAAACTTAGAATTTAAGAAACGCACAGTGTAGTACATAGTATATGAGTGAGTTGCACAGAAAAACTTAGAATATAAGAAACGCACAGTGTAGTACATAGTATATGAGTGAGTTGCACTGAAAAACTTAGAATATAAGAAACGCACAGTGTAGTACATAGTATATGAGTGAGTTGCACTGAAAAACTTAGAATATAAGAAACGCACAGTGTAGTACATAGTATATGAGCGAGTCGCACTGAAAAACTTAGAATATAAGAAACGCACAGTGTAGTACATAGTATATGAGTGAGTTGCACTGAAAAACTTAGAATATAAGAAACGCACATATAGTACATAGTATATGAATGAGTTGCACTGAAAAACTTAGAATTTACTGAAAAACCCGCATTACACGAAATGCACAGTGTAGTACATAGTATATGAGTGAGTTGCACTGAAAAACTTAGAATATAAGAAACGCACAGTGTAGTACATAGTATATGAGTGAGTTGCACTGAAAAACTTAGAATATAAGAAACGCACAGTGTAGTACATAGTATATGAGTGAGTTGCACTGAAAAACTTAGAATATAAGAAACGCACAGTGTAGTACATAGTATATGAGTGAGTTGCACTGAAAAACTTAGAATATAAGAAACGCACAGTGTAGTACATAGTATATGAGTGAGTTGCACTGAAAAACTTAGAATATAAGAAACGCACAGTGTAGTACATAGTATATGAGTGAGTTGCACTGAAAAACTTAGAATATAAGAAACGCACAGTGTAGTACATAGTATATGAGTGAGTTGCTCTCAAAAACTTAGAATTTAAGAATCCCACAGTGTAGTACATAGTATATGAGTGAGTTGCACTGAAAAACTTAGAATATAAGAAACGCACAGTGTAGTACATAGTATATGAGCGAGTCGCACTGAAAAACTTAGAATATAAGAAACGCACAGTGTAGTACATAGTATATGAGTGAGTTGCACTGAAAAACTTAGAATATAAGAAACGCACAGTGTAGTACATAGTATATGAGTGAGTTGCACTGAAAAACTTAGAATATAAGAAACGCACAGTGTAGTACATAGTATATGAGTGAGTTGCACTGAAAAACTTAGAATATAAGAAACGCACATATAGTACATAGTATATGAATGAGTTGCACTGAAAAACTTAGAATATAAGAAACGCACAGTGTAGTACATAGTATATGAGTGAGTTGCACTGAAAAACTTAGAATATAAGAAACGCACAGTGTAGTACATAGTATATGAGTGAGTTGCACTGAAAAACTTAGAATATAAGAAACGCACAGTGTAGTACATAGTATATGAGTGAGTTGCACTGAAAAACTTAGAATATAAGAAACGCACAGTGTAGTACATAGTATATGAGTGAGTTGCACTGAAAAACTTAGAATATAAGAAACGCACAGTGTAGTACATAGTATATGAGTGAGTTGCACTGAAAAACTTAGAATATAAGAAACGCACAGTGTAGTACATAGTATATGAGTGAGTTGCACTGAAAAACTTAGAATTTACTGAAAAACCCGCATTACACGAAATGCACAGTGTAGTACATAGTATATGAGTGAGTTGCACTGAAAAACTTAAAATATAAGAAACGCACAGTGTAGTACATAATATATGAGTGAGTTAAACTGAAAAACTTAGAATATAAGAAACGCATAGTGTAGTACATAGTATATGAGTGAGTTGCACTGAAAAACTTAGAATATAAGAAACGCACAGTGTAGTACATAGTATATGAGTGAGTTGCACTGAAAAACTTAGAATATAAGAAACGCACAGTGTAGTACATAGTATATGAGTGAGTTGCACTGAAAAACTTAGAAGATAAGAAAAGCACAGTGTAGTACATAGTATATGAGTGAGTTGCACTGAAAAACTTAGAATATAAGAAACGCACAGTGTAGTACATAGTATATGAGTGAGTTGCACTGAAAAACTTAGAATATAAGAAACGCACATATAGTACATAGTGTATGAATGAGTTGCACTGAAAAACATAGAATTTACTGAAAAACCCGCATTACACGAAATGCACAGTGTAGTACATAGTATATGAGTGAGTTGCACTGAAACACTTAGAATTTACTGAAAAACCCTCATTACACGAAATGCACAGTGTAGTACATAGTATATGAGTGAGTTGCACTGAAAAACTTAGAATATAAGAAACGCACAGTGTAGTACATAGTATATGAGTGAGTTGCACTGAAAAACTTAGAATATAAGAAACGCACAGTGTAGTACATAGTATATGAGTGAGTTGCACTGAAAAACTTAGAATTTACTGAAAAACCCTTATTACACGAAATGCACAGTGTAGCTCATAGTATATGAGTGAGTTGCACTGAAAAACTTAGAATATAAGAAACGCACAGTGTAGTACATAGTATATGAGTGAGTTGCACTAAAAACTTAGAATATAAGAAACGCACAGTGTAGTACATAGTATATGAGTGAGTTGCACTGAAAAACTTAGAATATAAGAAACGCACAGTGTAGTACATAGTATATGAGTGAGTTGCACTGAAAAACTTAGAATTTACTGAAAAACCCGCATTACACGAAATGCACAGTGTAGCTCATAGTATATGAGTGAGTTGCACTGAAAAACTTAGAATATAAGAAACGCACAGTGTAGTACATAGTATATGAGTGAGTTGCACTGAAAAACTTAGAATTTACTGAAAAAACCCGCATTACACGAAATGCACAGTGTAGTACACAGTATATGAGTGAGTTGCACTGAAAAACTTAGAATATAAGAAACGCACAGTGTAGTACATTGTATATGAGTGAGTTAAACTGAAAAACTTAGAATATAAGAAACGCATAGTGTAGTACATAGTATATGAGTGAGTTGCACTGAAAAACTTAGAATATAAGAAACGCACAGTGTAGTACATAGTATATGAGTGAGTTGCACTCAAAAACTTAGAATATAAGAAACGCACATATAGTACATAGTATATGAATGAGTTGCACTGAAAAACAGAATTTACTGAAAAAATCGCATTACACGAAATGCACAGTGTAGTACATAGTATATGAGTGAGTTGCACTGAAAAACTTAGAATATAAGAAACGCATAGTGTAGTACATAGTATATGAGTGAGTTGCACTGAAAAACTTAGAATATAAGAAACGCACAGTGTAGTACATAGTATATGAGTGAGTTGCACTGAAAAACTTAGAATATAAGAAACGCACAGTGTAGTACATAGTATATGAGTGAGTTGCACTGAAAAACTTAGAATTTAAGAAAGGCACAGTGTAGTACATAGTATATGAGTGAGTTGCACTGAAAAACTTAGAATTTAAGAAACGCACAGTGTAGTACATAGTATATGAGTGAGTTGCACTGAAAAACTTAGAATATAAGAAACGCACAGTGTAGTACATAGTATATGAGCGAGTCGCACTGAAAAACTTAGAATATAAGAAACGCACAGTGTAGTACATAGTATATGAGTGAGTTGCACTGAAAAACTTAGAATATAAGAAACGCACAGTGTAGTACATAGTATATGAGTGAGTTGCACTGAAAAACTTAGAATATAAGAAACGCACAGTGTAGTACATAGTATATGAGTGAGTTGCACTGAAAAACTTAGAATATAAGAAACGCACAGTGTAGTACATAGTATATGAGTGAGTTGCTCTGAAAAACTTAGAATTTAAGAATCGCACAGTGTAGTACATAGTATATGAGTGAGTTGCACTGAAAAACTTAGAATATAAGAAACGCACAGTGTAGTACATAGTATATGAGCGAGTCGCACTGAAAAACTTAGAATATAAGAAACGCACAGTGTAGTACATAGTATATGAGTGAGTTGCACTGAAAAACTTAGAATATAAGAAACGCACAGTGTAGTACATAGTATATGAGTGAGTTGCACTGAAAAACTTAGAATATAAGAAACGCACAGTGTAGTACATAGTATATGAGTGAGTTGCACTGAAAAACTTAGAATATAAGAAACGCACATATAGTACATAGTATATGAATGAGTTGCACTGAAAAACTTAGAATATAAGAAACGCACAGTGTAGTACATAGTATATGAGTGAGTTGCACTGAAAAACTTAGAATATAAGAAACGCACAATGTAGTACATAGTATATGAGTGAGTTGCACTGAAAAACTTAGAATATAAGAAACGCACAGTGTAGTACATAGTATATGAGTGAGTTGCACTGAAAAACTTAGAATATAAGAAACGCACAGTGTAGTACATAGTATATGAGTGAGTTGCACTGAAAAACTTAGAATATAAGAAACGCACAGTGTAGTACATAGTATATGAGTGAGTTGCACTGAAAAACTTAGAATATAAGAAACGCACAGTGTAGTACATAGTATATGAGTGAGTTGCACTGAAAAACTTAGAATTTACTGAAAAACCCGCATTACACGAAATGCACAGTGTAGTACATAGTATATGAGTGAGTTGCACTGAAAAACTTAAAATATAAGAAACGCACAGTGTAGTACATAATATATGAGTGAGTTAAATTGAAAAACTTAGAATATAAGAAACGCATAGTGTAGTACATAGTATATGAGTGAGTTGCACTGAAAAACTTAGAACATAAGAAACGCACAGTGTAGTACATAGTATATGAGTGAGTTGCACTGAAAAACTTAGAATATAAGAAACGCACAGTGTAGTACATAGTATATGAGTGAGTTGCACTGAAAAACTTAGAAGATAAGAAAAGCACAGTGTAGTACATAGTATATGAGTGAGTTGCACTGAAAAACTTAGAATATAAGAAACGCACAGTGTAGTACATAGTATATGAGTGAGTTGCACTGAAAAACTTAGAATATAAGAAACGCACATATAGTACATAGTGTATGAATGAGTTGCACTGAAAAACTTAGAATTTACTGAAAAACCCGCATTACACGAAATGCACAGTGTAGTACATAGTATATGAGTGAGTTGCACTGAAACACTTAGAATTTACTGAAAAACCCGCATTACACGAAATGCACAGTGTAGTACATAGTATATGAGTGAGTTGCACTGAAAAACTTAGAATATAAGAAACGCACAGTGTAGTACATAGTATATGAGTGAGTTGCACTGAAAAACTTAGAATATAAGAAACGCACAGTGTAGTACATAGTATATGAGTGAGTTGCACTGAAAAACTTAGAATATAAGAAACGCACATATAGTACATAGTATATGAATGAGTTGCACTGAAAAACTTAGAATATAAGAAACGCACAGTGTAGTACATAGTATATGAGTGAGTTGCACTGAAAAACTTAGAATATAAGAAACGCACAATGTAGTACATAGTATATGAGTGAGTTGCACTGAAAAACTTAGAATATAAGAAACGCACAGTGTAGTACATAGTATATGAGTGAGTTGCACTGAAAAACTTAGAATATAAGAAACGCACAGTGTAGTACATAGTATATGAGTGAGTTGCACTGAAAAACTTAGAATATAAGAAACGCACAGTGTAGTACATAGTATATGAGTGAGTTGCACTGAAAAACTTAGAATATAAGAAACGCACAGTGTAGTACATAGTATATGAGTGAGTTGCACTGAAAAACTTAGAATTTACTGAAAAACCCGCATTACACGAAATGCACAGTGTAGTACATAGTATATGAGTGAGTTGCACTGAAAAACTTAAAATATAAGAAACGCACAGTGTAGTACATAATATATGAGTGAGTTAAATTGAAAAACTTAGAATATAAGAAACGCATAGTGTAGTACATAGTATATGAGTGAGTTGCACTGAAAAACTTAGAATATAAGAAACGCACAGTGTAGTACATAGTATATGAGTGAGTTGCACTGAAAAACTTAGAATTTAAGAAAGGCACAGTGTAGTACATAGTATATGAGTGAGTTGCACTGAAAAACTTAGAATTTAAGAAACGCACAGTGTAGTACATAGTATATGAGTGAGTTGCACTGAAAAACTTAGAATATAAGAAACGCACAGTGTAGTACATAGTATATGAGCGAGTCGCACTGAAAAACTTAGAATATAAGAAACGCACAGTGTAGTACATAGTATATGAGTGAGTTGCACTGAAAAACTTAGAATATAAGAAACGCACAGTGTAGTACATAGTATATGAGTGAGTTGCACTGAAAAACTTAGAATATAAGAAACGCACAGTGTAGTACATAGTATATGAGTGAGTTGCACTGAAAAACTTAGAATATAAGAAACGCACAGTGTAGTACATAGTATATGAGTGAGTTGCTCTGAAAAACTTAGAATTTAAGAATCGCACAGTGTAGTACATAGTATATGAGTGAGTTGCACTGAAAAACTTAGAATATAAGAAACGCACAGTGTAGTACATAGTATATGAGCGAGTCGCACTGAAAAACTTAGAATATAAGAAACGCACAGTGTAGTACATAGTATATGAGTGAGTTGCACTGAAAAACTTAGAATATAAGAAACGCACAGTGTAGTACATAGTATATGAGTGAGTTGCACTGAAAAACTTAGAATATAAGAAACGCACAGTGTAGTACATAGTATATGAGTGAGTTGCACTGAAAAACTTAGAATATAAGAAACGCACATATAGTACATAGTATATGAATGAGTTGCACTGAAAAACTTAGAATATAAGAAACGCACAGTGTAGTACATAGTATATGAGTGAGTTGCACTGAAAAACTTAGAATATAAGAAACGCACAATGTAGTACATAGTATATGAGTGAGTTGCACTGAAAAACTTAGAATATAAGAAACGCACAGTGTAGTACATAGTATATGAGTGAGTTGCACTGAAAAACTTAGAATATAAGAAACGCACAGTGTAGTACATAGTATATGAGTGAGTTGCACTGAAAAACTTAGAATATAAGAAACGCACAGTGTAGTACATAGTATATGAGTGAGTTGCACTGAAAAACTTAGAATATAAGAAACGCACAGTGTAGTACATAGTATATGAGTGAGTTGCACTGAAAAACTTAGAATTTACTGAAAAACCCGCATTACACGAAATGCACAGTGTAGTACATAGTATATGAGTGAGTTGCACTGAAAAACTTAAAATATAAGAAACGCACAGTGTAGTACATAATATATGAGTGAGTTAAATTGAAAAACTTAGAATATAAGAAACGCATAGTGTAGTACATAGTATATGAGTGAGTTGCACTGAAAAACTTAGAACATAAGAAACGCACAGTGTAGTACATAGTATATGAGTGAGTTGCACTGAAAAACTTAGAATATAAGAAACGCACAGTGTAGTACATAGTATATGAGTGAGTTGCACTGAAAAACTTAGAAGATAAGAAAAGCACAGTGTAGTACATAGTATATGAGTGAGTTGCACTGAAAAACTTAGAATATAAGAAACGCACAGTGTAGTACATAGTATATGAGTGAGTTGCACTGAAAAACTTAGAATATAAGAAACGCACAGTGTAGTACATAGTATATGAGTGAGTTGCACTGAAAAACTTAGAATATAAGAAACGCACAGTGTAGTACATAGTATATGAGTGAGTTGCACTGAAAAACTTAGAATATAAGAAACGCACAGTGTAGTACATATTATATGAGTGAGTTGCTCTCAAAAACTTAGAATTTAAGAATCGCACAGTGTAGTACATAGTATATGAGTGAGTTGCACTGAAAAACTTAGAATATAAGAAACGCACAGTGTAGTACATAGTATATGAGCGAGTCGCACTGAAAAACTTAGAATATAAGAAACGCACAGTGTAGTACATAGTATATGAGTGAGTTGCACTGAAAAACTTAGAATATAAGAAACGCACAGTGTAGTACATAGTATATGAGTGAGTTGCACTGAAAAACTTAGAATATAAGAAACGCACAGTGTAGTACATAGTATATGAGTGAGTTGCACTGAAAAACTTAGAATATAAGAAACGCACATATAGTACATAGTATATGAATGAGTTGCACTGAAAAACTTAGAATATAAGAAACGCACAGTGTAGTACATAGTATATGAGTGAGTTGCACTGAAAAACTTAGAATATAAGAAACGCACAGTGTAGTACATAGTATATGAGTGAGTTGCACTGAAAAACTTAGAATATAAGAAACGCACAGTGTAGTACATAGTATATGAGTGAGTTGCACTGAAAAACTTAGAATATAAGAAACGCACATATAGTACATAGTATATGAATGAGTTGCACTGAAAAACTTAGAATATAAGAAACGCACAGTGTAGTACATAGTATATGAGTGAGTTGCACTGAAAAACTTAGAATATAAGAAACGCACAATGTAGTACATAGTATATGAGTGAGTTGCACTGAAAAACTTAGAATATAAGAAACGCACAGTGTAGTACATAGTATATGAGTGAGTTGCACTGAAAAACTTAGAATATAAGAAACGCACAGTGTAGTACATAGTATATGAGTGAGTTGCACTGAAAAACTTAGAATATAAGAAACGCACAGTGTAGTACATAGTATATGAGTGAGTTGCACTGAAAAACTTAGAATATAAGAAACGCACAGTGTAGTACATAGTATATGAGTGAGTTGCACTGAAAAACTTAGAATTTACTGAAAAACCCGCATTACACGAAATGCACAGTGTAGTACATAGTATATGAGTGAGTTGCACTGAAAAACTTAAAATATAAGAAACGCACAGTGTAGTACATAATATATGAGTGAGTTAAATTGAAAAACTTAGAATATAAGAAACGCATAGTGTAGTACATAGTATATGAGTGAGTTGCACTGAAAAACTTAGAACATAAGAAACGCACAGTGTAGTACATAGTATATGAGTGAGTTGCACTGAAAAACTTAGAATATAAGAAACGCACAGTGTAGTACATAGTATATGAGTGAGTTGCACTGAAAAACTTAGAAGATAAGAAAAGCACAGTGTAGTACATAGTATATGAGTGAGTTGCACTGAAAAACTTAGAATATAAGAAACGCACAGTGTAGTACATAGTATATGAGTGAGTTGCACTGAAAAACTTAGAATATAAGAAACGCACATATAGTACATAGTGTATGAATGAGTTGCACTGAAAAACTTAGAATTTACTGAAAAACCCGCATTACACGAAATGCACAGTGTAGTACATAGTATATGAGTGAGTTGCACTGAAACACTTAGAATTTACTGAAAAACCCGCATTACACGAAATGCACAGTGTAGTACATAGTATATGAGTGAGTTGCACTGAAAAACTTAGAATATAAGAAACGCACAGTGTAGTACATAGTATATGAGTGAGTTGCACTGAAAAACTTAGAATATAAGAAACGCACAGTGTAGTACATAGTATATGAGTGAGTTGCACTGAAAAACTTAGAATATAAGAAACGCACATATAGTACATAGTATATGAATGAGTTGCACTGAAAAACTTAGAATATAAGAAACGCACAGTGTAGTACATAGTATATGAGTGAGTTGCACTGAAAAACTTAGAATATAAGAAACGCACAATGTAGTACATAGTATATGAGTGAGTTGCACTGAAAAACTTAGAATATAAGAAACGCACAGTGTAGTACATAGTATATGAGTGAGTTGCACTGAAAAACTTAGAATATAAGAAACGCACAGTGTAGTACATAGTATATGAGTGAGTTGCACTGAAAAACTTAGAATATAAGAAACGCACAGTGTAGTACATAGTATATGAGTGAGTTGCACTGAAAAACTTAGAATATAAGAAACGCACAGTGTAGTACATAGTATATGAGTGAGTTGCACTGAAAAACTTAGAATTTACTGAAAAACCCGCATTACACGAAATGCACAGTGTAGTACATAGTATATGAGTGAGTTGCACTGAAAAACTTAAAATATAAGAAACGCACAGTGTAGTACATAATATATGAGTGAGTTAAATTGAAAAACTTAGAATATAAGAAACGCATAGTGTAGTACATAGTATATGAGTGAGTTGCACTGAAAAACTTAGAATATAAGAAACGCACAGTGTAGTACATAGTATATGAGTGAGTTGCACTGAAAAACTTAGAATTTAAGAAAGGCACAGTGTAGTACATAGTATATGAGTGAGTTGCACTGAAAAACTTAGAATTTAAGAAACGCACAGTGTAGTACATAGTATATGAGTGAGTTGCACTGAAAAACTTAGAATATAAGAAACGCACAGTGTAGTACATAGTATATGAGCGAGTCGCACTGAAAAACTTAGAATATAAGAAACGCACAGTGTAGTACATAGTATATGAGTGAGTTGCACTGAAAAACTTAGAATATAAGAAACGCACAGTGTAGTACATAGTATATGAGTGAGTTGCACTGAAAAACTTAGAATATAAGAAACGCACAGTGTAGTACATAGTATATGAGTGAGTTGCACTGAAAACTTAGAATATAAGAAACGCACAGTGTAGTACATAGTATATGAGTGAGTTGCTCTGAAAAACTTAGAATTTAAGAATCGCACAGTGTAGTACATAGTATATGAGTGAGTTGCACTGAAAAACTTAGAATATAAGAAACGCACAGTGTAGTACATAGTATATGAGCGAGTCGCACTGAAAAACTTAGAATATAAGAAACGCACAGTGTAGTACATAGTATATGAGTGAGTTGCACTGAAAAACTTAGAATATAAGAAACGCACAGTGTAGTACATAGTATATGAGTGAGTTGCACTGAAAAACTTAGAATATAAGAAACGCACAGTGTAGTACATAGTATATGAGTGAGTTGCACTGAAAAACTTAGAATATAAGAAACGCACATATAGTACATAGTATATGAATGAGTTGCACTGAAAAACTTAGAATATAAGAAACGCACAGTGTAGTACATAGTATATGAGTGAGTTGCACTGAAAAACTTAGAATATAAGAAACGCACAATGTAGTACATAGTATATGAGTGAGTTGCACTGAAAAACTTAGAATATAAGAAACGCACAGTGTAGTACATAGTATATGAGTGAGTTGCACTGAAAAACTTAGAATATAAGAAACGCACAGTGTAGTACATAGTATATGAGTGAGTTGCACTGAAAAACTTAGAATATAAGAAACGCACAGTGTAGTACATAGTATATGAGTGAGTTGCACTGAAAAACTTAGAATATAAGAAACGCACAGTGTAGTACATAGTATATGAGTGAGTTGCACTGAAAAACTTAGAATTTACTGAAAAACCCGCATTACACGAAATGCACAGTGTAGTACATAGTATATGAGTGAGTTGCACTGAAAAACTTAAAATATAAGAAACGCACAGTGTAGTACATAATATATGAGTGAGTTAAATTGAAAAACTTAGAATATAAGAAACGCATAGTGTAGTACATAGTATATGAGTGAGTTGCACTGAAAAACTTAGAACATAAGAAACGCACAGTGTAGTACATAGTATATGAGTGAGTTGCACTGAAAAACTTAGAATATAAGAAACGCACAGTGTAGTACATAGTATATGAGTGAGTTGCACTGAAAAACTTAGAAGATAAGAAAAGCACAGTGTAGTACATAGTATATGAGTGAGTTGCACTGAAAAACTTAGAATATAAGAAACGCACAGTGTAGTACATAGTATATGAGTGAGTTGCACTGAAAAACTTAGAATATAAGAAACGCACAGTGTAGTACATAGTATATGAGTGAGTTGCACTGAAAAACTTAGAATATAAGAAACGCACAGTGTAGTACATAGTATATGAGTGAGTTGCACTGAAAAACTTAGAATATAAGAAACGCACAGTGTAGTACATATTATATGAGTGAGTTGCTCTCAAAAACTTAGAATTTAAGAATCGCACAGTGTAGTACATAGTATATGAGTGAGTTGCACTGAAAAACTTAGAATATAAGAAACGCACAGTGTAGTACATAGTATATGAGCGAGTCGCACTGAAAAACTTAGAATATAAGAAACGCACAGTGTAGTACATAGTATATGAGTGAGTTGCACTGAAAAACTTAGAATATAAGAAACGCACAGTGTAGTACATAGTATATGAGTGAGTTGCACTGAAAAACTTAGAATATAAGAAACGCACAGTGTAGTACATAGTATATGAGTGAGTTGCACTGAAAAACTTAGAATATAAGAAACGCACATATAGTACATAGTATATGAATGAGTTGCACTGAAAAACTTAGAATATAAGAAACGCACAGTGTAGTACATAGTATATGAGTGAGTTGCACTGAAAAACTTAGAATATAAGAAACGCACAGTGTAGTACATAGTATATGAGTGAGTTGCACTGAAAAACTTAGAATATAAGAAACGCACAGTGTAGTACATAGTATATGAGTGAGTTGCACTGAAAAACTTAGAATATAAGAAACGCACAGTGTAGTACATAGTATATGAGTGAGTTGCACTGAAAAACTTAGAATATAAGAAACGCACAGTGTAGTACATAGTATATGAGTGAGTTGCACTGAAAAACTTAGAATATAAGAAACGCACAGTGTAGTACATAGTATATGAGTGAGTTGCACTGAAAAACTTAGAATTTACTGAAAAACCCGCATTACACGAAATGCACAGTGTAGTACATAGTATATGAGTGAGTTGCACTGAAAAACTTAAAATATAAGAAACGCACAGTGTAGTACATAATATATGAGTGAGTTAAACTGAAAAACTTAGAATATAAGAAACGCATAGTGTAGTACATAGTATATGAGTGAGTTGCACTGAAAAACTTAGAATATAAGAAACGCACAGTGTAGTACATAGTATATGAGTGAGTTGCACTGAAAAACTTAGAATATAAGAAACGCACAGTGTAGTACATAGTATATGAGTGAGTTGCACTGAAAAACTTAGAAGATAAGAAAAGCACAGTGTAGTACATAGTATATGAGTGAGTTGCACTGAAAAACTTAGAATATAAGAAACGCACAGTGTAGTACATAGTATATGAGTGAGTTGCACTGAAAAACTTAGAATATAAGAAACGCACATATAGTACATAGTGTATGAATGAGTTGCACTGAAAAACATAGAATTTACTGAAAAACCCGCATTACACGAAATGCACAGTGTAGTACATAGTATATGAGTGAGTTGCACTGAAACACTTAGAATTTACTGAAAAACCCTCATTACACGAAATGCACAGTGTAGTACATAGTATATGAGTGAGTTGCACTGAAAAACTTAGAATATAAGAAACGCACAGTGTAGTACATAGTATATGAGTGAGTTGCACTGAAAAACTTAGAATATAAGAAACGCACAGTGTAGTACATAGTATATGAGTGAGTTGCACTGAAAAACTTAGAATTTACTGAAAAACCCTTATTACACGAAATGCACAGTGTAGCTCATAGTATATGAGTGAGTTGCACTGAAAAACTTAGAATATAAGAAACGCACAGTGTAGTACATAGTATATGAGTGAGTTGCACTAAAAACTTAGAATATAAGAAACGCACAGTGTAGTACATAGTATATGAGTGAGTTGCACTGAAAAACTTAGAATATAAGAAACGCACAGTGTAGTACATAGTATATGAGTGAGTTGCACTGAAAAACTTAGAATTTACTGAAAAACCCGCATTACACGAAATGCACAGTGTAGCTCATAGTATATGAGTGAGTTGCACTGAAAAACTTAGAATATAAGAAACGCACAGTGTAGTACATAGTATATGAGTGAGTTGCACTGAAAAACTTAGAATTTACTGAAAAAACCCGCATTACACGAAATGCACAGTGTAGTACACAGTATATGAGTGAGTTGCACTGAAAAACTTAGAATATAAGAAACGCACAGTGTAGTACATAGTATATGAGTGAGTTAAACTGAAAAACTTAGAATATAAGAAACGCATAGTGTAGTACATAGTATATGAGTGAGTTGCACTGAAAAACTTAGAATATAAGAAACGCACAGTGTAGTACATAGTATATGAGTGAGTTGCACTCAAAAACTTAGAATATAAGAAACGCACATATAGTACATAGTATATGAATGAGTTGCACTGAAAAACAGAATTTACTGAAAAAATCGCATTACACGAAATGCACAGTGTAGTACATAGTATATGAGTGAGTTGCACTGAAAAACTTAGAATATAAGAAACGCATAGTGTAGTACATAGTATATGAGTGAGTTGCACTGAAAAACTTAGAATATAAGAAACGCACAGTGTAGTACATAGTATATGAGTGAGTTGCACTGAAAAACTTAGAATATAAGAAACGCACAGTGTAGTACATAGTATATGAGTGAGTTGCACTGAAAAACTTAGAATTTAAGAAAGGCACAGTGTAGTACATAGTATATGAGTGAGTTGCACTGAAAAACTTAGAATTTAAGAAACGCACAGTGTAGTACATAGTATATGAGTGAGTTGCACTGAAAAACTTAGAATATAAGAAACGCACAGTGTAGTACATAGTATATGAGCGAGTCGCACTGAAAAACTTAGAATATAAGAAACGCACAGTGTAGTACATAGTATATGAGTGAGTTGCACTGAAAAACTTAGAATATAAGAAACGCACAGTGTAGTACATAGTATATGAGTGAGTTGCACTGAAAAACTTAGAATATAAGAAACGCACAGTGTAGTACATAGTATATGAGTGAGTTGCACTGAAAAACTTAGAATATAAGAAACGCACAGTGTAGTACATAGTATATGAGTGAGTTGCTCTGAAAAACTTAGAATTTAAGAATCGCACAGTGTAGTACATAGTATATGAGTGAGTTGCACTGAAAAACTTAGAATATAAGAAACGCACAGTGTAGTACATAGTATATGAGCGAGTCGCACTGAAAAACTTAGAATATAAGAAACGCACAGTGTAGTACATAGTATATGAGTGAGTTGCACTGAAAAACTTAGAATATAAGAAACGCACAGTGTAGTACATAGTATATGAGTGAGTTGCACTGAAAAACTTAGAATATAAGAAACGCACAGTGTAGTACATAGTATATGAGTGAGTTGCACTGAAAAACTTAGAATATAAGAAACGCACATATAGTACATAGTATATGAATGAGTTGCACTGAAAAACTTAGAATATAAGAAACGCACAGTGTAGTACATAGTATATGAGTGAGTTGCACTGAAAAACTTAGAATATAAGAAACGCACAATGTAGTACATAGTATATGAGTGAGTTGCACTGAAAAACTTAGAATATAAGAAACGCACAGTGTAGTACATAGTATATGAGTGAGTTGCACTGAAAAACTTAGAATATAAGAAACGCACAGTGTAGTACATAGTATATGAGTGAGTTGCACTGAAAAACTTAGAATATAAGAAACGCACAGTGTAGTACATAGTATATGAGTGAGTTGCACTGAAAAACTTAGAATATAAGAAACGCACAGTGTAGTACATAGTATATGAGTGAGTTGCACTGAAAAACTTAGAATTTACTGAAAAACCCGCATTACACGAAATGCACAGTGTAGTACATAGTATATGAGTGAGTTGCACTGAAAAACTTAAAATATAAGAAACGCACAGTGTAGTACATAATATATGAGTGAGTTAAATTGAAAAACTTAGAATATAAGAAACGCATAGTGTAGTGTATAGTATATGAGTGAGTTGCACTGAAAAACTTAGAACATAAGAAACGCACAGTGTAGTACATAGTATATGAGTGAGTTGCACTGAAAAACTTAGAATATAAGAAACGCACAGTGTAGTACATAGTATATGAGTGAGTTGCACTGAAAAACTTAGAAGATAAGAAAAGCACAGTGTAGTACATAGTATATGAGTGAGTTGCACTGAAAAACTTAGAATATAAGAAACGCACAGTGTAGTACATAGTATATGAGTGAGTTGCACTGAAAAACTTAGAATATAAGAAACGCACATATAGTACATAGTGTATGAATGAGTTGCACTGAAAAACTTAGAATTTACTGAAAAACCCGCATTACACGAAATGCACAGTGTAGTACATAGTATATGAGTGAGTTGCACTGAAACACTTAGAATTTACTGAAAAACCCGCATTACACGAAATGCACAGTGTAGTACATAGTATATGAGTGAGTTGCACTGAAAAACTTAGAATATAAGAAACGCACAGTGTAGTACATAGTATATGAGTGAGTTGCACTGAAAAACTTAGAATATAAGAAACGCACAGTGTAGTACATAGTATATGAGTGAGTTGCACTGAAAAACTTAGAATATAAGAAACGCACATATAATACATATTATATGAATGAGTTGCACTGAAAAACTTAGAATATAAGAAACGCACAGTGTAGTACATAGTATATGAGTGAGTTGCACTGAAAAACTTAGAATATAAGAAACGCACAATGTAGTACATAGTATATGAGTGAGTTGCACTGAAAAACTTAGAATATAAGAAACGCACAGTGTAGTACATAGTATATGAGTGAGTTGCACTGAAAAACTTAGAATATAAGAAACGCACAGTGTAGTACATAGTATATGAGTGAGTTGCACTGAAAAACTTAGAATATAAGAAACGCACAGTGTAGTACATAGTATATGAGTGAGTTGCACTGAAAAACTTAGAATATAAGAAACGCACAGTGTAGTACATAGTATATGAGTGAGTTGCACTGAAAAACTTAGAATTTACTGAAAAACCCGCATTACACGAAATGCACAGTGTAGTACATAGTATATGAGTGAGTTGCACTGAAAAACTTAAAATATAAGAAACGCACAGTGTAGTACATAATATATGAGTGAGTTAAATTGAAAAACTTAGAATATAAGAAACGCATAGTGTAGTACATAGTATATGAGTGAGTTGCACTGAAAAACTTAGAATATAAGAAACGCACAGTGTAGTACATAGTATATGAGTGAGTTGCACTGAAAAACTTAGAATATAAGAAACGCACAGTGTAGTACATAGTATATGAGTGAGTTGCAATGAAAAACTTAGAAGATAAGAAAAGCACAGTGTAGTACATAGTATATGAGTGAGTTGCACTGAAAAACTTAGAATATAAGAAACGCACAGTGTAGTACATAGTATATGAGTGAGTTGCACTGAAAAACTTAGAATATAAGAAACGCACATATAGTACATAGTGTATGAATGAGTTGCACTGAAAAACTTAGAATTTACTGAAAAACCCGCATTACACGAAATGCACAGTGTAGTACATAGTATATGAGTGAGTTGCACTGAAACACTTAGAATTTACTGAAAAACCCGCATTACACGAAATGCACAGTGTAGTACATAGTATATGAGTGAGTTGCACTGAAAAACTTAGAATATAAGAAACGCACAGTGTAGTACATAGTATATGAGTGAGTTGCACTGAAAAACTTAGAATTTACTGAAAAACCCTTATTACACGAAATGCACAGTGTAGCTCATAGTATATGAGTGAGTTGCACTGAAAAACTTAGAATATAAGAAACGCACAGTGTAGTACATAGTATATGAGTGAGTTGCACTGAAAAACTTAGAATTTACTGAAAAACCCGCATTACACGAAATGCACAGTGTAGTACATAGTATATGAGTGAGTTGCACTGAAAAACTTAGAATATAAGAAACGCACAGTGTAGTACATAGTATATGAGTGAGTTAAACTGAAAAACTTAGAATATAAGAAACGCATAGTGTAGTACATAGTATATGAGTGAGTTGCACTGAAAAACTTAGAATATAAGAAACGCACAGTGTAGTACATAGTATATGAGTGAGTTGCACTCAAAAACTTAGAATATAAGAAACGCACATATAGTACATAGTATATGAATGAGTTGCACTGAAAAACAGAATTTACTGAAAAAATCGCATTACACGAAATGCACAGTGTAGTACATAGTATATGAGTGAGTTGCACTGAAAAACTTAGAATATAAGAAACGCATAGTGTAGTACATAGTATATGAGTGAGTTGCACTGAAAAACTTAGAATATAAGAAACGCACAGTGTAGTACATAGTATATGAGTGAGTTGCACTGAAAAACTTAGAATATAAGAAACGCACAGTGTAGTACATAGTATATGAGTGAGTTGCACTGAAAAACTTAGAATTTAAGAAAGGCACAGTGTAGTACATACTATATGAGTGAGTTGCACTGAAAAACTTAGAATTTAAGAAACGCACAGTGTAGTACATAGTATATGAGTGAGTTGCACTGAAAAACTTAGAATATAAGAAACGCACAGTGTAGTACATAGTATATGAGTGAGTTGCACTGAAAAACTTAGAATATAAGAAACGCACAGTGTAGTACATAGTATATGAGTGAGTTGCACTGAAAAACTTAGAATATAAGAAACGCACAGTGTAGTACATAGTATATGAGTGAGTTGCACTGAAAAACTTAGAATATAAGAAACGCACAGTGTAGTACATAGTATATGAGCGAGTTGCACTGAAAAACTTAGAATATAAGAAACGCACAGTGTAGTACATAGTATATGAGTAAGTTGCACTGAAAAACTTAGAATATAAGAAACGCACAGTGTAGTACATAGTATATGAGTGAGTTGCACTGAAAAACTTAGAATTTAAGAAACGCACAGTGTAGTACATAGTATATGAGTGAGTTGCACTGAAAAACTTAGAATATAAGAAACGCACAGTGTAGTACATAGTATATGAGTGAGTTGCACTGAAAAACTTAGAATTTACTGAAAAACCCGCATTACACGAAATGCACAGTGTAGCTCATAGTATATGAGTGAGTTGCACTGAAAAACTTAGAATATAAGAAACGCACAGTGTAGTACATAGTATATGAGTGAGTTGCACTGAAAAACTTAGAATTTACTGAAAAAACCCGCAT
The DNA here is from genome assembly GCF_978045245.1 of Mus caroli. Taxonomy (NCBI): domain Eukaryota; kingdom Metazoa; phylum Chordata; class Mammalia; order Rodentia; family Muridae; genus Mus; species Mus caroli. Next base: position 3,563,460 of record NW_028227280.1, read on the forward strand.
TACACGAAATGCACAGTGTAGTACACAGTATATGAGTGAGTTGCACTGAAAAACTTAGAATATAAGAAACGCACAGTGTAGTACATAGTATATGAGTGAGTTAAACTGAAAAACTTAGAATATAAGAAACGCATAGTGTAGTACATAGTATATGAGTGAGTTGCACTGAAAAACTTAGAATATAAGAAACGCACAGTGTAGTACATAGTATATGAGTGAGTTGCACTCAAAAACTTAGAATATAAGAAACGCACATATAGTACATAGTATATGAATGAGTTGCACTGAAAAACAGAATTTACTGAAAAAATCGCATTACACGAAATGCACAGTGTAGTACATAGTATATGAGTGAGTTGCACTGAAAAACTTAGAATATAAGAAACGCATAGTGTAGTACATAGTATATGAGTGAGTTGCACTGAAAAACTTAGAATATAAGAAACGCACAGTGTAGTACATAGTATATGAGTGAGTTGCACTGAAAAACTTAGAATATAAGAAACGCACAGTGTAGTACATAGTATATGAGTGAGTTGCACTGAAAAACTTAGAATTTAAGAAAGGCACAGTGTAGTACATAGTATATGAGTGAGTTGCACTGAAAAACTTAGAATTTAAGAAACGCACAGTGTAGTACATAGTATATGAGTGAGTTGCACTGAAAAACTTAGAATATAAGAAACGCACAGTGTAGTACATAGTATATGAGCGAGTCGCACTGAAAAACTTAGAATATAAGAAACGCACAGTGTAGTACATAGTATATGAGTGAGTTGCACTGAAAAACTTAGAATATAAGAAACGCACAGTGTAGTACATAGTATATGAGTGAGTTGCACTGAAAAACTTAGAATATAAGAAACGCACAGTGTAGTACATAGTATATGAGTGAGTTGCACTGAAAAACTTAGAATATAAGAAACGCACAGTGTAGTACATAGTATATGAGTGAGTTGCTCTGAAAAACTTAGAATTTAAGAATCGCACAGTGTAGTACATAGTATATGAGTGAGTTGCACTGAAAAACTTAGAATATAAGAAACGCACAGTGTAGTACATAGTATATGAGCGAGTCGCACTGAAAAACTTAGAATATAAGAAACGCACAGTGTAGTACATAGTATATGAGTGAGTTGCACTGAAAAACTTAGAATATAAGAAACGCACAGTGTAGTACATAGTATATGAGTGAGTTGCACTGAAAAACTTAGAATATAAGAAACGCACATATAGTACATAGTATATGAATGAGTTGCACTGAAAAACTTAGAATATAAGAAACGCACAGTGTAGTACATAGTATATGAGTGAGTTGCACTGAAAAACTTAGAATATAAGAAACGCACAATGTAGTACATAGTATATGAGTGAGTTGCACTGAAAAACTTAGAATATAAGAAACGCACAGTGTAGTACATAGTATATGAGTGAGTTGCACTGAAAAACTTAGAATATAAGAAACGCACAGTGTAGTACATAGTATATGAGTGAGTTGCACTGAAAAACTTAGAATATAAGAAACGCACAGTGTAGTACATAGTATATGAGTGAGTTGCACTGAAAAACTTAGAATATAAGAAACGCACAGTGTAGTACATAGTATATGAGTGAGTTGCACTGAAAAACTTAGAATATAAGAAACGCACAGTGTAGTACATAATATATGAGTGAGTTGCACTGAAAAACTTAGAATATAAGAAACGCACATATAGTACATAGTGTATGAATGAGTTGCACTGAAAAACTTAGAATTTACTGAAAAACCCGCATTACACGAAATGCACAGTGTAGTACATAGTATATGAGTGAGTTGCACTGAAACACTTAGAATTTACTGAAAAACCCGCATTACACGAAATGCACAGTGTAGTACATAGTATATGAGTGAGTTGCACTGAAAAACTTAGAATATAAGAAACGCACAGTGTAGTACATAGTATATGAGTGAGTTGCACTGAAAAACTTAGAATATAAGAAACGCACAGTGTAGTACATAGTATATGAGTGAGTTGCACTGAAAAACTTAGAATATAAGAAACGCACATATAGTACATAGTATATGAATGAGTTGCACTGAAAAACTTAGAATATAAGAAACGCACAGTGTAGTACATAGTATATGAGTGAGTTGCACTGAAAAACTTAGAATATAAGAAACGCACAATGTAGTACATAGTATATGAGTGAGTTGCACTGAAAAACTTAGAATATAAGAAACGCACAGTGTAGTACATAGTATATGAGTGAGTTGCACTGAAAAACTTAGAATATAAGAAACGCACAGTGTAGTACATAGTATATGAGTGAGTTGCACTGAAAAACTTAGAATATAAGAAACGCACAGTGTAGTACATAGTATATGAGTGAGTTGCACTGAAAAACTTAGAATATAAGAAACGCACAGTGTAGTACATAGTATATGAGTGAGTTGCACTGAAAAACTTAGAATTTACTGAAAAACCCGCATTACACGAAATGCACAGTGTAGTACATAGTATATGAGTGAGTTGCACTGAAAAACTTAAAATATAAGAAACGCACAGTGTAGTACATAATATATGAGTGAGTTAAATTGAAAAACTTAGAATATAAGAAACGCATAGTGTAGTACATAGTATATGAGTGAGTTGCACTGAAAAACTTAGAATATAAGAAACGCACAGTGTAGTACATAGTATATGAGTGAGTTGCACTGAAAAACTTAGAATATAAGAAACGCACAGTGTAGTACATAGTATATGAGTGAGTTGCACTGAAAAACTTAGAATTTAAGAAAGGCACAGTGTAGTACATAGTATATGAGTGAGTTGCACTGAAAAACTTAGAATTTAAGAAACGCACAGTGTAGTACATAGTATATGAGTGAGTTGCACTGAAAAACTTAGAATATAAGAAACGCACAGTGTAGTACATAGTATATGAGCGAGTCGCACTGAAAAACTTAGAATATAAGAAACGCACAGTGTAGTACATAGTATATGAGTGAGTTGCACTGAAAAACTTAGAATATAAGAAACGCACAGTGTAGTACATAGTATATGAGTGAGTTGCACTGAAAAACTTAGAATATAAGAAACGCACAGTGTAGTACATAGTATATGAGTGAGTTGCACTGAAAAACTTAGAATATAAGAAACGCACAGTGTAGTACATAGTATATGAGTGAGTTGCTCTGAAAAACTTAGAATTTAAGAATCGCACAGTGTAGTACATAGTATATGAGTGAGTTGCACTGAAAAACTTAGAATATAAGAAACGCACAGTGTAGTACATAGTATATGAGCGAGTCGCACTGAAAAACTTAGAATATAAGAAACGCACAGTGTAGTACATAGTATATGAGTGAGTTGCACTGAAAAACTTAGAATATAAGAAACGCACAGTGTAGTACATAGTATATGAGTGAGTTGCACTGAAAAACTTAGAATATAAGAAACGCACATATAGTACATAGTATATGAATGAGTTGCACTGAAAAACTTAGAATATAAGAAACGCACAGTGTAGTACATAGTATATGAGTGAGTTGCACTGAAAAACTTAGAATATAAGAAACGCACAATGTAGTACATAGTATATGAGTGAGTTGCACTGAAAAACTTAGAATATAAGAAACGCACAGTGTAGTACATAGTATATGAGTGAGTTGCACTGAAAAACTTAGAATATAAGAAACGCACAGTGTAGTACATAGTATATGAGTGAGTTGCACTGAAAAACTTAGAATATAAGAAACGCACAGTGTAGTACATAGTATATGAGTGAGTTGCACTGAAAAACTTAGAATATAAGAAACGCACAGTGTAGTACATAGTATATGAGTGAGTTGCACTGAAAAACTTAGAATTTACTGAAAAACCCGCATTACACGAAATGCACAGTGTAGTACATAGTATATGAGTGAGTTGCACTGAAAAACTTAAAATATAAGAAACGCACAGTGTAGTACATAATATATGAGTGAGTTAAATTGAAAAACTTAGAATATAAGAAACGCATAGTGTAGTACATAGTATATGAGTGAGTTGCACTGAAAAACTTAGAACATAAGAAACGCACAGTGTAGTACATAGTATATGAGTGAGTTGCACTGAAAAACTTAGAATATAAGAAACGCACAGTGTAGTACATAGTATATGAGTGAGTTGCACTGAAAAACTTAGAAGATAAGAAAAGCACAGTGTAGTACATAGTATATGAGTGAGTTGCACTGAAAAACTTAGAATATAAGAAACGCACAGTGTAGTACATAATATATGAGTGAGTTGCACTGAAAAACTTAGAATATAAGAAACGCACATATAGTACATAGTGTATGAATGAGTTGCACTGAAAAACTTAGAATTTACTGAAAAACCCGCATTACACGAAATGCACAGTGTAGTACATAGTATATGAGTGAGTTGCACTGAAACACTTAGAATTTACTGAAAAACCCCCATTACACGAAATGCACAGTGTAGTACATAGTATATGAGTGAGTTGCACTGAAAAACTTAGAATATAAGAAACGCACAGTGTAGTACATAGTATATGAGTGAGTTGCACTGAAAAACTTAGAATATAAGAAACGCACAGTGTAGTACATAGTATATGAGTGAGTTGCACTGAAAAACTTAGAATATAAGAAACGCACATATAGTACATAGTATATGAATGAGTTGCACTGAAAAACTTAGAATATAAGAAACGCACAGTGTAGTACATAGTATATGAGTGAGTTGCACTGAAAAACTTAGAATATAAGAAACACACAATGTAGTACATAGTATATGAGTGAGTTGCACTGAAAAACTTAGAATATAAGAAACGCACAGTGTAGTACATAGTATATGAGTGAGTTGCACTGAAAAACTTAGAATATAAGAAACGCACAGTGTAGTACATAGTATATGAGTGAGTTGCACTGAAAAACTTAGAATATAAGAAACGCACAGTGTAGTACATAGTATATGAGTGAGTTGCACTGAAAAACTTAGAATATAAGAAACGCACAGTGTAGTACATAGTATATGAGTGAGTTGCACTGAAAAACTTAGAATTTACTGAAAAACCCGCATTACACGAAATGCACAGTGTAGTACATAGTATATGAGTGAGTTGCACTGAAAAACTTAAAATATAAGAAACGCACAGTGTAGTACATAATATATGAGTGAGTTAAATTGAAAAACTTAGAATATAAGAAACGCATAGTGTAGTACATAGTATATGAGTGAGTTGCACTGAAAAACTTAGAATATAAGAAACGCACAGTGTAGTACATAGTATATGAGTGAGTTGCACTGAAAAACTTAGAATATAAGAAACGCACAGTGTAGTACATAGTATATGAGTGAGTTGCACTGAAAAACTTAGAAGATAAGAAAAGCACAGTGTAGTACATAGTATATGAGTGAGTTGCACTGAAAAACTTAGAATATAAGAAACGCACAGTGTAGTACATAGTATATGAGTGAGTTGCACTGAAAAACTTAGAATATAAGAAACGCACATATAGTACATAGTGTATGAATGAGTTGCACTGAAAAACTTAGAATTTACTGAAAAACCCGCATTACACGAAATGCACAGTGTAGTACATAGTATATGAGTGAGTTGCACTGAAACACTTAGAATTTACTGAAAAACCCGCATTACACGAAATGCACAGTGTAGTACATAGTATATGAGTGAGTTGCACTGAAAAACTTAGAATATAAGAAACGCACAGTGTAGTACATAGTATATGAGTGAGTTGCACTGAAAAACTTAGAATTTACTGAAAAACCCTTATTACACGAAATGCACAGTGTAGCTCATAGTATATGAGTGAGTTGCACTGAAAAACTTAGAATATAAGAAACGCACAGTGTAGTACATAGTATATGAGTGAGTTGCACTGAAAAACTTAGAATTTACTGAAAAACCCGCATTACACGAAATGCACAGTGTAGTACATAGTATATGAGTGAGTTGCACTGAAAAACTTAGAATATAAGAAACGCACAGTGTAGTACATAGTATATGAGTGAGTTAAACTGAAAAACTTAGAATATAAGAAACGCATAGTGTAGTACATAGTATATGAGTGAGTTGCACTGAAAAACTTAGAATATAAGAAACGCACAGTGTAGTACATAGTATATGAGTGAGTTGCACTCAAAAACTTAGAATATAAGAAACGCACATATAGTACATAGTATATGAATGAGTTGCACTGAAAAACAGAATTTACTGAAAAAATCGCATTACACGAAATGCACAGTGTAGTACATAGTATATGAGTGAGTTGCACTGAAAAACTTAGAATATAAGAAACGCATAGTGTAGTACATAGTATATGAGTGAGTTGCACTGAAAAACTTAGAATATAAGAAACGCACAGTGTAGTACATAGTATATGAGTGAGTTGCACTGAAAAACTTAGAATATAAGAAACGCACAGTGTAGTACATAGTATATGAGTGAGTTGCACTGAAAAACTTAGAATTTAAGAAAGGCACAGTGTAGTACATAGTATATGAGTGAGTTGCACTGAAAAACTTAGAATTTAAGAAACGCACAGTGTAGTACATAGTATATGAGTGAGTTGCACTGAAAAACTTAGAATATAAGAAACGCACAGTGTAGTACATAGTATATGAGCGAGTCGCACTGAAAAACTTAGAATATAAGAAACGCACAGTGTAGTACATAGTATATGAGTGAGTTGCACTGAAAAACTTAGAATATAAGAAACGCACAGTGTAGTACATAGTATATGAGTGAGTTGCACTGAAAAACTTAGAATATAAGAAACGCACATATAGTACATAGTATATGAATGAGTTGCACTGAAAAACTTAGAATTTACTGAAAAACCCGCATTACACGAAATGCACAGTGTAGTACATAGTATATGAGTGAGTTGCACTGAAAAACTTAGAATATAAGAAACGCACAGTGTAGTACATAGTATATGAGTGAGTTGCACTGAAAAACTTAGAATATAAGAAACGCACAGTGTAGTACATAGTATATGAGTGAGTTGCACTGAAAAACTTAGAATATAAGAAACGCACAGTGTAGTACATAGTATATGAGTGAGTTGCACTGAAAAACTTAGAATATAAGAAACGCACAGTGTAGTACATAGTATATGAGTGAGTTGCACTGAAAAACTTAGAATATAAGAAACGCACAGTGTAGTACATAGTATATGAGCGAGTTGCACTGAAAAACTTAGAATATAAGAAACGCACAGTGTAGTACATAGTATATGAGTAAGTTGCACTGAAAAACTTAGAATATAAGAAACGCACAGTGTAGTACATAGTATATGAGTGAGTTGCACTGAAAAACTTAGAATTTAAGAAACGCACAGTGTAGTACATAGTATATGAGTGAGTTGCACTGAAAAACTTAGAATATAAGAAACGCACAGTGTAGTACATAGTATATGAGTGAGTTGCACTGAAAAACTTAGAATATAAGAAACGCACAGTGTAGTACATAGTATATGAGTGAGTTGCACTGAAAAACTTAGAATTTAAGAAACGCACAGTGTAGTACATAGTATATGAGTGAGTTGCACTGAAAAACTTAGAATATAAGAAACGCACAGTGTAGTACATAGTATATGAGCGAGTCGCACTGAAAAACTTAGAATATAAGAAACGCACAGTGTAGTACATAGTATATGAGTGAGTTGCACTGAAAAACTTAGAATATAAGAAACGCACAGTGTAGTACATAGTATATGAGTGAGTTGCACTGAAAAACTTAGAATATAAGAAACGCACAGTGTAGTACATAGTATATGAGTGAGTTGCACTGAAAAACTTAGAATATAAGAAACGCACATATAGTACATAGTATATGAATGAGTTGCACTGAAAAACTTAGAATTTACTGAAAAACCCGCATTACACGAAATGCACAGTGTAGTACATAGTATAAGAGTGAGTTGCACTGAAAAACTTAGAATATAAGAAACGCACAGTGTAGTACATATTATATGAGTGAGTTGCACTGAAAAACTTAGAATATAAGAAACGCACAGTGTAGTACATAGTATATGAGTGAGTTGCACTGAAAAACTTAGAATATAAGAAACGCACAGTGTAGTACATAGTATATGAGTGAGTTGCACTGAAAAACTTAGAATATAAGAAACGCACAGTGTAGTACATAGTATATGAGTGAGTTGCACTGAAAAACTTAGAATATAAGAAACGCACAGTGTAGTACATAGTATATGAGTGAGTTGCACTGAAAAACTTAGAATTTACTGAAAAACCCGCATTACACGAAATGCACAGTGTAGTACATAGTATATGAGTGAGTTGCACTGAAAAACTTAAAATATAAGAAACGCACAGTGTAGTACATAATATATGAGTGAGTTAAACTGAAAAACTTAGAATATAAGAAACGCACAGTGTAGTACATAGTATATGAGTGAGTTGCACTGAAAAACTTAGAATATAAGAAACGCACAGTGTAGTACATAGTATATGAGTGAGTTGCACTGAAAAACTTAGAATATAAGAAAAGCACAGTGTAGTACATAGTATATGAGTGAGTTGCACTGAAAAACTTAGAATTTACTGAAAAACCCGCATTACACGAAATGCACAGTGTAGTACATAGTATATGAGTGAGTTGCACTGAAAAACTTAAAATATAAGAAACGCACAGTGTAGTACATAGTATATGAGTGAGTTAAACTGAAAAACTTAGAATATAAGAAACGCATAGTGTAGTACATAGTATATGAGTGAGTTGCACTGAAAAACTTAGAATATAAGAAACGCACAGTGTAGTACATAGTATATGAGTGAGTTGCACTGAAAAACTTAGAATATAAGAAACGCAAAGTGTAGTACATAGTATATGAGTGAGTTGCACTGAAAAACTTAGAATATAAGAAAAGCACAGTGTAGTACATAGTATATGAGTGATTGCACTGAAAAACTTAGAATATAAGAAACGCACAGTGTAGTACATAGTATATGAGTGAGTTGCACTGAAAAACTTAGAATATAAGAAACGCACATATAGTACATAGTGTATGAATGAGTTGCACTGAAAAACTTAGAATTTACTGAAAAACCCGCATTACACGAAATGCACAGTGTAGTACGTAGTATATGAGTGAGTTGCACTGAAAAACTTAGAATTTACTGAAAAACCCGCATTACACGAAATGCACAGTGTAGCACATAGTATATGAGTGAGTTGTACTGAAAAACTTAGAATATAAGAAACGCACAGTGTAGTACATAGTATATGAGTGAGTTGCACTGAAAAACTTAGAATATAAGAAACGCACAGTGTAGTACATAGTATATGAGTGAGTTGCACTGAAAAACTTAGAATATAAGAAACGCACAGTGTAGTACATAGTATATGAGTGAGTTGCACTGAAAAACTTAGAATTTACTGAAAAACCCGCATTACACGAAATGCACAGTGTAGCACATAGTATATGAGTGAGTTGCACTGAAAAACTTAGAATATAAGAAACGCACAGTGTAGTACATAGTATATGAGTGAGTTGCACTGAAAAACTTAGAATTTAAGAAACGCACATTGTAGTACATAGTATATGAGTGAGTTGCACTGAAAAACTTAGAATATAAGAAACGCACAGTGTAGTACATAGTATATGAGCGAGTTGCACTGAAAAACTTAGAATATAAGAAACGCACAGTGTAGTACATAGTATATGAGCGAGTTGCACTGAAAAACTTAGAATATAAGAAACGCACAGTGTAGTACATAGTATATGAGTGAGTTGCACTGAAAAACTTAGAATTTAAGAAACGCACAGTGTAGTACATAGTATATGAGTGAGTTGCACTGAAAAACTTAGAATATAAGAAACGCACAGTGTAGTACATAGTATATGAGTGAGTTGCACTGAAAAACTTAGAATATAAGAAACGCACAGTGTAGTACATAGTATATGAGTGAGTTGCACTGAAAAACTTAGAATTTAAGAAACGCACAGTGTAGTACATAGTATATGAGTGAGTTGCACTGAAAAACTTAGAATATAAGAAACGCACAGTGTAGTACATAGTATATGAGTGAGTTGCACTGAAAAACTTAGAATATAAGAAACGCACAGTGTAGTACATAGTATATGAGTGAGTTGCACTGAAAAACTTAGAATTTAAGAATCGCACAGTGTAGTACATAGTATATGAGTGAGTTGCACTGAAAAACTTAGAATAAAAGAAACGCACAGTGTAGTACATAGTATATGAGCGAGTCGCACTGAAAAACTTAGAATATAAGAAACGCACAGTGTAGTACATAGTATATGAGTGAGTTGCACTGAAAAACTTACAATATAAGAAACGCACAGTGTAGTACATAGTATATGAGTGAGTTGCACTGAAAAACTTAGAATATAAGAAACGCACAGTGTAGTACATAGTATATGAGTGAGTTGCACTGAAAAACTTAGAATATAAGAAACGCACATATAGTACATAGTATATGAATGAGTTGCACTGAAAAACTTAGAATTTACTGAAAAACCCGCATTACACGAAATGCACAGTGTAGTACATAGTATATGAGTGAGTTGCACTGAAAAACTTAGAATATAAGAAACGCACAGTGTAGTACATAGTATATGAGTGAGTTGCACTGAAAAACTTAGAATATAAGAAACGCACAGTGTAGTACATAGTATATGAGTGAGTTGCACTGAAAAACTTAGAATATAAGAAACGCACAGTGTAGTACATTGTATATGAGTGAGTTGCACTGAAAAACTTAGAATATAAGAAAAGCACAGTGTAGTACATAGTATATGAGTGAGTTGCTCTGAAAAACTTAGAATTTACTGAAAAACCCGCATTACACGAAATGCACAGTGTAGTACATAGTATATGAGTGAGTTGCCCTGAAAAACTTAAAATATAAGATACGCACAGTGTAGTACATAGTATATGAGTGAGTTAAACTGAAAAACTTAGAATATAAGAAACGCATAGTGTAGTACATAGTATATGAGTGAGTTGCACTGAAAAACTTAGAATATAAGAAACGCACAGTGTAGTACATAGTATATGAGTGAGTTGCAATGAAAAACTTAGAATATAAGAAACGCACAGTGTAGTACATAGTATATGAGTGAGTTGCACTGAAAAACTTAGAATATAAGAAAAGCACAGTGTAGTACATAGTATATGAGTGAGTTGCACTGAAAAACTTAGAATATAAGAAACGCACAGTGTAGTACATAGTATATGAGTGAGTTAAACTGAAAAACTTAGAATATAAGAAACGCATAGTGTAGTACATAGTATATGAGTGAGTTGCACTGAAAAACTTAGAATATAAGAAACGCACAGTGTAGTACATAGTATATGAGTGAGTTGCACTGAAAAACTTAGAATATAAGAAACGCAAAGTGTAGTACATAGTATATGAGTGAGTTGCACTGAAAAACTTAGAATATAAGAAAAGCACAGTGTAGTACATAGTATATGAGTGATTGCACTGAAAAACTTAGAATATAAGAAACGCACAGTGTAGTACATAGTATATGAGTGAGTTGCACTGAAAAACTTAGAATATAAGAAACGCACATATAGTACATAGTGTATGAATGAGTTGCACTGAAAAACTTAGAATTTACTGAAAAACCCGCATTACACGAAATGCACAGTGTAGTACGTAGTATATGAGTGAGTTGCACTGAAAAACTTAGAATTTACTGAAAAACCCGCATTACACGAAATGCACAGTGTAGCACATAGTATATGAGTGAGTTGTACTGAAAAACTTAGAATATAAGAAACGCACAGTGTAGTACATAGTATATGAGTGAGTTGCACTGAAAAACTTAGAATATAAGAAACGCACAGTGTAGTACATAGTATATGAGTGAGTTGCACTGAAAAACTTAGAATATAAGAAACGCACAGTGTAGTACATAGTATATGAGTGAGTTGCACTGAAAAACTTAGAATTTACTGAAAAACCCGCATTACACGAAATGCACAGTGTAGCACATAGTATATGAGTGAGTTGCACTGAAAAACTTAGAATATAAGAAACGCACAGTGTAGTACATAGTATATGAGTGAGTTGCACTGAAAAACTTAGAATTTGAGAAACGCACATTGTAGTACATAGTATATGAGTGAGTTGCACTGAAAAACTTAGAATATAAGAAACGCACAGTGTAGTACATAGTATATGAGCGAGTTGCACTGAAAAACTTAGAATATAAGAAACGCACAGTGTAGTACATAGTATATGAGCGAGTTGCACTGAAAAACTTAGAATATAAGAAACGCACAGTGTAGTACATAGTATATGAGTGAGTTGCACTGAAAAACTTAGAATTTAAGAAACGCACAGTGTAGTACATAGTATATGAGTGAGTTGCACTGAAAAACTTAGAATATAAGAAACGCACAGTGTAGTACATAGTATATGAGTGAGTTGCACTGAAAAACTTAGAATATAAGAAACGCACAGTGTAGTACATAGTATATGAGTGAGTTGCACTGAAAAACTTAGAATTTAAGAAACGCACAGTGTAGTACATAGTATATGAGTGAGTTGCACTGAAAAACTTAGAATATAAGAAACGCACAGTGTAGTACATAGTATATGAGTGAGTTGCACTGAAAAACTTAGAATATAAGAAACGCACAGTGTAGTACATAGTATATGAGTGAGTTGCACTGAAAAACTTAGAATTTAAGAATCGCACAGTGTAGTACATAGTATATGAGTGAGTTGCACTGAAAAACTTAGAATAAAAGAAACGCACAGTGTAGTACATAGTATATGAGCGAGTCGCACTGAAAAACTTAGAATATAAGAAACGCACAGTGTAGTACATAGTATATGAGTGAGTTGCACTGAAAAACTTACAATATAAGAAACGCACAGTGTAGTACATAGTATATGAGTGAGTTGCACTGAAAAACTTAGAATATAAGAAACGCACAGTGTAGTACATAGTATATGAGTGAGTTGCACTGAAAAACTTAGAATATAAGAAACGCACATATAGTACATAGTATATGAATGAGTTGCACTGAAAAACTTAGAATTTACTGAAAAACCCGCATTACACGAAATGCACAGTGTAGTACATAGTATATGAGTGAGTTGCACTGAAAAACTTAGAATATAAGAAACGCACAGTGTAGTACATAGTATATGAGTGAGTTGCACTGAAAAACTTAGAATATAAGAAACGCACAGTGTAGTACATAGTATATGAGTGAGTTGCACTGAAAAACTTAGAATATAAGAAACGCACAGTGTAGTACATTGTATATGAGTGAGTTGCACTGAAAAACTTAGAATATAAGAAAAGCACAGTGTAGTACATAGTATATGAGTGAGTTGCTCTGAAAAACTTAGAATTTACTGAAAAACCCGCATTACACGAAATGCACAGTGTAGTACATAGTATATGAGTGAGTTGCCCTGAAAAACTTAAAATATAAGATACGCACAGTGTAGTACATAGTATATGAGTGAGTTAAACTGAAAAACTTAGAATATAAGAAACGCATAGTGTAGTACATAGTATATGAGTGAGTTGCACTGAAAAACTTAGAATATAAGAAACGCACAGTGTAGTACATAGTATATGAGTGAGTTGCAATGAAAAACTTAGAATATAAGAAACGCACAGTGTAGTACATAGTATATGAGTGAGTTGCACTGAAAAACTTAGAATATAAGAAAAGCACAGTGTAGTACATAGTATATGAGTGAGTTGCACTGAAAAACTTAGAATATAAGAAACGCACAGTGTAGTACATAGTATATGAGTGAGTTGCACTGAAAAACTTATAATATAAGAAACGCACATATAGTACATAGTGTATGAATGAGTTGCACTGAAAAACTTAGAATTTACTGAAAAACCCGCATTACACGAAATGCACAGTGTAGTACGTAGTATATGAGTGAGTTGCACTGAAAAACTTAGAATTTACTGAAAAACCCGCATTACACGAAATGCACAGTGTAGTACATAGTATATGAGTGAGTTGCACTGAAAAACTTAGAATATAAGAAATGCACAGTGTAGTACATAGTATATGAGCGAGTTGCACTGAAAAACTTAGAATATAAGAAACGCACAGTGTAGTACATAGTATATGAGCGAGTTGCACTGAAAAACTTAGAATATAAGAAACGCACAGTGTAGTACATAGTATATGAGTGAGTTGCACTGAAAAACTTAGAATTTAAGAAACGCACAGTGTAGTACATAGTATATGAGTGAGTTGCACTGAAAAACTTAGAATATAAGAAACGCACAGTGTAGTACATAGTATATGAGTGAGTTGCACTGAAAAACTTAGAATATAAGAAACGCACAGTGTAGTACATAGTATATGAGTGAGTTGCACTGAAAAACTTAGAATTTAAGAAACGCACAGTGTAGTACATAGTATATGAGTGAGTTGCACTGAAAAACTTAGAATATAAGAAACGCACAGTGTAGTACATAGTATATGAGTGAGTTGCACTGAAAAACTTAGAATATAAGAAACGCACAGTGTAGTACATAGTATATGAGTGAGTTGCACTGAAAAACTTAGAATTTAAGAATCGCACAGTGTAGTACATAGTATATGAGTGAGTTGCACTGAAAAACTTAGAATAAAAGAAACGCACAGTGTAGTACATAGTATATGAGCGAGTCGCACTGAAAAACTTAGAATATAAGAAACGCACAGTGTAGTACATAGTATATGAGTGAGTTGCACTGAAAAACTTAGAATATAAGAAACGCACAGTGTAGTACATAGTATATGAGTGAGTTGCACTGAAAAACTTAGAATATAAGAAACGCACAGTGTAGTACATAGTATATGAGTGAGTTGCACTGAAAAACTTAGAATATAAGAAACGCACATATAGTACATAGTATATGAATGAGTTGCACTGAAAAACTTAGAATTTACTGAAAAACCCGCATTACACGAAATGCACAGTGTAGTACATAGTATATGAGTGAGTTGCACTGAAAAACTTAGAATATAAGAAACGCACAGTGTAGTACATAGTATATGAGTGAGTTGCACTGAAAAACTTAGAATATAAGAAACGCACAGTGTAGTACATAGTATATGAGTGAGTTGCACTGAAAAACTTAGAATATAAGAAACGCACAGTGTAGTACATTGTATATGAGTGAGTTGCACTGAAAAACTTAGAATATAAGAAAAGCACAGTGTAGTACATAGTATATGAGTGAGTTGCTCTGAAAAACTTAGAATTTACTGAAAAACCCGCATTACACGAAATGCACAGTGTAGTACATAGTATATGAGTGAGTTGCCCTGAAAAACTTAAAATATAAGATACGCACAGTGTAGTACATAGTATATGAGTGAGTTAAACTGAAAAACTTAGAATATAAGAAACGCATAGTGTAGTACATAGTATATGAGTGAGTTGCACTGAAAAACTTAGAATATAAGAAACGCACAGTGTAGTACATAGTATATGAGTGAGTTGCAATGAAAAACTTAGAATATAAGAAACGCACAGTGTAGTACATAGTATATGAGTGAGTTGCACTGAAAAACTTAGAATATAAGAAAAGCACAGTGTAGTACATAGTATATGAGTGAGTTGCACTGAAAAACTTAGAATATAAGAAACGCACAGTGTAGTACATAGTATATGAGTGAGTTGCACTGAAAAACTTAGAATATAAGAAACGCACATATAGTACATAGTGTATGAATGAGTTGCACTGAAAAACTTAGAATTTACTGAAAAACCCGCATTACACGAAATGCACAGTGTAGTACGTAGTATATGAGTGAGTTGCACTGAAAAACTTAGAATTTACTGAAAAACCCGCATTACACGAAATGCACAGTGTAGTACATAGTATATGAGTGAGTTGCACTGAAAAACTTAGAATATAAGAAATGCACAGTGTAGTACATAGTATATGAGTGAGTTGCACTGAAAAACTTAGAATATAAGAAACGCACAGTGTAGTACATAGTATATGAGTGAGTTGCACTGAAAAACTTAGAATATAAGAAACGCACAGTGTAGTACATAGTATATGAGTGAGTTGCACTGAAAAACTTAGAATATAAGAAACGCACAGTGTAGTACATAGTATATGAGTGAGTTGCACTGAAAAACTTAGAATTTACTGAAAAACCCGCATTACACGAAATGCACAGTGTAGCACATAGTATATGAGTGAGTTGCACTGAAAAACTTAGAATATAAGAAACGCACAGTGTAGTACATAGTATATGAGTGAGTTGCACTGAAAAACTTAGAATATAAGAAACGCACAGTGTAGTACATAGTATATGAGTGAGTTGCACTGAAAAACTTAGAATTTAAGAAACGCACAGTGTAGTACATAGTATATGAGTGAGTTGCACTGAAAAACTTAGAATATAAGAAACGCACAGTGTAGTACATAGTATATGAGTGAGTTGCACTGAAAAACTTAGAATTTACTGAAAAACCCGCATTACACGAAATGCACAGTGTAGTACATAGTATATGAGTGAGTTGCACTGAAAAACTTAGAATATAAGAAACGCACAGTGTAGTACATAGTATATGAGTGAGTTAAACTGAAAAACTTAGAATATAAGAAACGCATAGTGTAGTACATAGTATATGAGTGAGTTGCACTGAAAAACTTAGAATATAAGAAACGCACAGTGTAGTACATAGTATATGAGTGAGTTGCACTCAAAAACTTAGAATATAAGAAACGCACATATAGTACATAGTATATAAATGAGTTGCACTGAAAAACAGAATTTACTGAAAAAATCGCATTACACGAAATGCACAGTGTAGTACATAGTATATGAGTGAGTTGCACTGAAAAACTTAGAATATAAGAAACGCATAGTGTAGTACATAGTATATGAGTGAGTTGCACTGAAAAACTTAGAATATAAGAAACGCACAGTGTAGTACATAGTATATGAGTGAGTTGCACTGAAAAACTTAGAATATAAGAAACGCACAGTGTAGTACATAGTATATGAGTGAGTTGCACTGAAAAACTTAGAATTTAAGAAAGGCACAGTGTAGTACATAGTATATGAGTGAGTTGCACTGAAAAACTTAGAATTTAAGAAACGCACAGTGTAGTACATAGTATATGAGTGAGTTGCACTGAAAAACTTAGAATATAAGAAACGCACAGTGTAGTACATAGTATATGAGCGAGTCGCACTGAAAAACTTAGAATATAAGAAACGCACAGTGCAGTACATAGTATATGAGTGAGTTGCACTGAAAAACTTAGAATATAAGAAACGCACAGTGTAGTACATAGTATATGAGTGAGTTGCACTGAAAAACTTAGAATATAAGAAACGCACATATAGTACATAGTATATGAATGAGTTGCACTGAAAAACTTAGAATTTACTGAAAAACCCGCATTACACGAAATGCACAGTGTAGTACATAGTATATGAGTGAGTTGCACTGAAAAACTTAGAATATAAGAAACGCACAGTGTAGTACATAGTATATGAGTGAGTTGCACTGAAAAACTTAGAATATAAGAAACGCACAGTGTAGTACATAGTATATGAGTGAGTTGCACTGAAAAACTTAGAATATAAGAAACGCACAGTGTAGTACATAGTATATGAGTGAGTTGCACTGAAAAACTTAGAATATAAGAAACGCACAGTGTAGTACATAGTATATGAGTGAGTTGCACTGAAAAACTTAGAATATAAGAAACACACAGTGTAGTACATAGTATATGAGTGAGTTGCACTGAAAAACTTAGAATATAAGAAACGCACAGTGTAGTACATAGTATATGAGTGAGTTGCAATGAAAAACTTAGAATATAAGAAACGCACAGTGTAGTACATAGTATATGAGTGAGTTGCACTGAAAAACTTAGAATATAAGAAACGCACAGTGTAGTACATAGTATATGAGTGAGTTGCACTGAAAAACTTAGAATATAAGAAACGCACAGTGTAGTACATAGTATATGAGTGAGTTGCACTGAAAAACTTAGAATTTAAGAAACGCACAGTGTAGTACATAGTATATGAGCGAGTCGCACTGAAAAACTTAGAATATAAGAAACGCACAGTGTAGTACATAGTATATGAGTGAGTTGCACTGAAAAACTTAGAATATAAGAAACGCACAGTGTAGTACATAGTATATGAGTGAGTTGCACTGAAAAACTTAGAATATAAGAAACGCACAGTGTAGTACATAGTATATGAGTGAGTTGCACTGAAAAACTTAGAATATAAGAAACGCACATATAGTACATAGTATATGAATGATTTGCACTGAAAAACTTAGAATTTACTGAAAAACCCGCATTACACGAAATGCACAGTGTAGTACATAGTATATGAGTGAGTTGCACTGAAAAACTTAGAATATAAGAAACGCACAGTGTAGTACATAGTATATGAGTGAGTTGCACTGAAAAACTTAGAATATAAGAAACGCACAGTGTAGTACATAGTATATGAGCGAGTCGCACTGAAAAACTTAGAATATAAGAAACGCACAGTGTAGTACATAGTATATGAGTGAGTTGCACTGAAAAACTTAGAATATAAGAAACGCACAGTGTAGTACATAGTATATGAGTGAGTTGCACTGAAAAACTTAGAATATAAGAAACGCACAGTGTAGTACATAGTATATGAGTGAGTTGCACTGAAAAACTTAGAATATAAGAAAAGCACATATAGTACATAGTATATGAATGAGTTGCACTGAAAAACTTAGAATTTACTGAAAAACCCGCATTACACGAAATGCACAGAGTAGTACATAGTATATGAGTGAGTTGCACTGAAAAACTTAGAATATAAGAAACGCACAGTGTAGTACATAGTATATGAGTGAGTTGCACTGAAAAACTTAGAATATAAGAAACGCACAGTGTAGTACATAGTATATGAGTGAGTTGCACTGAAAAACTTAGAATATAAGAAACGCACAGTGTAGTACATTGTATATGAGTGAGTTGCACTGAAAAACTTAGAATATAAGAAAAGCACAGTGTAGTACATAGTATATGAGTGAGTTGCTCTGAAAAACTTAGAATTTACTGAAAAACCCGCATTACACGAAATGCACAGTGTAGTACATAGTATATGAGTGAGTTGCCCTGAAAAACTTAAAATATAAGATACGCACAGTGTAGTACATAGTATATGAGTGAGTTAAACTGAAAAACTTAGAATATAAGAAACGCATAGTGTAGTACATAGTATATGAGTGAGTTGCACTGAAAAACTTAGAATATAAGAAACGCACAATGTAGTACATAGTATATGAGTGAGTTGCAATGAAAAACTTAGAATATAAGAAACGCACAGTGTACTACATAGTATATGAGTGAGTTGCACTGAAAAACTTAGAATATAAGAAAAGCACAGTGTAGTACATAGTATATGAGTGAGTTGCACTGAAAAACTTAGAATATAAGAAACGCACAGTGTAGTACATAGTATATGAGTGAGTTGCACTGAAAAACTTAGAATATAAGAAACGCACATATAGTACATAGTGTATGAATGAGTTGCACTGAAAAACTTAGAATTTACTGAAAAACCCGCATTACACGAAATGCACAGTGTAGTACGTAGTATATGAGTGAGTTGCACTGAAAAACTTAGAATTTACTGAAAAACCCGCATTACACGAAATGCACAGTGTAGTACATAGTATATGAGTGAGTTGCACTGAAAAACTTAGAATATAAGAAACGCACAGTGTAGTACATAGTATATGAGTGAGTTGCACTGAAAAACTTAGAATATAAGAAACGCACAGTGTAGTACATAGTATATGAGTGAGTTGCACTGAAAAACTTAGAATATAAGAAACGCACAGTGTAGTACATAGTATATGAGTGAGTTGCACTGAAAAACTTAGAATTTAAGAAAGGCACAGTGTAGTACATAGTATATGAGTGAGTTGCACTGAAAAACTTAGAATTTAAGAAACGCACAGTGTAGTACATAGTATATGAGTGAGTTGCACTGAAAAACTTAGAATATAAGAAACGCACAGTGTAGTACATAGTATATGAGCGAGTCGCACTGAAAAACTTAGAATATAAGAAACGCACAGTGCAGTACATAGTATATGAGTGAGTTGCACTGAAAAACTTAGAATATAAGAAACGCACAGTGTAGTACATAGTATATGAGTGAGTTGCACTGAAAAACTTAGAATATAAGAAACGCACATATAGTACATAGTATATGAATGAGTTGCACTGAAAAACTTAGAATTTACTGAAAAACCCGCATTACACGAAATGCACAGTGTAGTACATAGTATATGAGTGAGTTGCACTGAAAAACTTAGAATATAAGAAACGCACAGTGTAGTACATAGTATATGAGTGAGTTGCACTGAAAAACTTAGAATATAAGAAACGCACAGTGTAGTACATAGTATATGAGTGAGTTGCACTGAAAAACTTAGAATATAAGAAACGCACAGTGTAGTACATAGTATATGAGTGAGTTGCACTGAAAAACTTAGAATATAAGAAACGCACAGTGTAGTACATAGTATATGAGTGAGTTGCACTGAAAAACTTAGAATATAAGAAACACACAGTGTAGTACATAGTATATGAGTGAGTTGCACTGAAAAACTTAGAATATAAGAAACGCACAGTGTAGTACATAGTATATGAGTGAGTTGCAATGAAAAACTTAGAATATAAGAAACGCACAGTGTAGTACATAGTATATGAGTGAGTTGCACTGAAAAACTTAGAATATAAGAAACGCACAGTGTAGTACATAGTATATGAGTGAGTTGCACTGAAAAACTTAGAATATAAGAAACGCACAGTGTAGTACATAGTATATGAGTGAGTTGCACTGAAAAACTTAGAATTTAAGAAACGCACAGTGTAGTACATAGTATATGAGCGAGTCGCACTGAAAAACTTAGAATATAAG
The DNA here is from genome assembly GCF_978045245.1 of Mus caroli. Classification (NCBI taxonomy): domain Eukaryota; kingdom Metazoa; phylum Chordata; class Mammalia; order Rodentia; family Muridae; genus Mus; species Mus caroli. The sequence continues at coordinate 3,584,411 of NW_028227280.1, forward strand.
AAACGCACAGTGTAGTACATAGTATATGAGTGAGTTGCACTGAAAAACTTAGAATATAAGAAACGCACAGTGTAGTACATAGTATATGAGTGAGTTGCACTGAAAAACTTAGAATATAAGAAACGCACAGTGTAGTACATAGTATATGAGTGAGTTGCACTGAAAAACTTAGAATATAAGAAACGCACATATAGTACATAGTATATGAATGATTTGCACTGAAAAACTTAGAATTTACTGAAAAACCCGCATTACACGAAATGCACAGTGTAGTACATAGTATATGAGTGAGTTGCACTGAAAAACTTAGAATATAAGAAACGCACAGTGTAGTACATAGTATATGAGTGAGTTGCACTGAAAAACTTAGAATATAAGAAACGCACAGTGTAGTACATAGTATATGAGCGAGTCGCACTGAAAAACTTAGAATATAAGAAACGCACAGTGTAGTACATAGTATATGAGTGAGTTGCACTGAAAAACTTAGAATATAAGAAACGCACAGTGTAGTACATAGTATATGAGTGAGTTGCACTGAAAAACTTAGAATATAAGAAACGCACAGTGTAGTACATAGTATATGAGTGAGTTGCACTGAAAAACTTAGAATATAAGAAAAGCACATATAGTACATAGTATATGAATGAGTTGCACTGAAAAACTTAGAATTTACTGAAAAACCCGCATTACACGAAATGCACAGAGTAGTACATAGTATATGAGTGAGTTGCACTGAAAAACTTAGAATATAAGAAACGCACAGTGTAGTACATAGTATATGAGTGAGTTGCACTGAAAAACTTAGAATATAAGAAACGCACAGTGTAGTACATAGTATATGAGTGAGTTGCACTGAAAAACTTAGAATATAAGAAACGCACAGTGTAGTACATTGTATATGAGTGAGTTGCACTGAAAAACTTAGAATATAAGAAAAGCACAGTGTAGTACATAGTATATGAGTGAGTTGCTCTGAAAAACTTAGAATTTACTGAAAAACCCGCATTACACGAAATGCACAGTGTAGTACATAGTATATGAGTGAGTTGCCCTGAAAAACTTAAAATATAAGATACGCACAGTGTAGTACATAGTATATGAGTGAGTTAAACTGAAAAACTTAGAATATAAGAAACGCATAGTGTAGTACATAGTATATGAGTGAGTTGCACTGAAAAACTTAGAATATAAGAAACGCACAATGTAGTACATAGTATATGAGTGAGTTGCAATGAAAAACTTAGAATATAAGAAACGCACAGTGTACTACATAGTATATGAGTGAGTTGCACTGAAAAACTTAGAATATAAGAAAAGCACAGTGTAGTACATAGTATATGAGTGAGTTGCACTGAAAAACTTAGAATATAAGAAACGCACAGTGTAGTACATAGTATATGAGTGAGTTGCACTGAAAAACTTAGAATATAAGAAACGCACATATAGTACATAGTGTATGAATGAGTTGCACTGAAAAACTTAGAATTTACTGAAAAACCCGCATTACACGAAATGCACAGTGTAGTACGTAGTATATGAGTGAGTTGCACTGAAAAACTTAGAATTTACTGAAAAACCCGCATTACACGAAATGCACAGTGTAGTACATAGTATATGAGTGAGTTGCACTGAAAAACTTAGAATATAAGAAACGCACAGTGTAGTACATAGTATATGAGTGAGTTGCACTGAAAAACTTAGAATATAAGAAACGCACAGTGTAGTACATAGTATATGAGTGAGTTGCACTGAAAAACTTAGAATATAAGAAACGCACAGTGTAGTACATAGTATATGAGTGAGTTGCACTGAAAAACTTAGAATATAAGAAACGCACAGTGTAGTACATAGTATATGAGTGAGTTGCACTGAAAAACTTAGAATTTACTGAAAAACCCGCATTACACGAAATGCACAGTGTAGCACATAGTATATGAGTGAGTTGCACTGAAAAACTTAGAATATAAGAAACGCACAGTGTAGTACATAGTATATGAGTGAGTTGCACTGAAAAACTTAGAATATAAGAAACGCACAGTGTAGTACATAGTATATGAGTGAGTTGCACTGAAAAACTTAGAATTTAAGAAACGCACAGTGTAGTACATAGTATATGAGTGAGTTGCACTGAAAAACTTAGAATATAAGAAACGCACAGTGTAGTACATAGTATATGAGTGAGTTGCACTGAAAAACTTAGAATTTACTGAAAAACCCGCATTACACGAAATGCACAGTGTAGTACATAGTATATGAGTGAGTTGCACTGAAAAACTTAGAATATAAGAAACGCACAGTGTAGTACATAGTATATGAGTGAGTTAAACTGAAAAACATAGAATATAAGAAACGCATAGTGTAGTACATAGTATATGAGTGAGTTGCACTGAAAAACTTAGAATATAAGAAACGCACAGTGTAGTACATAGTATATGAGTGAGTTGCACTGAAAAACTTAGAATATAAGAAACGCACAGTGTAGTACATTGTATATGAGTGAGTTGCACTGAAAAACTTAGAATATAAGAAAAGCACAGTGTAGTACATAGTATATGAGTGAGTTGCACTGAAAAACTTAGAATATAAGATACGCACAGTGTAGTACATAGTATATGAGTGAGTTAAACTGAAAAACTTAGAATATAAGAAACGCATAGTGTAGTACATAGTATATGAGTGAGTTGCACTGAAAAACTTAGAATATAAGAAACGCACAGTGTAGTACATAGTATATGAGTGAGTTGCAATGAAAAACTTAGAATATAAGAAACGCACAGTGTAGTACATAGTATATGAGTGAGTTGCACTGAAAAACTTAGAATATAAGAAAAGCACAGTGTAGTACATAGTATATGAGTGAGTTGCACTGAAAAACTTAGAATATAAGAAACGCACAGTGTAGTACATAGTATATGAGTGAGTTGCACTGAAAAACTTAGAATATAAGAAACGCACATATAGTACATAGTGTATGAATGAGTTGCACTGAAAAACTTAGAATTTACTGAAAAACCCGCATTACACGAAATGTACAGTGTAGTACGTAGTATATGAGTGAGTTGCACTGAAAAACTTAGAATATAAGAAACGCACAGTGTAGTACATAGTATATGAGTGAGTTGCACTGAAAAACTTAGAATATAAGAAACGCACAGTGTAGTACATAGTATATGAGTGAGTTGCACTGAAAAACTTAGAATTTACTGAAAAACCCGCATTACACGAAATGCACAGTGTAGCACATAGTATATGAGTGAATTGCACTGAAAAACTTAGAATATAAGAAACGCACAGTGTAGTACATAGTATATGAGTGAGTTGCACTGAAAAACTTAGAATATAAGAAACGCACAGTGTAGTAGATAGTATATGAGTGAGTTGCACTGAAAAACTTAGAATTTAAGAAACGCACAGTGTAGTACATAGTATATGAGTGAGTTGCACTGAAAAACTTAGAATATAAGAAACGCACAGTGTAGTACATAGTATATGAGTGAGTTGCACTGAAAAACTTAGAATTTACTGAAAAACCCGCATTACACGAAATGCACAGTGTAGTACATAGTATATGAGTGAGTTGCACTGAAAAACTTAGAATATAAGAAACGCACAGTGTAGTACATAGTATATGAGTGAGTTAAACTGAAAAACTTAGAATATAAGAAACGCATAGTGTAGTACATAGTATATGAGTGAGTTGCACTGAAAAACTTAGAATATAAGAAACGCACAGTGTAGTACATAGTATATGAGTGAGTTGCACTCAAAAACTTAGAATATAAGAAACGCACATATAGTACATAGTATATGAATGAGTTGCACTGAAAAACAGAATTTACTGAAAAAATCGCATTACACGAAATGCACAGTGTAGTACATAGTATATGAGTGAGTTGCACTGAAAAACTTAGAATATAAGAAACGCATAGTGTAGTACATAGTATATGAGTGAGTTGCACTGAAAAACTTAGAATATAAGAAACGCACAGTGTAGTACATAGTATATGAGTGAGTTGCACTGAAAAACTTAGAATATAAGAAACGCACAGTGTAGTACATAGTATATGAGTGAGTTGCACTGAAAAACTTAGAATTTAAGAAAGGCACAGTGTAGTACATAGTATATGAGTGAGTTGCACTGAAAAACTTAGAATTTAAGAAACGCACAGTGTAGTACATAGTATATGAGTGAGTTGCACTGAAAAACTTAGAATATAAGAAACGCACAGTGTAGTACATAGTATATGAGCGAGTCGCACTGAAAAACTTAGAATATACGAAACGCACAGTGTAGTACATAGTATATGAGTGAGTTGCACTGAAAAACTTAGAATATAAGAAACGCACAGTGTAGTACATAGTATATGAGTGAGTTGCACTGAAAAACTTAGAATATAAGAAACGCACATATAGTACATAGTATATGAATGAGTTGCACTGAAAAACTTAGAATTTACTGAAAAACCCGCATTACACGAAATGCACAGTGTAGTACATAGTATATGAGTGAGTTGCACTGAAAAACTTAGAATATAAGAAACGCACAGTGTAGTACATAGTATATGAGTGAGTTGCACTGAAAAACTTAGAATATAAGAAACGCACAGTGTAGTACATAGTATATGAGTGAGTTGCACTGAAAAACTTAGAATATAAGAAACGCACATATAGTACATAGTATATGAATGAGTTGCACTGAAAAACTTAGAATTTACTGAAAAACCCGCATTACACGAAATGCACAGTGTAGTACATAGAATATGAGTGAGTTGCACTGAAAAACTTAGAATATAAGAAACGCACAGTGTAGTACATAGTATATGAGTGAGTTGCACTGAAAAACTTAGAATATAAGAAACGCACAGTGTAGTACATAGTATATGAGTGAGTTGCACTGAAAAACTTAGAATAAAAGAAACGCACAGTGTAGTACATTGTATATGAGTGAGTTGCACTGAAAAACTTAGAATATAAGAAAAGCACAGTGTAGTACATAGTATATGAGTGAGTTGCACTGAAAAACTTAGAATTTAGTGAAAAACCCGCATTACACGAAATGCACAGTGTAGTACATAGAATATGAGTGAGTTGCACTGAAAAACTTAGAATATAAGAAACGCACAGTGTAGTACATAGTATATGAGTGAGTTGCACTGAAAAACTTAGAATATAAGAAACGCACAGTGTAGTACATAGTATATGAGTGAGTTGCACTGAAAAACTTAGAATATAAGAAACGCACAGTGTAGTACATTGTATATGAGTGAGTTGCACTGAAAAACTTAGAATATAAGAAAAGCACAGTGTAGTACATAGTATATGAGTGAGTTGCACTGAAAAACTTAGAATTTAGTGAAAAACCCGCATTACACGAAATGCACAGTGTAGTACATAGTATATGAGTGAGTTGCCCTGAAAAACTTAAAATATAAGATACGCACAGTGTAGTACATAGTATATGAGTGAGTTAAACTGAAAAACTTAGAATATAAGAAACGCATAGTGTAGTACATAGTATATGAGTGAGTTGCACTGAAAAACTTAGAATATAAGAAACGCACAGTGTAGTACATAGTATATGAGTGAGTTGCAATGAAAAACTTAGAATATAAGAAACGCACAGTGTAGTACATAGTATATGAGTGAGTTGCACTGAAAAACTTAGAATATAAGAAAAGCACAGTGTAGTACATAGTATATGAGTAAGTTGCACTGAAAAACTTAGAATATAAGAAACGCACAGTGTAGTACATAGTATATGAGTGAGTTGCACTGAAAAACTTAGAATATAAGAAACGCACATATAGTACATAGTGTATGAATGAGTTGCACTGAAAAACTTAGAATTTACTGAAAAACCCGCATTACACGAAATGCACAGTGTAGTACGTAGTATATGAGTGAGTTGCACTGAAAAACTTAGAATTTACTGAAAAACCCGCATTACACGAAATGCACAGTGTAGTACATAGTATATGAGTGAGTTGCACTGAAAAACTTAGAATATAAGAAACGCACAGTGTAGTACATAGTATATGAGTGAGTTGCACTGAAAAACTTAGAATATAAGAAACGCACAGTGTAGTACATAGTATATGAGTGAGTTGCACTGAAAAACTTAGAATATAAGAAACGCACAGTGTAGTACATAGTATATGAGTGAGTTGCACTGAAAAACTTAGAATATAAGAAACGCACAGTGTAGTACATAGTATATGAGTGAGTTGCACTGAAAAACTTAGAATTTACTGAAAAACCCGCATTACACGAAATGCACAGTGTAGCACATAGTATATGAGTGAGTTGCACTGAAAAACTTAGAATATAAGAAACGCACAGTGTAGTACATAGTATATGAGTGAGTTGCACTGAAAAACTTAGAATATAAGAAACGCACAGTGTAGTACATAGTATATGAGTGAGTTGCACTGAAAAACTTAGAATTTAAGAAACGCACAGTGTAGTACATAGTATATGAGTGAGTTGCACTGAAAAACTTAGAATATAAGAAACGCACAGTGTAGTACATAGTATATGAGTGAGTTGCACTGAAAAACTTAGAATTTACTGAAAAACCCGCATTACACGAAATGCACAGTGTAGTACATAGTATATGAGTGAGTTGCACTGAAAAACTTAGAATATAAGAAACGCACAGTGTAGTACATAGTATATGAGTGAGTTAAACTGAAAAACTTAGAATATAAGAAACGCATAGTGTAGTACATAGTATATGAGTGAGTTGCACTGAAAAACTTAGAATATAAGAAACGCACAGTGTAGTACATAGTATATGAGTGAGTTGCACTCAAAAACTTAGAATATAAGAAACGCACATATAGTACATAGTATATGAATGAGTTGCACTGAAAAACAGAATTTACTGAAAAAATCGCATTACACGAAATGCACAGTGTAGTACATAGTATATGAGTGAGTTGCACTGAAAAACTTAGAATATAAGAAACGCATAGTGTAGTACATAGTATATGAGTGAGTTGCACTGAAAAACTTAGAATATAAGAAACGCACAGTGTAGTACATAGTATATGAGTGAGTTGCACTGAAAAACTTAGAATATAAGAAACGCACAGTGTAGTACATAGTATATGAGTGAGTTGCACTGAAAAACTTAGAATTTAAGAAAGGCACAGTGTAGTACATAGTATATGAGTGAGTTGCACTGAAAAACTTAGAATTTAAGAAACGCACAGTGTAGTACATAGTATATGAGTGAGTTGCACTGAAAAACTTAGAATATAAGAAACGCACAGTGTAGTACATAGTATATGAGCGAGTCGCACTGAAAAACTTAGAATATAAGAAACGCACAGTGTAGTACATAGTATATGAGTGAGTTGCACTGAAAAACTTAGAATATAAGAAACGCACAGTGTAGTACATAGTATATGAGTGAGTTGCACTGAAAAACTTAGAATATAAGAAACGCACATATAGTACATAGTATATGAATGAGTTGCACTGAAAAACTTAGAATTTACTGAAAAACCCGCATTACACGAAATGCACAGTGTAGTACATAGTATATGAGTGAGTTGCACTGAAAAACTTAGAATATAAGAAACGCACAGTGTAGTACATAGTATATGAGTGAGTTGCACTGAAAAACTTAGAATATAAGAAACGCACAGTGTAGTACATAGTATATGAGTGAGTTGCACTGAAAAACTTAGAATATAAGAAACGCACAGTGTAGTACATAGTATATGAGTGAGTTGCACTGAAAAACTTAGAATATAAGAAACGCACAGTGTAGTACATAGTATATGAGTGAGTTGCACTGAAAAACTTAGAATATAAGAAACACACAGTGTAGTACATAGTATATGAGTGAGTTGCACTGAAAAACTTAGAATATAAGAAACGCACAGTGTAGTACATAGTATATGAGTGAGTTGCACTGAAAAACTTAGAATATAAGAAACGCACAGTGTAGTACATAGTATATGAGTGAGTTGCACTGAAAAACTTAGAATTTAAGAAACGCACAGTGTAGTACATAGTATATGAGTGAGTTGCACTGAAAAACTTAGAATATAAGAAACGCACAGTGTAGTACATAGTATATGAGCGAGTTGCACTGAAAAACTTAGAATATAAGAAACGCACAGTGTAGTACATAGTATATGAGCGAGTTGCACTGAAAAACTTAGAATATAAGAAACGCACAGTGTAGTACATAGTATATGAGTGAGTTGCACTGAAAAACTTAGAATTTAAGAAACGCACAGTGTAGTACATAGTATATGAGTGAGTTGCACTGAAAAACTTAGAATATAAGAAACGCACAGTGTAGTACATAGTATATGAGTGAGTTGCACTGAAAAACTTAGAATATAAGAAACGCACAGTGTAGTACATAGTATATGAGCAAGTCGCACTGAAAAACTTAGAATATAAGAAACGCACAGTGTAGTACATAGTATATGAGCGAGTCGCACTGAAAAACTTAGAATATAAGAAACGCACAGTGTAGTACATAGTATATGAGTGAGTTGCACTGAAAAACAGAATATAAGAAACGCACAGTGTAGTACATAGTATATGAGTGAGTTGCACTGAAAAACTTAGAATATAAGAAACGCACAGTGTAGTACATAGTATATGAGTGAGTTGCACTGAAAAACTTAGAATATAAGAAACGCACAGTGTAGTACATAGTATATGAGTGAGTTGCACTGAAAAACTTAGAATATAAGAAACGCACAGTGTAGTACATAGTATATGAGTGAGTTGCACTGAAAAACTTAGAATTTAAGAATCGCACAGTGTAGTACATAGTATATGAGTGAGTTGCACTCAAAAACTTAGAATATAAGAAACGCACAGTGTAGTACATAGTATATGAGCGAGTCGCACTGAAAAACTTAGAATATAAGAAACGCACAGTGTAGTACATAGTATATGAGTGAGTTGCACTGAAAAACTTAGAATATAAGAAACGCACAGTGTAGTACATAGTATATTAGTGAGTTGCACTGAAAAACTTAGAATATAAGAAACGCACAGTGTAGTACATAGTATATGAGTGAGTTGCACTGAAAAACTTAGAATATAAGAAACGCACATATAGTACATAGTATATGAATGAGTTGCACTGAAAAACTTAGAATTTACTGAAAAACCCGCATTACACGAAATGCACAGTGTAGTACATAGTATATGAGTGAGTTGCACTGAAAAACTTAAAATATAAGATACGCACAGTGTAGTACATAGTATATGAGTGAGTTAAACTGAAAAACTTAGAATATAAGAAACGCATAGTGTAGTACATAGTATATGAGTGAGTTGCACTGAAAAACTTAGAATATAAGAAACGCACAGTGTAGTACATAGTATATGAGTGAGTTGCACTGAAAAACTTAGAATATAAGAAACGCACAGTGTAGTACATAGTATATGAGTGAGTTGCACTGAAAAACTTAGAATATAAGAAAAGCACAGTGTAGTACATAGTATATGAGTGAGTTGCACTGAAAAACTTAGAATATAAGAAACGCACAGTGTAGTACATAGTATATGAGTGAGTTGCACTGAAAAACTTAGAATATAAGAAACGCACATATAGTACATAGTATATGAATGAGTTGCACTGAAAAACTTAGAATTTACTGAAAAACCCGCATTACACGAAATGCACAGTGTAGTACGTAGTATATGAGTGAGTTGCACTTAAAAAACTTAGAATTTACTGAAAAACCCGCATTACACGAAATGCACAGTGTAGTACATAGTATATGAGTGAGTTGCACTGAAAAACTTAGAATATAAGAAACGCACAGTGTAGTACATAGTATATGAGTGAGTTGCACTGAAAAACTTAGAATATAAGAAACGCACAGTGTAGTACATAGTATATGAGTGAGTTGCACTGAAAAAGTTAGAATTTAAGAAATGCACAGTGTAGTACATAGTATATGAGTGAGTTGCACTGAAAAACTTAGAATATAAGAAACGCACAGTATAGTACATAGTATATGAGTGAGTTGCACTCAAAAACTTAGAATATAAGAAACGCACAGTGTAGTACATAGTATATGAGTGAGTTGCACTGAAAAACTTAGAATTTAAGAAATGCACAGTGTAGTACATAGTATATGAGTGAGTTGCACTGAAAAACTTAGAATATAAGAAACGCACAGTGTAGTACATAGTATATGAGTGAGTTGCACTGAAAAACTTAGAATATAAGAAACGCACAGTGTAGTACATAGTATATGAGTGAGTTGCACTGAAAAACTTAGAATATAAGAAACGCACAGTGTAGTACATAGTATATGAGTGAGTTGCACTGAAAAACTTAGAATTTACTGAAAAACCCGCATTACACGAAATGCACAGTGTAGCACATAGTATATGAGTGAGTTGCACTGCAAAACTTAGAATATAAGAAACGCACAGTGTAGTACATAGTATATGAGTGAGTTGCACTGAAAAACTTAGAATATAAGAAACGCACAGTGTAGTACATAGTATATGAGTGAGTTGCACTGAAAAACTTAGAATATAAGAAACGCACAGTGTAGTACATAGTATATGAGTGAGTTGCACTGAAAAACTTAGAATATAAGAAACGCACAGTGTAGTACATAGTATATGAGTGAGTTGCACTGAAAAACTTAGAATTTAAGAAACGCACAGTGTAGTACATAGTATATGAGTGAGTTTCACTGAAAAATTTAGAATATAAGAAACGCACAGTGTAGTACATAGTATATGAGTGAGTTGCACTGAAAAACTTAGAATTTACTGAAAAACCCGCATTACACGAAATGCACAGTGTAGTACATAGTATATGAGTGAGTTGCACTGAAAAACTTAGAATATAAGAAACGCACAGTGTAGTACATAGTATATGAGTGAGTTAAACTGAAAAACTTAGAATATAAGAAACGCATAGTGTAGTACATAGTATATGAGTGAGTTGCACTGAAAAACTTAGAATATAAGAAACGCACAGTGTAGTACATAGTATATGAGTGAGTTGCACTCAAAAACTTAGAATATAAGAAACGCTCATATAGTACATAGTATATGAATGAGTTGCACTGAAAAACAGAATTTACTGAAAAAATCGCATTACACGAAATGCACAGTGTAGTACATAGTATATGAGTGAGTTGCACTGAAAAACTTAGAATATAAGAAACGCATAGTGTAGTACATAGTATATGAGTGAGTTGCACTGAAAAACTTAGAATATAAGAAACGCACAGTGTAGTACATAGTATATGAGTGAGTTGCACTGAAAAACTTAGAATATAAGAAACGCACAGTGTAGTACATAGTATATGAGTGAGTTGCACTGAAAAACTTAGAATTTAAGAAAGGCACAGTGTAGTACATAGTATATGAGTGAGTTGCACTGAAAAACTTAGAATTTAAGAAACGCACAGTGTAGTACATAGTATATGAGTGAGTTGCACTGAAAAACTTAGAATATAAGAAACGCACAGTGTAGTACATAGTATATGAGCGAGTCGCACTGAAAAACTTAGAATATAAGAAACGCACAGTGTAGTACATAGTATATGAGTGAGTTGCACTGAAAAACTTAGAATATAAGAAACGCACAGTGTAGTACATAGTATATGAGTGAGTTGCACTGAAAAACTTAGAATATAAGAAACGCACATACAGTACATAGTATATGAATGAGTTGCACTGAAAAACTTAGAATTTACTGAAAAACCCGCATTACACGAAATGCACAGTGTAGTACATAGTATATGAGTGAGTTGCACTGAAAAACTTAGAATATAAGAAACGCACAGTGTAGTACATAGTATATGAGTGAGTTGCACTGAAAAACTTAGAATATAAGTAACGCACAGTGTAGTACATAGTATATGAGTGAGTTGCACTGAAAAACTTAGAACATAAGAAACGCACAGTGTAGTACATAGTATATGAGTGAGTTGCACTGAAAAACTTAGAATATAAGAAACGCACAGTGTAGTACATAGTATATGAGTGAGTTGCACTGAAAAACTTAGAATTTAAGAAAGGCACAGTGTAGTACATAGTATATGAGTGAGTTGCACTGAAAAACTTAGAATTTAAGAAACGCACAGTGTAGTACATAGTATATGAGTGAGTTGCACTGAAAAACTTAGAATATAAGAAACGCACAGTGTAGTACATAGTATATGAGCGAGTCGCACTGAAAAACTTAGAATATAAGAAACGCACAGTGTAGTACATAGTATATGAGTGAGTTGCACTGAAAAACTTAGAATATAAGAAACGCACAGTGTAGTACATAGTATATGAGTGAGTTGCACTGAAAAACTTAGAATATAAGAAACGCACAGTGTAGTACATAGTATATGAGTGAGTTGCACTGAAAAACTTAGAATATAAGAAACACACAGTGTAGTACATAGTATATGAGTGAGTTGCACTGAAAAACTTAGAATATAAGAAACGCACAGTGTAGTACATAGTATATGAGTGAGTTGCACTGAAAAACTTAGAATATGAGAAACGCACAGTGTAGTACATAGTATATGAGTGAGTTGCACTGAAAAACTTAGAATATAAGAAACGCACAGTGTAGTACATAGTATATGAGTGAGTTGCACTGAAAAACTTAGAATATAAGAAACGCACAGTGTAGTACATAGTATATGAGTGAGTTGCACTGAAAAACTTAGAATTTAAGAAACGCACATTGTAGTACATAGTATATGAGTGAGTTGCACTGAAAAACTTAGAATATAAGAAACGCACAGTGTAGTACATAGTATATGAGCGAGTTGCACTGAAAAACTTAGAATATAAGAAACGCACAGTGTAGTACATAGTATATGAGTGAGTTGCACTGAAAAACTTAGAATATAAGAAACGCACAGTGTAGTACATAGTATATGAGTGAGTTGCACTGAAAAACTTAGAATTTAAGAAACGCACAGTGTAGTACATAGTATATGAGTGAGTTGCACTGAAAAACTTAGAATATAAGAAACGCACAGTGTAGTACATAGTATATGAGTGAGTTGCACTGAAAAACTTAGAATATAAGAAACGCACAGTGTAGTACATAGTATATGAGTGAGTTGCACTGAAAAACTTAGAATTTAAGAAACGCACAGTGTAGTACATAGTATATGAGTGAGTTGCACTGAAAAACTTAGAATATAAGAAACGCACAGTGTAGTACATAGTATATGAGCGAGTCGCACTGAAAAACTTAGAATATAAGAAACGCACAGTGTAGTACATAGTATATGAGTGAGTCGCACTGAAAAACTTAGAATATAAGAAACGCACAGTGTAGTACATAGTATATGAGTGAGTTGCACTGAAAAACTTAGAATATAAGAAACGCACAGTGTAGTACATAGTATATGAGTGAGTTGCACTGAAAAACTTAGAATATAAGAAACGCACAGTGTAGTACATAGTATATGAGTGAGTTTCACTGAAAAACTTAGAATATAAGAAACGCACATATAGTACATAGTATATGAATGAGTTGCACTGAAAAACTTAGAATTTACTGAAAAACCCGCATTACACGAAATGCACAGTGTAGTACATAGTATATGAGTGAGTTGCACTGAAAAACTTAGAATATAAGAAACGCACAGTGTAGTACATAGTATATGAGTGAGTTGCACTGAAAAACTTAGAATATAAGAAACGCACAGTGTAGTACATAGTATATGAGTGAGTTGCACTGAAATACTTAGAATATAAGAAACGCACAGTGTAGTACATAGTATATGAGTGAGTTGCACTGAAAAACTTAGAATATAAGAAACGCACAGTGTAGTACATAGTATATGAGTGAGTTGCACTGAAAAACTTAGAATATAAGAAACGCACAGTGTAGTACATAGTATATGAGTGAGTTGCACTGAAAAACTTAGAATTTACTGAAAAACCCGCATTACACGAAATGCACAGTGTAGTACATAGTATATGAGTGAGTTGCACTGAAAAACTTAAAATATAAGAAACGCACAGTGTAGTACATAATATATGAGTGAGTTAAACTGAAAAACTTAGAATATAAGAAACGCATAGTGTAGTACATAGTATATGAGTGAGTTGCACTGAAAAACTTAGAATATAAGAAACGCACAGTGTAGTACATAGTATATGAGTGAGTTGCACTGAAAAACTTAGAACATAAGAAACGCACAGTGTAGTACATAGTATATGAGTGAGTTGCACTGAAAAACTTAGAATATAAGAAAAGCACAGTGTAGTACATAGTATATGAGTGAGTTGCACTGAAAAACTTAGAATATAAGAAACGCACAGTGTAGTACATAGTATATGAGTGAGTTGCACTGAAAAACTTAGAATATAAGAAACGCACATATAGTACATAGTATATGAATGAGTTGCACTGAAAAACTTAGAATTTACTGAAAAACCCGCATTACACGAAATGCACAGTGTAGTACATAGTATATGAGTGAGTTGCACTGAAAAACTTAGAATTTACTGAAAAACCCGCATTACACGAAATGCACAGTGTAGTACATAGTATATGAGTGAGTTGCACTGAAAAACTTAGAATATAAGAAACGCACAGTGTAGTACATAGTATATGAGTGAGTTGCACTGAAAAACTTAGAATATAAGAAACGCACAGTGTAGTACATAGTATATGAGTGAGTTGCACTGAAAAACTTAGAATTTACTGAGAAACCCGCATTACACGAAATGCACAGTGTAGCACATAGTATATGAGTGAGTTGCACTGAAAAACTTAGAATATAAGAAACGCACAGTGTAGTACATAGTATATGAGTGAGTTGCACTGAAAAACTTAGAATATAAGAAACGCACAGTGTAGTACATAGTATATGAGTGAGTTGCACTGAAAATCTTAGAATATAAGAAACGCACAGTGTAGTACATAGTATATGAGTGAGTTGCACTGAAAAACTTAGAATTTACTGAAAAACCCGCATTACACGAAATGCACAGTGTAGTACATAGTATATGAGTGAGTTGCACTGAAAAATTTAGAATATAAGAAACGCACAGTGTAGTACATAGTATATGAGTGAGTTAAACTGAAAAACTTAGAATATAAGAAATGCATAGTGTAGTACATAGTATATGAGTGAGTTGCACTGAAAAACTTAGAATATAAGAAACGCACAGTGTAGTACATAGTATATGAGTGAGTTGCACTCAAAAACTTAGAATATAAGAAACGCACATATAGTACATAGTATATGAATGAGTTGCACTGAAAAACAGAATTTACTGAAAAAATCGCATTACACGAAATGCACAGTGTAGTACATAGTATATGAGTGAGTTGCACTGAAAAACTTAGAATATAAGAAACGCATAGTGTAGTACATAGTATATGAGTGAGTTGCACTGAAAAACTTAGAATATAAGAAACGCACAGTGTAGTACATAGTATATGAGTGAGTTGCACTGAAAAACTTAGAATATAAGAAACGCACAGTGTAGTACATAGTATATGAGTGAGTTGCACTGAAAAACTTAGAATATAAGAAACGCACAGTGTAGTACATAGTATATGAGTGAGTTGCACTGAAAAACTTAGAATTTAAGAAAGGCACAGGGTAGTACATAGTATATGAGTGAGTTGCACTGAAAAACTTAGAATTTAAGAAACGCACAGTGTAGTACATAGTATATGAGTGAGTTGCACTGAAAAACTTAGAATATAAGAAACGCACAGTGTAGTACATAGTATATGAGCAAGTCGCACTGAAAAACTTAGAATATAAGAAACGCACAGTGTAGTACATAGTATATGAGTGAGTTGCACTGAAAAACTTAGAATATAAGAAACGCACAGTGTAGTACATAGTATATGAGTGAGTTGCACTGAAAAACTTAGAATATAAGAAACGCACATATAGTACATAGTATATGAATGAGTTGCACTGAAAAACTTAGAATTTCCTGAAAAACCCGCATTACACGAAATGCACAGTGTAGTACATAGTATATGAGTGAGTTGCACTGAAAAACTTAGAATATAAGAAACGCACAGTGTAGTACATAGTATATGAGTGAGTTGCACTGAAAAACTTAGAATATTAGAAACGCACAGTGTAGTACATAGTATATGAGTGAGTTGCACTGAAAAACTTAGAATATAAGAAACGCACAGTGTTGTACATAGTATATGAGTGAGTTGCACTGAAAAACTTAGAATATAAGAAACGCACAGTGTAGTACATAGTATATGAGTGAGTTGCACTGAAAAACTTAGAATATAAGAAACGCACAGTGTAGTACATAGTATATGAGTGAGTTGCACTGAAAAACTTAGAATATAAGAAACGCACAGTGTAGTACATAGTATATGAGTGAGTTGCACTGAAAAACTTAGAATATAAGAAACGCACAGTGTAGTACATAGTATATGAGTGAGTTGCACTGAAAAACTTAGAATATAAGAAACGCACAGTGTAGTACATAGTATATGAGTGAGTTGCACTGAAAAACTTAGAATATAAGAAACGCACAGTGTAGTACATAGTATATGAGTGAGTTGCACTGAAAAACTTAGAATTTAAGAATCGCACAGTGTAGTACATAGTATATGAGTGAGTTGCACTGAAAAACTTAGAATATAAGAAACGCACAGTGTAGTACATAGTATATGAGCAAGTCGCACTGAAAAACTTAGAATATAAGAAACGCACAGTGTAGTACATAGTATATGAGTGAGTTGCACTGAAAAACTTAGAATATAAGAAACGCACAGTGTAGTACATAGTATATGAGTGAGTTGCACTGAAAAACTTAGAATATAAGAAACGCACAGTGTAGTACATAGTATATGAGTGAGTTGCACTGAAAAACTTAGAATATAAGAAACGCACATATAGTACATAGTATATGAATGAGTTGCACTGAAAAACTTAGAATTTACTGAAAAACCCGCATTACACGAAATGCACAGTGTAGTACATAGTATATGAGTGAGTTGCACTGAAAAACTTAGAATATAAGAAACGCACAGTGTAGTACATAGTATATGAGTGAGTTGCACTGAAAAACTTAGAATATAAGAAACGCACAGTGTAGTACATAGTATATGAGTGAGTTGCACTGAAAAACTTAGAATATAAGAAACGCACAGTGTAGTACATAGTATATGAGTGAGTTGCACTGAAAAACTTAGAATATAAGAAAAGCACAGTGTAGTACATAGTATATGAGTGAGTTGCACTGAAAAACTTAGAATATAAGAAACGCACAGTGTAGTACATAGTATATGAGTGAGTTGCACTGAAAAACTTAGAATATAAGAAACGCACAGTGTAGTACATAGTATATGAGTGAGTTGCACTGAAAAACTTAGAATTTACTGAAAAACCCGCATTACACGAAATGTACAGTGTAGCACATAGTATATGAGTGAGTTGCACTGAAAAACTTAGAATATAAGAAACGCACAGTATAGTACATAGTATATGAGTGAGTTGCACTGAAAAACTTAGAATATAAGAAACGCACAGTGTAGTACATAGTATATGAGTGAGTTGCACTGAAAAACTTAGAATATAAGAAACGCACAGTGTAGTACATAGTATATGAGTGAGTTGCACTGAAAAACTTAGAATTTACTGAAAAACCCGCATTACACGAAATGCACAGTGTAGTACATAGTATATGAGTGAGTTGCACTGAAAAACTTAGAATATAAGAAACGCACAGTGTAGTACATAGTATATGAGTGAGTTGCACTGAAAAACTTAGAATATAAGAAACGCACAGTGTAGTACATAGTATATGAGTGAGTTGCACTGAAAAACTTAGAATTTACTGAAAAACCCGCATTACACGAAATGCACAGTGTAGCACATAGTATATGAGTGAGTTGCACTGAAAAACTTAGAATATAAGAAACGCACAGTATAGTACATAGTATATGAGTGAGTTGCACTGAAAAACTTAGAATATAAGAAACGCACAGTGTAGTACATAGTATATGAGTGAGTTGCACTGAAAAACTTAGAATATAAGAAACGCACAGTGTAGTACATAGTATATGAGTGAGTTGCACTGAAAAACTTAGAATATAAGAAAAGCACAGTGTAGTACATAGTATATGAGTGAGTTGCACTGAAAAACTTAGAATTTACTGAAAAACCTGCATTACACGAAATGCACAGTGTAGTACATAGTATATGAGTGAGTTGCACTGAAAAATTTAGAATATAAGAAACGCACAGTGTAGTACATAGTATATGAGTGAGTTAAACTGAAAAACTTAGAATATAAGAAATGCATAGTGTAGTACATAGTATATGAGTGAGTTGCACTGAAAAACTTAGAATATAAGAAACGCACAGTGTAGTACATAGTATATGAGTGAGTTGCACTCAAAAACTTAGAATATAAGAAACGCACATATAGTACATAGTATATGAATGAGTTGCACTGAAAAACAGAATTTACTGAAAAAATCGCATTACACGAAATGCACAGTGTAGTACATAGTATATGAGTGAGTTGCACTGAAAAACTTAGAATATAAGAAACGCATAGTGTAGTACATAGTATATGAGTGAGTTGCACTGAAAAACTTAGAATATAAGAAACGCACAGTGTAGTACATAGTATATGAGTGAGTTGCACTGAAAAACTTAGAATATAAGAAACGCACAGTGTAGTACATAGTATATGAGTGAGTTGCACTGAAAAACTTAGAATTTAAGAAAGGCACAGGGTAGTACATAGTATATGAGTGAGTTGCACTGAAAAACTTAGAATTTAAGAAACGCACAGTGTAGTACATAGTATATGAGTGAGTTGCACTGAAAAACTTAGAATATAAGAAACGCACAGTGTAGTACATAGTATATGAGCAAGTCACACTGAAAAACTTAGAATATAAGAAACGCACAGTGTAGTACATAGTATATGAGTGAGTTGCACTGAAAAACTTAGAATATAAGAAACGCACAGTGTAGTACATAGTATATGAGTGAGTTGCACTGAAAAACTTAGAATATAAGAAACGCACATATAGTACATAGTATATGAATGAGTTGCACTGAAAAACTTAGAATTTCCTGAAAAACCCGCATTACACGAAATGCACAGTGTAGTACATAGTATATGAGTGAGTTGCACTGAAAAACTTAGAATATAAGAAACGCACAGTGTAGTACATAGTATATGAGTGAGTTGCACTGAAAAACTTAGAATATAAGAAACGCACAGTGTAGTACATAGTATATGAGTGAGTTGCACTGAAAAACTTAGAATATAAGAAACGCACAGTGTAGTAAATAGTATATGAGTGAGTTGCACTGAAAAACTTAGAATATAAGAAACGCACAGTGTAGTACATAGTATATGAGTGAGTTGCACTGAAAAACTTAGAATATAAGAAACGCACAGTGTAGTACATAGTATATGAGTGAGTTGCACTGAAAAACTTAGAATATAAGAAACGCACAGTGTAGTACATAGTATATGAGTGAGTTGCACTGAAAAACTTAGAATATAAGAAACGCACAGTGTAGTACATAATATATGAGTGAGTTGCACTGAAAAACTTAGAATATAAGAAACGCACAGTGTAGTACATAGTATATGAGTGAGTTGCACTGAAAAACTTAGAATATAAGAAACGCACAGTGTAGTACATAGTATATGAGTGAGTTGCACTGAAAAACTTAGAATTTAAGAATCGCACAGTGTAGTACATAGTATATGAGTGAGTTGCACTGAAAAACTTAGAATATAAGAAACGCACAGTGTAGTACATAGTATATGAGCAAGTCGCACTGAAAAACTTAGAATATAAGAAACGCACAGTGTAGTACATAGTATATGAGTGAGTTGCACTGAAAAACTTAGAATATAAGAAACGCACAGTGTAGTACATAGTATATGAGTGAGTTGCACTGAAAAACTTAGAATATAAGAAACGCACAGTGTAGTACATAGTATATGAGTGAGTTGCACTGAAAAACTTAGAATATAAGAAACGCACATATAGTACATAGTATATGAATGAGTTGCACTGAAAAACTTAGAATTTACTGAAAAACCCGCATTACACGAAATGCACAGTGTAGTACATAGTATATGAGTGAGTTGCACTGAAAAACTTAGAATATAAGAAACGCACAGTATAGTACATAGTATATGAGTGAGTTGCACTGAAAAACTTAGAATATAAGAAACGCACAGTGTAGTACATAGTATATGAGTGAGTTGCACTGAAAAACTTAGAATTTACTGAAAAACCCGCATTACACGAAATGCACAGTGTAGTACATAGTATATGAGTGAGTTGCACTGAAAAACTTAGAATATAAGAAACGCACAGTGTAGTACATAGTATATGAGTGAGTTGCACTGAAAAACTTAGAATATAAGAAACGCACAGTGTAGTACATAGTATATGAGTGAGTTGCACTGAAAAACTTAGAATATAAGAAACGCACAGTGTAGTACATAGTATATGAGTGAGTTGCACTGAAAAACTTAGAATATAAGAAACGCACAGTGTAGTACATAGTATATGAATGAGTTGCACTGAAAAACAGAATTTACTGAAAAAATCGCATTACACGAAATGCACAGTGTAGTACATAGTATATGAGTGAGTTGCACTGAAAAACTTAGAATATAAGAAACGCATAGTGTAGTACATAGTATATGAGTGAGTTGCACTGAAAAACTTAGAATATAAGAAACGCACAGTGTAGTACATAGTATATGAGTGAGTTGCACTGAAAAACTTAGAATATAAGAAACGCACAGTGTAGTACATAGTATATGAGTGAGTTGCACTGAAAAACTTAGAATTTAAGAAAGGCACAGGGTAGTACATAGTATATGAGTGAGTTGCACTGAAAAACTTAGAATTTAAGAAACGCACAGTGTAGTACATAGTATATGAGTGAGTTGCACTGAAAAACTTAGAATATAAGAAACGCACAGTGTAGTACATAGTATATGAGCAAGTCGCACTGAAAAACTTAGAATATAAGAAACGCACAGTGTAGTACATAGTATATGAGTGAGTTGCACTGAAAAACTTAGAATATAAGAAACGCACAGTGTAGTACATAGTATATGAGTGAGTTGCACTGAAAAACTTAGAATATAAGAAACGCACATATAGTACATAGTATATGAATGAGTTGCACTGAAAAACTTAGAATTTCCTGAAAAACCCGCATTACACGAAATGCACAGTGTAGTACATAGTATATGAGTGAGTTGCACTGAAAAACTTAGAATATAAGAAACGCACAGTGTAGTACATAGTATATGAGTGAGTTGCACTGAAAAACTTAGAATATAAGAAACGCACAGTGTAGTACATAGTATATGAGTGAGTTGCACTGAAAAACTTAGAATATAAGAAACGCACAGTGTAGTACATAGTATATGAGTGAGTTGCACTGAAAAACTTAGAATATAAGAAATGCACAGTGTAGTACATAGTATATGAGTGAGTTGCACTGAAAAACTTAGAATTTAAGAATCGCACAGTGTAGTACATAGTATATGAGTGAGTTGCACTGAAAAACTTAGAATATAAGAAACGCACAGTGTAGTACATAGTATATGAGCAAGTCGCACTGAAAAACTTAGAATATAAGAAACGCACAGTGTAGTACATAGTATATGAGTGAGTTGCACTGAAAAACTTAGAATATAAGAAACGCACAGTGTAGTACATAGTATATGAGTGAGTTGCACTGAAAAACTTAGAATATAAGAAACGCACAGTGTAGTACATAGTATATGAGTGAGTTGCACTGAAAAACTTAGAATATAAGAAACGCACATATAGTACATAGTATATGAATGAGTTGCACTGAAAAACTTAGAATTTACTGAAAAACCCGCATTACACGAAATGCACAGTGTAGTACATAGTATATGAGTGAGTTGCACTGAAAAACTTAGAATATAAGAAACGCACAGTGTAGTACATAGTATATGAGTGAGTTGCACTGAAAAACTTAGAATATAAGAAACGCACAGTGTAGTACATAGTATATGAGTGAGTTGCACTGAAAAACTTAGAATATAAGAAACGCACAGTGTAGTACATAGTATATGAGTGAGTTGCACTGAAAAACTTAGAATATAAGAAAAGCACAGTGTAGTACATAGTATATGAGTGAGTTGCACTGAAAAACTTAGAATTTACTGAAAAACCCGCATTACACGAAATGCACAGTGTAGTACATAGTATATGAGTGAGTTGCACTGAAAAACTTAAAATATAAGAAACGCACAGTGTAGTACATAGTATATGAGTGAGTTAAACTGAAAAACTTAGAATATAAGAAACGCATAGTGTAGTACATAGTATATGAGTGAGTTGCACTGAAAAACTTAGAATATAAGAAACGCACAGTGTAGTACATAGTATATGAGTGAGTTGCATTGAAAAACTTAGAATATAAGAAACGCACAGTGTAGTACATAGTATATGAGTGAGTTGCACTGAAAAACTTAGCATATAAGAAAAGCACAGTGTAGTACATAGTATATGAGTGAGTTGCACTGAAAAACTTAGAATATAAGAAACGCACAGTGTAGTACATAGTATATGAGTGAGTTGCACTGAAAAACTTAGAATATAAGAAACGCACATATAGTACATAGTGTATGAATGAGTTGCACTGAAAAACTTAGAATTTACTGAAAAACCCGCATTACACGAAATGCACAGTGTAGTACATAGTATATGAGTGAGTTGCACTGAAAAACTTAGAATTTACTGAAAAACCCGCATTACACGAAATGCACAGTGTAGTACATAGTATATGAGTGAGTTGCACTGAAAAACTTAGAATATAAGAAACGCACAGTGTAGTACATAGTATATGAGTGAGTTGCACTGAAAAACTTAGAATATAAGAAACACACAGTGTAGTACATAGTATATGAGTGAGTTGCACTGAAAAAGTTAGAATTTAAGAAACGCACAGTGTAGTACATAGTATATGAGTGAGTTGCACTGAAAAACTTAGAATATAAGAAACGCACAGTATAGTACATAGTATATGAGTGAGTTGCACTCAAAAACTTAGAATATAAGAAACGCACAGTGTAGTACATAGTATATGAGTGAGTTGCACTGAAAAACTTAGAATTTAAGAAACGCACAGTGTAGTACATAGTATATGAGTGAGTTGCACTGAAAAACTTAGAATATAAGAAACGCACAGTGTAGTACATAGTATATTAGTGAGTTGCACTGAAAAACTTAGAATATAAGAAACGCACAGTGTAGTACATAGTATATGAGTGAGTTGCACTGAAAAACTTAGAATATAAGAAACGCCCAGTGTAGTACATAGTATATGAGTGAGTTGCACTGAAAAACTTAGAATTTACTGAAAAACCCGCATTACACGAAATGCACAGTGTAGCACATAGTATATGAGTGAGTTGCACTGAAAAACTTAGAATATAAGAAACGCACAGTGTAGTACATAGTATATGAGTGAGTTGCACTGAAAAACTTAGAATATAAGAAACGCACAGTGTAGTACATAGTATATGAGTGAGTTGCACTGAAAAACTTAGAATATAAGAAACGCACAGTGTAGTACATAGTATATGAGTGAGTTGCACTGAAAAACTTAGAATTTACTGAAAAACCCGCATTACACGAAATGCACAGTGTAGCACATAGTATATGAGTGAGTTGCACTGAAAAACTTAGAATATAAGAAACGCACAGTGTAGTACATAGTATATGAGTGAGTTGCACTGAAAAACTTAGAATATAAGAAACGCACAGTGTAGTACATAGTATATGAGTGAGTTGCACTGAAAAACTTAGAATTTAAGAAACGCACAGTGTAGTACATAGTATATGAGTGAGTTGCACTGAAAAACTTAGAATTTAAGAAACGCACAGTGTAGTACATAGTATATGAGTGAGTTGCACTGAAAAACTTAGAATATAAGAAACGCACAGTGTAGTACATAGTATATGAGCGAGTCGCACTGAAAAACTTAGAATATAAGAAACGCACAGTGTAGTACATAGTATATGAGTGAGTTGCACTGAAAAACTTAGAATATAAGAAACGCACAGTGTAGTACATAGTATATGAGTGAGTTGCACTGAAAAACTTAGAATATAAGAAACGCACAGTGTAGTACATAGTATATGAGTGAGTTGCACTGAAAAACTTAGATTATAAGAAACGCACATATAGTACATAGTATATGAATGAGTTGCACTGAAAAACTTAGAATTTACTGAAAAACCCGCATTACACGAAATGCACAGTGTAGTACATAGTATATGAGTGAGTTGCACTGAAAAACTTAGAATATAAGAAACGCACAGTGTAGTACATAGTATATGAGTGAGTTGCACTGAAAAACTTAGAATATAAGAAACGCACAGTGTAGTACATAGTATATGAGTGAGTTGCACTGAAAAACTTAGAATATAAGAAACGCACAGTGTAGTACATAGTATACGAGTGAGTTGCACTGAAAAACTTAGAATATAAGAAACGCACAGTGTAGTACATAGTATATGAGTGAGTTGCACTGAAAAACTTAGAATATAAGAAACGCACAGTGTAGTACATAGTATATGAGTGAGTTGCACTGAAAAACTTAGAATTTACTGAAAAACCCACATTACACGAAATGCACAGTGTAGTACATAGTATATGAGTGAGTTGCACTGAAAAACTTAAAATATAAGAAACGCACAGTGTAGTACATAATATATGAGTGAGTTAAACTGAAAAACTTAGAATATAAGAAACGCATAGTGTAGTACATAGTATATGAGTGAGTTGCACTGAAAAACTTAGAATATAAGAAACGCACAGTGTAGTACATAGTATATGAGTGAGTTGCACTGAAAAACTTAGAATATAAGAAACGCACAGTGTAGTACATAGTATATGAGTGAGTTGCACTGAAAAACTTAGAATATAAGAAAAGCACAGTGTAGTACATAGTATATGAGTGAGTTGCACTGAAAAACTTAGAATATAAGAAACGCACAGTGTAGTACATAGTATATGAGTGAGTTGCACTGAAAAACTTAGAATATAAGAAACGCACATATAGTACATAGTGTATGAATGAGTTGCACTGAAAAACTTAAAATTTACTGAAAAACCCGCATTACACGAAATGCACAGTGTAGTACATAGTATATGATTGAGTTGCACTGAAAAACTTAGAATTTACTGAAAAACCCGCATTACACGAAATGCACAGTGTAGTACATAGTATATGAGTGAGTTGCACTAAAAAACTTAGAATATAAGAAACGCACAGTGTAGTACATAGTATATGAGTGAGTTGCACTGAAAAACTTAGAATATAAGAAACGCACAGTGTAGTACATAGTATATGAGTGAGTTGCACTGAAAAACTTAGAATTTACTGAAAAACCCGCATTACACGAAATGCACAGTGTAGCACATAGTATATGAGTGAGTTGCACTGAAAAACTTAGAATATAAGAAACGCACAGTGTAGTACATAGTATATGAGTGAGTTGCACTGAAAAACTTAGAATATAAGAAACGCACAGTGTAGTACATAGTATATGAGTGAGTTGCACTGAAAAACTTAGAATATAAGAAACGCACAGTGTAGTACATAGTATATGAGTGAGTTGCACTGAAAAACTTAGAATATAAGAAACGCACAGTGTAGTACATAGTATATGAGTGAGTTGCACTGAAAAACTTAGAATTTAATGAAAAACCCGCATTACACGAAATGCACAGTGTAGTACATAGTATATGAGTGAGTTGCACTGAAAAACTTAGAATATAAGAAACGCACAGTGTAGTACATAGTATATGAGTGAGTTAAACTGAAAAACTTAGAATATAAGAAACGCATAGTGTAGTACATAGTATATGAGTGAGTTGCACTGAAAAACTTAGAATATAAGAAACGCACAGTGTAGTACATAGTATATGAGTGAGTTGCACTCAAAAACTTAGAATATAAGAAACGCATATATAGTACATAGTATATGAATGAGTTGCACTGAAAAACAGAATTTACTGAAAAAATCGCATTACACGAAATGCACAGTGTAGTACATAGTATATGAGTGAGTTGCACTGAAAAACTTAGAATATAAGAAACGCATAGTGTAGTACATAGTATATGAGTGAGTTGCACTGAAAAACTTAGAATATAAGAAACGCACAGTGTAGTACATAGTATATGAGTGAGTTGCACTGAAAAACTTAGAATATAAGAAACGCACAGTGTAGTACATAGTATATGAGTGAGTTGCACTGAAAAACTTAGAATTTAAGAAAGGCACAGTGTAGTACATAGTATATGAGTGAGTTGTACTGAAAAACTTAGAATTTAAGAAACGCACAGTGTAGTACATAGTATATGAGTGAGTTGCACTGAAAAACTTAGAATATAAGAAACGCACAGTATAGTACATAGTATATGAGCGAGTCGCACTGAAAAACTTAGAATATAAGAAACGCACAGTGTAGTACATAGTATATGAGTGAGTTGCACTGAAAAACTTAGAATATAAGAAACGCACAGTGTAGTACATAGTATATGAGTGAGTTGCACTGAAAAACTTAGAATTTACTGAAAAACCCGCATTACACGAAATGCACAGTGTAGTACATAGTATATGAGTGAGTTGCACTGAAAAACTTAGAATATAAGAAACGCACAGTGTAGTACATAGTATATGAGTGAGTTGCACTGAAAAACTTAGAATATAAGAAACGCACAGTGTAGTACATAGTATATGAGTGAGTTGCACTGAAAAACTTAGAATATAAGAAACGCACAGTGTAGTACATAGTATATGAGTGAGTTGCACTGAAAAACTTAGAATATAAGAAACGCACAGTGTAGTACATAGTATATGAATGAGTTGCACTGAAAAACAGAATTTACTGAAAAAATCGCATTACACGAAATGCACAGTGTAGTACATAGTATATGAGTGAGTTGCACTGAAAAACTTAGAATATAAGAAACGCATAGTGTAGTACATAGTATATGAGTGAGTTGCACTGAAAAACTTAGAATATAAGAAACGCACAGTGTAGTACATAGTATATGAGTGAGTTGCACTGAAAAACTTAGAATATAAGAAACGCACAGTGTAGTACATAGTATATGAGTGAGTTGCACTGAAAAACTTAGAATTTAAGAAAGGCACAGGGTAGTACATAGTATATGAGTGAGTTGCACTGAAAAACTTAGAATTTAAGAAACGCACAGTGTAGTACATAGTATATGAGTGAGTTGCACTGAAAAACTTAGAATATAAGAAACGCACAGTGTAGTACATAGTATATGAGCAAGTCGCACTGAAAAACTTAGAATATAAGAAACGCACAGTGTAGTACATAGTATATGAGTGAGTTGCACTGAAAAACTTAGAATATAAGAAACGCACAGTGTAGTACATAGTATATGAGTGAGTTGCACTGAAAAACTTAGAATATAAGAAACGCACATATAGTACATAGTATATGAATGAGTTGCACTGAAAAACTTAGAATTTCCTGAAAAACCCGCATTACACGAAATGCACAGTGTAGTACATAGTATATGAGTGAGTTGCACTGAAAAACTTAGAATATAAGAAACGCACAGTGTAGTACATAGTATATGAGTGAGTTGCACTGAAAAACTTAGAATATAAGAAACGCACAGTGTAGTACATAGTATATGAGTGAGTTGCACTGAAAAACTTAGAATATAAGAAACGCACAGTGTAGTACATAGTATATGAGTGAGTTGCACTGAAAAACTTAGAATATAAGAAATGCACAGTGTAGTACATAGTATATGAGTGAGTTGCACTGAAAAACTTAGAATTTAAGAATCGCACAGTGTAGTACATAGTATATGAGTGAGTTGCACTGAAAAACTTAGAATATAAGAAACGCACAGTGTAGTACATAGTATATGAGCAAGTCGCACTGAAAAACTTAGAATATAAGAAACGCACAGTGTAGTACATAGTATATGAGTGAGTTGCACTGAAAAACTTAGAATATAAGAAACGCACAGTGTAGTACATAGTATATGAGTGAGTTGCACTGAAAAACTTAGAATATAAGAAACGCACAGTGTAGTACATAGTATATGAGTGAGTTGCACTGAAAAACTTAGAATATAAGAAACGCACATATAGTACATAGTATATGAATGAGTTGCACTGAAAAACTTAGAATTTACTGAAAAACCCGCATTACACGAAATGCACAGTGTAGTACATAGTATATGAGTGAGTTGCACTGAAAAACTTAGAATATAAGAAACGCACAGTGTAGTACATAGTATATGAGTGAGTTGCACTGAAAAACTTAGAATATAAGAAACGCACAGTGTAGTACATAGTATATGAGTGAGTTGCACTGAAAAACTTAGAATATAAGAAACGCACAGTGTAGTACATAGTATATGAGTGAGTTGCACTGAAAAACTTAGAATATAAGAAAAGCACAGTGTAGTACATAGTATATGAGTGAGTTGCACTGAAAAACTTAGAATTTACTGAAAAACCCGCATTACACGAAATGCACAGTGTAGTACATAGTATATGAGTGAGTTGCACTGAAAAACTTAAAATATAAGAAACGCACAGTGTAGTACATAGTATATGAGTGAGTTAAACTGAAAAACTTAGAATATAAGAAACGCATAGTGTAGTACATAGTATATGAGTGAGTTGCACTGAAAAACTTAGAATATAAGAAACGCACAGTGTAGTACATAGTATATGAGTGAGTTGCATTGAAAAACTTAGAATATAAGAAACGCACAGTGTAGTACATAGTATATGAGTGAGTTGCACTGAAAAACTTAGCATATAAGAAAAGCACAGTGTAGTACATAGTATATGAGTGAGTTGCACTGAAAAACTTAGAATATAAGAAACGCACAGTGTAGTACATAGTATATGAGTGAGTTGCACTGAAAAACTTAGAATATAAGAAACGCACATATAGTACATAGTGTATGAATGAGTTGCACTGAAAAACTTAGAATTTACTGAAAAACCCGCATTACACGAAATGCACAGTGTAGTACATAGTATATGAGTGAGTTGCACTGAAAAACTTAGAATTTACTGAAAAACCCGCATTACACGAAATGCACAGTGTAGTACATAGTATATGAGTGAGTTGCACTGAAAAACTTAGAATATAAGAAACGCACAGTGTAGTACATAGTATATGAGTGAGTTGCACTGAAAAACTTAGAATATAAGAAACACACAGTGTAGTACATAGTATATGAGTGAGTTGCACTGAAAAAGTTAGAATTTAAGAAACGCACAGTGTAGTACATAGTATATGAGTGAGTTGCACTGAAAAACTTAGAATATAAGAAACGCACAGTATAGTACATAGTATATGAGTGAGTTGCACTCAAAAACTTAGAATATAAGAAACGCACAGTGTAGTACATAGTATATGAGTGAGTTGCACTGAAAAACTTAGAATTTAAGAAACGCACAGTGTAGTACATAGTATATGAGTGAGTTGCACTGAAAAACTTAGAATATAAGAAACGCACAGTGTAGTACATAGTATATTAGTGAGTTGCACTGAAAAACTTAGAATATAAGAAACGCACAGTGTAGTACATAGTATATGAGTGAGTTGCACTGAAAAACTTAGAATATAAGAAACGCCCAGTGTAGTACATAGTATATGAGTGAGTTGCACTGAAAAACTTAGAATTTACTGAAAAACCCGCATTACACGAAATGCACAGTGTAGCACATAGTATATGAGTGAGTTGCACTGAAAAACTTAGAATATAAGAAACGCACAGTGTAGTACATAGTATATGAGTGAGTTGCACTGAAAAACTTAGAATATAAGAAACGCACAGTGTAGTACATAGTATATGAGTGAGTTGCACTGAAAAACTTAGAATATAAGAAACGCACAGTGTAGTACATAGTATATGAGTGAGTTGCACTGAAAAACTTAGAATTTACTGAAAAACCCGCATTACACGAAATGCACAGTGTAGCACATAGTATATGAGTGAGTTGCACTGAAAAACTTAGAATATAAGAAACGCACAGTGTAGTACATAGTATATGAGTGAGTTGCACTGAAAAACTTAGAATATAAGAAACGCACAGTGTAGTACATAGTATATGAGTGAGTTGCACTGAAAAACTTAGAATTTAAGAAACGCACAGTGTAGTACATAGTATATGAGTGAGTTGCACTGAAAAACTTAGAATTTAAGAAACGCACAGTGTAGTACATAGTATATGAGTGAGTTGCACTGAAAAACTTAGAATATAAGAAACGCACAGTGTAGTACATAGTATATGAGCGAGTCGCACTGAAAAACTTAGAATATAAGAAACGCACAGTGTAGTACATAGTATATGAGTGAGTTGCACTGAAAAACTTAGAATATAAGAAACGCACAGTGTAGTACATAGTATATGAGTGAGTTGCACTGAAAAACTTAGAATATAAGAAACGCACAGTGTAGTACATAGTATATGAGTGAGTTGCACTGAAAAACTTAGATTATAAGAAACGCACATATAGTACATAGTATATGAATGAGTTGCACTGAAAAACTTAGAATTTACTGAAAAACCCGCATTACACGAAATGCACAGTGTAGTACATAGTATATGAGTGAGTTGCACTGAAAAACTTAGAATATAAGAAACGCACAGTGTAGTACATAGTATATGAGTGAGTTGCACTGAAAAACTTAGAATATAAGAAACGCACAGTGTAGTACATAGTATATGAGTGAGTTGCACTGAAAAACTTAGAATATAAGAAACGCACAGTGTAGTACATAGTATACGAGTGAGTTGCACTGAAAAACTTAGAATATAAGAAACGCACAGTGTAGTACATAGTATATGAGTGAGTTGCACTGAAAAACTTAGAATATAAGAAACGCACAGTGTAGTACATAGTATATGAGTGAGTTGCACTGAAAAACTTAGAATTTACTGAAAAACCCACATTACACGAAATGCACAGTGTAGTACATAGTATATGAGTGAGTTGCACTGAAAAACTTAAAATATAAGAAACGCACAGTGTAGTACATAATATATGAGTGAGTTAAACTGAAAAACTTAGAATATAAGAAACGCATAGTGTAGTACATAGTATATGAGTGAGTTGCACTGAAAAACTTAGAATATAAGAAACGCACAGTGTAGTACATAGTATATGAGTGAGTTGCACTGAAAAACTTAGAATATAAGAAACGCACAGTGTAGTACATAGTATATGAGTGAGTTGCACTGAAAAACTTAGAATATAAGAAAAGCACAGTGTAGTACATAGTATATGAGTGAGTTGCACTGAAAAACTTAGAATATAAGAAACGCACAGTGTAGTACATAGTATATGAGTGAGTTGCACTGAAAAACTTAGAATATAAGAAACGCACATATAGTACATAGTGTATGAATGAGTTGCACTGAAAAACTTAAAATTTACTGAAAAACCCGCATTACACGAAATGCACAGTGTAGTACATAGTATATGATTGAGTTGCACTGAAAAACTTAGAATTTACTGAAAAACCCGCATTACACGAAATGCACAGTGTAGTACATAGTATATGAGTGAGTTGCACTAAAAAACTTAGAATATAAGAAACGCACAGTGTAGTACATAGTATATGAGTGAGTTGCACTGAAAAACTTAGAATATAAGAAACGCACAGTGTAGTACATAGTATATGAGTGAGTTGCACTGAAAAACTTAGAATTTACTGAAAAACCCGCATTACACGAAATGCACAGTGTAGCACATAGTATATGAGTGAGTTGCACTGAAAAACTTAGAATATAAGAAACGCACAGTGTAGTACATAGTATATGAGTGAGTTGCACTGAAAAACTTAGAATATAAGAAACGCACAGTGTAGTACATAGTATATGAGTGAGTTGCACTGAAAAACTTAGAATATAAGAAACGCACAGTGTAGTACATAGTATATGAGTGAGTTGCACTGAAAAACTTAGAATATAAGAAACGCACAGTGTAGTACATAGTATATGAGTGAGTTGCACTGAAAAACTTAGAATTTAATGAAAAACCCGCATTACACGAAATGCACAGTGTAGTACATAGTATATGAGTGAGTTGCACTGAAAAACTTAGAATATAAGAAACGCACAGTGTAGTACATAGTATATGAGTGAGTTAAACTGAAAAACTTAGAATATAAGAAACGCATAGTGTAGTACATAGTATATGAGTGAGTTGCACTGAAAAACTTAGAATATAAGAAACGCACAGTGTAGTACATAGTATATGAGTGAGTTGCACTCAAAAACTTAGAATATAAGAAACGCATATATAGTACATAGTATATGAATGAGTTGCACTGAAAAACAGAATTTACTGAAAAAATCGCATTACACGAAATGCACAGTGTAGTACATAGTATATGAGTGAGTTGCACTGAAAAACTTAGAATATAAGAAACGCATAGTGTAGTACATAGTATATGAGTGAGTTGCACTGAAAAACTTAGAATATAAGAAACGCACAGTGTAGTACATAGTATATGAGTGAGTTGCACTGAAAAACTTAGAATATAAGAAACGCACAGTGTAGTACATAGTATATGAGTGAGTTGCACTGAAAAACTTAGAATTTAAGAAAGGCACAGTGTAGTACATAGTATATGAGTGAGTTGTACTGAAAAACTTAGAATTTAAGAAACGCACAGTGTAGTACATAGTATATGAGTGAGTTGCACTGAAAAACTTAGAATATAAGAAACGCACAGTATAGTACATAGTATATGAGCGAGTCGCACTGAAAAACTTAGAATATAAGAAACGCACAGTGTAGTACATAGTATATGAGTGAGTTGCACTGAAAAACTTAGAATATAAGAAACGCACAGTGTAGTACATAGTATATGAGTGAGTTGCACTGAAAAACTTAGAATATAAGAAAAGCACAGTGTAGTACATAGTATATGAGTGAGTTGCACTGAAAAACTTAGAATATAAGAAACGCACAGTGTAGTACATAGTATATGAGTGAGTTGCACTGAAAAACTTAGAATATAAGAAACGCACATATAGTACATAGTGTATGAATGAGTTGCACTGAAAAACTTAAAATTTACTGAAAAACCCGCATTACACGAAATGCACAGTGTAGTACATAGTATATGAGTGAGTTGCACTGAAAAACTTAGAATTTACTGAAAAACCCGCATTACACGAAATGCACAGTGTAGTACATAGTATATGAGTGAGTTGCACTGAAAAACTTAGAATATAAGAAACGCACAGTGTAGTACATAGTATATGAGTGAGTTGCACTGAAAAACTTAGAATATAAGAAACGCACAGTGTAGTACATAGTATATGAGTGAGTTGCACTGAAAAACTTAGAATTTACTGAAAAACCCGCATTACACGAAATGCACAGTGTAGCACATAGTATATGAGTGAGTTGCACTGAAAAACTTAGAATATAAGAAACGCACAGTGTAGTACATAGTATATGAGTGAGTTGCACTGAAAAACTTAGAATATAAGAAACGCACAGTGTAGTACATAGTATATGAGTGAGTTGCACTGAAAAACTTAGAATATAAGAAACGCACAGTGTAGTACATAGTATATGAGTGAGTTGCAATGAAAAACTTAGAATATAAGAAACGCACAGTGTAGTACATAGTATATGAGTGAGTTAAACTGAAAAACTTAGAATATAAGAAACGCATAGTGTAGTACATAGTATATGAGTGAGTTGCACTGAAAAACTTAGAATATAAGAAACGCACAGTGTAGTACATAGTATATGAGTGAGTTGCACTGAAAAACTTAGAATATAAGAAACGCACATATAGTACATAGTATATGAATGAGTTGCACTGAAAAACTTAGAATTTACTGAAAAACCCGCATTACACGAAATGCACAGTGTAGTACATAGTATATGAGTGAGTTGCACTGAAAAACTTAGAATATAAGAAACGCACAGTGTAGTACATAGTATATGAGTGAGTTGCACTGAAAAACTTAGAATATAAGAAACGCACAGTGTAGTACATAGTATATGAGTGAGTTGCACTGAAAAACTTAGAATATAAGAAACGCACAGTGTAGTACATAGTATATGAGTGAGTTGCACTGAAAAACTTAGAATATAAGAAACGCACAGTGTAGTACATAGTATATGAGTGAGTTGCACTGAAAAACTTAGAATTTAAGAAACGCACAGTGTAGTACATAGTATATGAGTGAGTTGCACTGAAAAACTTAGAATATAAGAAACGCACAGTGTAGTACATAGTATATGAGCGAGTCGCACTGAAAAACTTAGAATATAAGAAACGCACAGTGTAGTACATAGTATATGAGTGAGTTGCACTGAAAAACTTAGAATATAAGAAACGCACAGTGTAGTACATAGTATATGAGTGAGTTGCACTGAAAAACTTAGAATATAAGAAACGCACATATAGTACATAGTATATGAATGAGTTGCACTGAAAAACTTAGAATTTACTGAAAAACCCGCATTACACGAAATGCACAGTGTAGTACATAGTATATGAGTGAGTTGCACTGAAAAACTTAGAATATAAGAAACGCACAGTGTAGTACATAGTATATGAGTGAGTTGCACTGAAAAACTTAGAATATAAGAAACGCACAGTGTAGTACATAGTATATGAGTGAGTTGCACTGAAAAACTTAGAATATAAGAAACGCACAGTGTAGTACATAGTATATGAGTGAGTTGCACTGAAAAACTTAGAATATAAGAAACGCACAGTGTAGTACATAGTATATGAGTGAGTTGCACTGAAAAACTTAGAATATAAGAAACGCACAGTGTAGTACATAGTATATGAGTGAGTTGCACTGAAAAACTTAGAATATAAGAAACGCACAGTGTAGTACATAGTATATGAATGAGTTGCACTGAAAAACTTAGAATATAAGAAAAGCACAGTGTAGTACATAGTATATGAGTGAGTTGCACTGAAAAACTTAGAATATAAGAAACGCACAGTGTAGTACATAGTATATGAGTGAGTTGCACTGAAAAACTTAGAATATAAGAAACGCACATATAGTACATAGTGTATGAATGAGTTGCACTGAAAAACTTAGAATTTACTGAAAAACCCGCATTACACGAAATGCACAGTGTAGTACATAGTATATGAGTGAGTTGCACTGAAAAACTTAGAATTTACTGAAAAACCCGCATTACACGAAATGCACAGTGTAGTACATAGTATATGAGTGAGTTGCACTGAAAAACTTAGAATATAAGAAACGCACAGTGTAGTACATAGTATATGAGTGAGTTGCACTGAAAAACTTAGAATATAAGAAACGCACAGTGTAGTACATAGTATATGAGTGAGTTTCACTGAAAAAGTTAGAATTTAAGAAACGCACAGTGTAGTACATAGTATATGAGTGAGTTGCACTGAAAAACTTAGAATATAAGAAACGCACAGTATAGTACATAGTATATGAGTGAGTTGCACTCAAAAACTTAGAATATAAGAAACGCACAGTGTAGTACATAGTATATGAGTGAGTTGCACTGAAAAACTTAGAATTTAAGAAACGCACAGTGTAGTACATAGTATATGAGTGAGTTGCACTGAAAAACTTAGAATATAAGAAACGCACAGTGTAGTACATAGTATATGAGTGAGTTGCACTGAAAAACTTAGAATATAAGAAACGCACAGTGTAGTACATAGTATATGAGTGAGTTGCACTGAAAAACTTAGAATATAAGAAACGCACAGTGTAGTACATAGTATATGAGTGAGTTGCTCTGAAAAACTTAGAATTTACTGAAAAACCCGCATTACACGAAATGCACAGTGTAGCACATAGTATATGAGTGAGTTGCACTGAAAAACTTAGAATATAAGAAACGCACAGTGTAGTACATAGTATATGAGTGAGTTGCACTGAAAAACTTAGAATATAAGAAACGCACAGTGTAGTACATAGTATATGAGTGAGTTGCACTGAAAAACGTAGAATATAAGAAACGCACAGTGTAGTACATAGTATATGAGTGAGTTGCACTGAAAAACTTAGAATATAAGAAACGCACAGTGTAGTACATAGTATATGAATGAGTTGCACTGAAAAACTTAGAATATAAGAAAAGCAGAGTGTAGTACATAGTATATGAGTGAGTTGCACTGAAAAACTTAGAATATAAGAAACGCACAGTGTAGTACATAGTATATGAGTGAGTTGCACTGAAAAACTTAGAATATAAGAAACGAACATATAGTACATAGTGTATGAATGAGTTGCACTGAAAAACTTAGAATTTACTGAAAAACCCGCATTACACGAAATGCACAGTGTAGTACATAGTATATGAGTGAGTTGCACTGAAAAACTTAGAATTTACTGAAAAACCCGCATTACACGAAATGCACAGTGTAGTACATAGTATATGAGTGAGTTGCACTGAAAAACTTAGAATATAAGAAACGCACAGTGTAGTACATAGTATATGAGTGAGTTGCACTGAAAAACTTAGAATATAAGAAACGCACAGTGTAGTATATAGTATATGAGTGAGTTGCACTGAAAAAGTTAGAATTTAAGAAACGCACAGTGTAGTACATAGTATATGAGTGAGTTGCACTGAAAAACTTAGAATATAAGAAACGCACAGTATAGTACATAGTATATGAGTGAGTTGCACTCAAAAACTTAGAATATAAGAAACGCACAGTGTAGTACATAGTATATGAGTGAGTTGCACTGAAAAACTTAGAATTTAAGAAACGCACAGTGTAGTACATAGTATATGAGTGAGTTGCACTGAAAAACTTAGAATATAAGAAACGCACATATAGTACATAGTGTATGAATGAGTTGCACTGAAAAACTTAGAATTTACTGAAAAACCCGCATTACACGAAATGCACAGTGTAGTACATAGTATATGAGTGAGTTGCACTGAAAAACTTAGAATTTACTGAAAAACCCGCATTACACGAAATGCACAGTGTAGTACATAGTATATGAGTGAGTTGCACTGAAAAACTTAGAATATAAGAAACGCACAGTGTAGTACATAGTATATGAGTGAGTTGCACTGAAAAACTTAGAATATAAGAAACGCACAGTGTAGTACATAGTATATGAGTGAGTTTCACTGAAAAAGTTAGAATTTAAGAAACGCACAGTGTAGTACATAGTATATGAGTGAGTTGCACTGAAAAACTTAGAATATAAGAAACGCACAGTATAGTACATAGTATATGAGTGAGTTGCACTCAAAAACTTAGAATATAAGAAACGCACAGTGTAGTACATAGTATATGAGTGAGTTGCACTGAAAAACTTAGAATTTAAGAAACGCACAGTGTAGTACATAGTATATGAGTGAGTTGCACTGAAAAACTTAGAATATAAGAAACGCACAGTGTAGTACATAGTATATGAGTGAGTTGCACTGAAAAACTTAGAATATAAGAAACGCACAGTGTAGTACATAGTATATGAGTGAGTTGCACTGAAAAACTTAGAATATAAGAAACGCACAGTGTAGTACATAGTATATGAGTGAGTTGCTCTGAAAAACTTAGAATTTACTGAAAAACCCGCATTACACGAAATGCACAGTGTAGCACATAGTATATGAGTGAGTTGCACTGAAAAACTTAGAATATAAGAAACGCACAGTGTAGTACATAGTATATGAGTGAGTTGCACTGAAAAACTTAGAATATAAGAAACGCACAGTGTAGTACATAGTATATGAGTGAGTTGCACTGAAAAACGTAGAATATAAGAAACGCACAGTGTAGTACATAGTATATGAGTGAGTTGCACTGAAAAACTTAGAATATAAGAAACGCACAGTGTAGTACATAGTATATGAATGAGTTGCACTGAAAAACTTAGAATATAAGAAAAGCAGAGTGTAGTACATAGTATATGAGTGAGTTGCACTGAAAAACTTAGAATATAAGAAACGCACAGTGTAGTACATAGTATATGAGTGAGTTGCACTGAAAAACTTAGAATATAAGAAACGAACATATAGTACATAGTGTATGAATGAGTTGCACTGAAAAACTTAGAATTTACTGAAAAACCCGCATTACACGAAATGCACAGTGTAGTACATAGTATATGAGTGAGTTGCACTGAAAAACTTAGAATTTACTGAAAAACCCGCATTACACGAAATGCACAGTGTAGTACATAGTATATGAGTGAGTTGCACTGAAAAACTTAGAATATAAGAAACGCACAGTGTAGTACATAGTATATGAGTGAGTTGCACTGAAAAACTTAGAATATAAGAAACGCACAGTGTAGTATATAGTATATGAGTGAGTTGCACTGAAAAAGTTAGAATTTAAGAAACGCACAGTGTAGTACATAGTATATGAGTGAGTTGCACTGAAAAACTTAGAATATAAGAAACGCACAGTATAGTACATAGTATATGAGTGAGTTGCACTCAAAAACTTAGAATATAAGAAACGCACAGTGTAGTACATAGTATATGAGTGAGTTGCACTGAAAAACTTAGAATTTAAGAAACGCACAGTGTAGTACATAGTATATGAGTGAGTTGCACTGAAAAACTTAGAATATAAGAAACGCACAGTGTAGTACATAGTATATGAGTGAGTTGCACTGAAAAACTTAGAATTTAAGAAACGCACAGTGTAGTACATAGTATATGAGTGAGTTGCACTGAAAAACTTAGAATTTAAGAAACGCACAGTGTAGTACATAGTATATGAGTGAGTTGCACTGAAAAACTTAGAATATAAGAAACGCACAGTGTAGTACATAGTATATGAGCGAGTCGCACTGAAAAACTTAGAATATAAGAAACGCACAGTGTAGTACATAGTATATGAGTGAGTTGCACTGAAAAACTTAGAATATAAGAAACGCACAGTGTAGTACATAGTATATGAGTGAGTTGCACTGAAAAACTTAGAATATAAGAAACGCACATATAGTACATAGTATATGAATGAGTTGCACTGAAAAACTTAGAATTTACTGAAAAACCCGCATTACACGAAATGCACAGTGTAGTACATAGTATATGAGTGAGTTGCACTGAAAAACTTAGAATATAAGAAACGCACAGTGTAGTATATAGTATATGAGTGAGTTGCACTGAAAAACTTAGAATATAAGAAACGCACAGTGTAGTACATAGTATATGAGTGAGTTGCACTGAAAAACTTAGAATATAAGAAACGCACAGTGTAGTACATAGTATATGAGTGAGTTGCACTGAAAAACTTAGAATATAAGAAACGCACAGTGTAGTACATAGTATATGAGTCAGTTGCACTGAAAAACTTAGAATATAAGAAACGCACAGTGTAGTACATAGTATATGAGTGAGTTGCACTGAAAAACTTAGAATATAAGAAACGCACAGTGTAGTACATAGTATATGAATGAGTTGCACTGAAAAACTTAGAATATAAGAAAAGCACAGTGTAGTACATAGTATATGAGTGAGTTGCACTGAAAAACTTAGAATATAAGAAACGCACAGTGTAGTACATAGTATATGAGTGAGTTGCACTGAAAAACTTAGAATATAAGAAACGCACATATAGTACATTGTGTATGAATGAGTTGCACTGAAAAACTTAGAATTTACTGAAAAACCCGCATTACACGAAATGCACAGTGTAGTACATAGTATATGAGTGAGTTGCACTGAAAAACTTAGAATTTACTGAAAAACCCGCATTACACGAAATGCACAGTGTAGTACATAGTATATGAGTGAGTTGCACTGAAAAACTTAGAATATAAGAAACGCACAGTGTAGTACATAGTATATGAGTGAGTTGCACTGAAAAACTTAGAATATAAGAAACGCACAGTGTAGTACATAGTATATGAGTGAGTTGCACTGAAAAAGTTAGAATTTAAGAAACGCACAGTGTAGTACATAGTATATGAGTGAGTTGCACTGAAAAACTTAGAATATAAGAAACGCACAGTATAGTACATAGTATATGAGTGAGTTGCACTCAAAAACTTAGAATATAAGAAACGCACAGTGTAGTACATAGTATATGAGTGAGTTGCACTGAAAAACTTAGAATTTAAGAAACGCACAGTGTAGTACATAGTATATGAGTGAGTTGCACTGAAAAACTTAGAATATAAGAAACGCACAGTGTAGTACATAGTATATGAGTGAGTTGCACTGAAAAACTTAGAATATAAGAAACGCACAGTGTAGTACATAGTATATGAGTGAGTTGCACTGAAAAACTTAGAATATAAGAAACGCACAGTGTAGTACATAGTATATGAGTGAGTTGCTCTGAAAAACTTAGAATTTACTGAAAAACCCGCATTACACGAAATGCACAGTGTAGCACATAGTATATGAGTGAGTTGCACTGAAAAACTTAGAATATAAGAAACGCACAGTGTAGTACATAGTATATGAGTGAGTTGCACTGAAAAACTTAGAATATAAGAAACGCACAGTGTAGTACATAGTATATGAGTGAGTTGCACTGAAAAACGTAGAATATAAGAAACGCACAGTGTAGTACATAGTATATGAGTGAGTTGCACTGAAAAACTTAGAATATAAGAAACGCACAGTGTAGTACATAGTATATGAATGAGTTGCACTGAAAAACTTAGAATATAAGAAAAGCAGAGTGTAGTACATAGTATATGAGTGAGTTGCACTGAAAAACTTAGAATATAAGAAACGCACAGTGTAGTACATAGTATATGAGTGAGTTGCACTGAAAAACTTAGAATATAAGAAACGAACATATAGTACATAGTGTATGAATGAGTTGCACTGAAAAACTTAGAATTTACTGAAAAACCCGCATTACACGAAATGCACAGTGTAGTACATAGTATATGAGTGAGTTGCACTGAAAAACTTAGAATTTACTGAAAAACCCGCATTACACGAAATGCACAGTGTAGTACATAGTATATGAGTGAGTTGCACTGAAAAACTTAGAATATAAGAAACGCACAGTTAGTACATAGTATATGAGTGAGTTGCACTGAAAAACTTAGAATATAAGAAACGCACAGTATAGTACATAGTATATGAGTGAGTTGCACTCAAAAACTTAGAATATAAGAAACGCACAGTGTAGTACATAGTATATGAGTGAGTTGCACTGAAAAACTTAGAATTTAAGAAACGCACAGTGTAGTACATAGTATATGAGTGAGTTGCACTGAAAAACTTAGAATATAAGAAACGCACAGTGTAGTACATAGTATATGAGTGAGTTGCACTGAAAAACTTAGAATATAAGAAACGCACAGTGTAGTACATAGTATATGAGTGAGTTGCACTGAAAAACTTAGAATATAAGAAACGCACAGTGTAGTACATAGTATATGAGTGAGTTGCACTGAAAAACTTAGAATTTACTGAAAAACACGCATTACACGAAATGCACAGTGTAGCACATAGTATATGAGTGAGTTGCACTGAAAAACTTAGAATATAAGAAACGCACAGTGTAGTACATAGTATATGAGTGAGTTGCACTGAAAAACTTAGAATATAAGAAACGCACAGTGTAGTACATAGTATATGAGTGAGTTGCTCTGAAAAACTTAGAATTTACTGAAAAACCCGCATTACACGAAATGCACAGTGTAGCACATAGTATATGAGTGAGTTGCACTGAAAAACTTAGAATATAAGAAACGCACAGTGTAGTACATAGTATATGAGTGAGTTGCACTGAAAAACTTAGAATATAAGAAACGCACAGTGTAGTACATAGTATATGAGTGAGTTGCACTGAAAAACGTAGAATATAAGAAACGCACAGTGTAGTACATAGTATATGAGTGAGTTGCACTGAAAAACTTAGAATATAAGAAACGCACAGTGTAGTACTTAGTATATGAATGAGTTGCACTGAAAAACTTAGAATATAAGAAAAGCAGAGTGTAGTACATAGTATATGAGTGAGTTGCACTGAAAAACTTAGAATATAAGAAACGCACAGTGTAGTACATAGTATATGAGTGAGTTGCACTGAAAAACTTAGAATATAAGAAACGAACATATAGTACATAGTGTATGAATGAGTTGCACTGAAAAACTTAGAATTTACTGAAAAACCCGCATTACACGAAATGCACAGTGTAGTACATAGTATATGAGTGAGTTGCACTGAAAAACTTAGAATTTACTGAAAAACCCGCATTACACGAAATGCACAGTGTAGTACATAGTATATGAGTGAGTTGCACTGAAAAACTTAGAATATAAGAAACGCACAGTGTAGTACATAGTATATGAGTGAGTTGCACTGAAAAACTTAGAATATAAGAAACGCACAGTGTAGTATATAGTATATGAGTGAGTTGCACTGAAAAAGTTAGAATTTAAGAAACGCACAGTGTAGTACATAGTATATGAGTGAGTTGCACTGAAAAACTTAGAATATAAGAAACGCACAGTATAGTACATAGTATATGAGTGAGTTGCACTCAAAAACTTAGAATATAAGAAACGCACAGTGTAGTACATAGTATATGAGTGAGTTGCACTGAAAAACTTAGAATTTAAGAAACGCACAGTGTAGTACATAGTATATGAGTGAGTTGCACTGAAAAACTTAGAATATAAGAAACGCACAGTGTAGTACATAGTATATGAGTGAGTTGCACTGAAAAACTTAGAATATAAGAAACGCACAGTGTAGTACATAGTATATTAGTGAGTTGTACTGAAAAACTTAGAATATAAGAAACGCACAGTGTAGTACATAGTATATGAGTGAGTTGCACTGAAAAACTTAGAATTTACTGAAAAACCCGCATTACACGAAATGCACAGTGTAGCACATAGTATATGAGTGAGTTGCACTGAAAAACTTAGAATATAAGAAACGCACAGTGTAGTACATAGTATATGAGTGAGTTGCACTGAAAAACTTAGAATTTAAGAAACGCACAGTGTAGTACATAGTATATGAGTGAGTTGCACTGAAAAACTTAGAATATAAGAAACGCACAGTGTAGTACATAGTATATGAGTGAGTTGCACTGAAAAACTTAGAATATAAGAAACGCACAGTGTAGTACATAGTATATGAGTGAGTTGCACTGAAAAACTTAGAATATAAGAAACGCACAGTGTAGTACATAGTATATGAGTGAGTTGCTCTGAAAAACTTAGAATTTACTGAAAAACCCGCATTACACGAAATGCACAGTGTAGTACATAGTATATGAGTGAGTTGCACTGAAAAACTTAGAATATAAGAAACGCACAGTGTAGTACATAGTATATGAGTGAGTTGCACTGAAAAACTTAGAATATAAGAAACGCACAGTGTAGTACATAGTATATGAGTGAGTTGCACTGAAAAACTTAGAATATAAGAAACGCACAGTGTAGTACATAGTATATGAGTGAGTTGCACTGAAAAACTTAGAATATAAGAAACGCACAATGTAGTACATAGTATATGAGTGAGTTGCACTGAAAAACTTAGAATATAAGAAACGCACAGTGTAGTACATAGTATATGAGTGAGTTGCACTGAAAAACTTAGAATATAAGAAACGCACAGTGTAGTACATAGTATATGAATGAGTTGCACTGAAAAACTTAGAATATAAGAAAAGCACAGTGTAGTACATAGTATATGAGTGAGTTGCACTGAAAAACTTAGAATATAAGAAACGCACAGTGTAGTACATAGTATATGAGTGAGTTGCACTGAAAAACTTAGAATATAAGAAACGCACAGTGTAGTACATAGTATATGAGTGAGTTTCACTGAAAAAGTTAGAATTTAAGAAACGCACAGTGTAGTACATTGTATATGAGTGAGTTGCACTGAAAAACTTAGAATATAAGAAACGCACAGTATAGTACATAGTATATGAGTGAGTTGCACTCAAAAACTTAGAATATAAGAAACGCACAGTGTAGTACATAGTATATGAGTGAGTTGCACTGAAAAACTTAGAATTTAAGAAACGCACAGTGTAGTACATAGTATATGAGTGAGTTGCACTGAAAAACTTAGAATATAAGAAACGCACAGTGTAGTACATAGT
This sequence comes from Mus caroli, assembly GCF_978045245.1. NCBI lineage: Eukaryota > Metazoa > Chordata > Mammalia > Rodentia > Muridae > Mus > Mus caroli. Next base: position 3,628,506 of record NW_028227280.1, read on the forward strand.
ATATGAGTGAGTTGCACTGAAAAACTTAGAATATAAGAAACGCACAGTGTAGTACATAGTATATGAGTGAGTTGCACTGAAAAACTTAGAATATAAGAAACGCACAGTGTAGTACATAGTATATGAGTGAGTTGCTCTGAAAAACTTAGAATTTACTGAAAAACCCGCATTACACGAAATGCACAGTGTAGCACATAGTATATGAGTGAGTTGCACTGAAAAACTTAGAATATAAGAAACGCACAGTGTAGTACATAGTATATGAGTGAGTTGCACTGAAAAACTTAGATATAAGAAACGCACAGTGTAGTACATAGTATATGAGTGAGTTGCACTGAAAAACGTAGAATATAAGAAACGCACAGTGTAGTACATAGTATATGAGTGAGTTGCACTGAAAAACTTAGAATATAAGAAACGCACAGTGTAGTACATAGTATATGAATGAGTTGCACTGAAAAACTTAGAATATAAGAAAAGCAGAGTGTAGTACATAGTATATGAGTGAGTTGCACTGAAAAACTTAGAATATAAGAAACGCACAGTGTAGTACATAGTATATGAGTGAGTTGCACTGAAAAACTTAGAATATAAGAAACGAACATATAGTACATAGTGTATGAATGAGTTGCACTGAAAAACTTAGAATTTACTGAAAAACCCGCATTACACGAAATGCACAGTGTAGTACATAGTATATGAGTGAGTTGCACTGAAAAACTTAGAATTTACTGAAAAACCCGCATTACACGAAATGCACAGTGTAGTACATAGTATATGAGTGAGTTGCACTGAAAAACTTAGAATATAAGAAACGCACAGTGTAGTACATAGTATATGAGTGAGTTGCACTGAAAAACTTAGAATATAAGAAACGCACAGTGTAGTATATAGTATATGAGTGAGTTGCACTGAAAAAGTTAGAATTTAAGAAACGCACAGTGTAGTACATAGTATATGAGTGAGTTGCACTGAAAAACTTAGAATATAAGAAACGCACAGTATAGTACATAGTATATGAGTGAGTTGCACTCAAAAACTTAGAATATAAGAAACGCACAGTGTAGTACATAGTATATGAGTGAGTTGCACTGAAAAACTTAGAATTTAAGAAACGCACAGTGTAGTACATAGTATATGAGTGAGTTGCACTGAAAAACTTAGAATATAAGAAACGCACAGTGTAGTACATAGTATATGAGTGAGTTGCACTGAAAAACTTAGAATTTAAGAAAGGCACAGTGTAGTACATAGTATATGAGTGAGTTGCACTGAAAAACTTAGAATTTAAGAAACGCACAGTGTAGTACATAGTATATGAGTGAGTTGCACTGAAAAACTTAGAATATAAGAAACGCACAGTGTAGTACATAGTATATGAGCGAGTCGCACTGAAAAACTTAGAATATAAGAAACGCACAGTGTAGTACATAGTATATGAGTGAGTTGCACTGAAAAACTTAGAATATAAGAAACGCACAGTGTAGTACATAGTATATGAGTGAGTTGCACTGAAAAACTTAGAATATAAGAAACGCACATATAGTACATAGTATATGAATGAGTTGCACTGAAAAACTTAGAATTTACTGAAAAACCCGCATTACACGAAATGCACAGTGTAGTACATAGTATATGAGTGAGTTGCACTGAAAAACTTAGAATATAAGAAACGCACAGTGTAGTACATAGTATATGAGTGAGTTGCACTGAAAAACTTAGAATTTAAGAAAGGCACAGTGTAGTACATAGTATATGAGTGAGTTGCACTGAAAAACTTAGAATTTAAGAAACGCACAGTGTAGTACATAGTATATGAGTGAGTTGCACTGAAAAACTTAGAATATAAGAAACGCACAGTGTAGTACATAGTATATGAGCGAGTCGCACTGAAAAACTTAGAATATAAGAAACGCACAGTGTAGTACATAGTATATGAGTGAGTTGCACTGAAAAACTTAGAATATAAGAAACGCACAGTGTAGTACATAGTATATGAGTGAGTTGCACTGAAAAACTTAGAATATAAGAAACGCACATATAGTACATAGTATATGAATGAGTTGCACTGAAAAACTTAGAATTTACTGAAAAACCCGCATTACACGAAATGCACAGTGTAGTACATAGTATATGAGTGAGTTGCACTGAAAAACTTAGAATATAAGAAACGCACAGTGTAGTATATAGTATATGAGTGAGTTGCACTGAAAAACTTAGAATATAAGAAACGCACAGTGTAGTACATAGTATATGAGTGAGTTGCACTGAAAAACTTAGAATATAAGAAACGCACAGTGTAGTACATAGTATATGAGTGAGTTGCACTGAAAAACTTAGAATATAAGAAACGCACAGTGTAGTACATAGTATATGAGTCAGTTGCACTGAAAAACTTAGAATATAAGAAACGCACAGTGTAGTACATAGTATATGAGTGAGTTGCACTGAAAAACTTAGAATATAAGAAACGCACAGTGTAGTACATAGTATATGAATGAGTTGCACTGAAAAACTTAGAATATAAGAAAAGCACAGTGTAGTACATAGTATATGAGTGAGTTGCACTGAAAAACTTAGAATATAAGAAACGCACAGTGTAGTACATAGTATATGAGTGAGTTGCACTGAAAAACTTAGAATATAAGAAACGCACATATAGTACATTGTGTATGAATGAGTTGCACTGAAAAACTTAGAATTTACTGAAAAACCCGCATTACACGAAATGCACAGTGTAGTACATAGTATATGAGTGAGTTGCACTGAAAAACTTAGAATTTACTGAAAAACCCGCATTACACGAAATGCACAGTGTAGTACATAGTATATGAGTGAGTTGCACTGAAAAACTTAGAATATAAGAAACGCACAGTGTAGTACATAGTATATGAGTGAGTTGCACTCAAAAACTTAGAATATAAGAAACGCACAGTGTAGTACATAGTATATGAGTGAGTTGCACTGAAAAAGTTAGAATTTAAGAAACGCACAGTGTAGTACATAGTATATGAGTGAGTTGCACTGAAAAACTTAGAATATAAGAAACGCACAGTATAGTACATAGTATATGAGTGAGTTGCACTCAAAAACTTAGAATATAAGAAACGCACAGTGTAGTACATAGTATATGAGTGAGTTGCACTGAAAAACTTAGAATTTAAGAAACGCACAGTGTAGTACATAGTATATGAGTGAGTTGCACTGAAAAACTTAGAATATAAGAAACGCACAGTGTAGTACATAGTATATGAGTGAGTTGCACTGAAAAACTTAGAATATAAGAAACGCACAGTGTAGTACATAGTATATGAGTGAGTTGCACTGAAAAACTTAGAATATAAGAAACGCACAGTGTAGTACATAGTATATGAGTGAGTTGCTCTGAAAAACTTAGAATTTACTGAAAAACCCGCATTACACGAAATGCACAGTGTAGCACATAGTATATGAGTGAGTTGCACTGAAAAACTTAGAATATAAGAAACGCACAGTGTAGTACATAGTATATGAGTGAGTTGCACTGAAAAACTTAGAATATAAGAAACGCACAGTGTAGTACATAGTATATGAGTGAGTTGCACTGAAAAACGTAGAATATAAGAAACGCACAGTGTAGTACATAGTATATGAGTGAGTTGCACTGAAAAACTTAGAATATAAGAAACGCACAGTGTAGTACATAGTATATGAATGAGTTGCACTGAAAAACTTAGAATATAAGAAAAGCAGAGTGTAGTACATAGTATATGAGTGAGTTGCACTGAAAAACTTAGAATATAAGAAACGCACAGTGTAGTACATAGTATATGAGTGAGTTGCACTGAAAAACTTAGAATATAAGAAACGAACATATAGTACATAGTGTATGAATGAGTTGCACTGAAAAACTTAGAATTTACTGAAAAACCCGCATTACACGAAATGCACAGTGTAGTACATAGTATATGAGTGAGTTGCACTGAAAAACTTAGAATTTACTGAAAAACCCGCATTACACGAAATGCACAGTGTAGTACATAGTATATGAGTGAGTTGCACTGAAAAACTTAGAATATAAGAAACGCACAGTTAGTACATAGTATATGAGTGAGTTGCACTGAAAAACTTAGAATATAAGAAACGCACAGTGTAGTATATAGTATATGAGTGAGTTGCACTGAAAAAGTTAGAATTTAAGAAACGCACAGTGTAGTACATAGTATATGAGTGAGTTGCACTGAAAAACTTAGAATATAAGAAACGCACAGTATAGTACATAGTATATGAGTGAGTTGCACTCAAAAACTTAGAATATAAGAAACGCACAGTGTAGTACATAGTATATGAGTGAGTTGCACTGAAAAACTTAGAATTTAAGAAACGCACAGTGTAGTACATAGTATATGAGTGAGTTGCACTGAAAAACTTAGAATATAAGAAACGCACAGTGTAGTACATAGTATATGAGTGAGTTGCACTGAAAAACTTAGAATATAAGAAACGCACAGTGTAGTACATAGTATATGAGTGAGTTGCACTGAAAAACTTAGAATATAAGAAACGCACAGTGTAGTACATAGTATATGAGTGAGTTGCACTGAAAAACTTAGAATTTACTGAAAAACCCGCATTACACGAAATGCACAGTGTAGCACATAGTATATGAGTGAGTTGCACTGAAAAACTTAGAATATAAGAAACGCACAGTGTAGTACATAGTATATGAGTGAGTTGCACTGAAAAACTTAGAATATAAGAAACGCACAGTGTAGTACATAGTATATGAGTGAGTTGCTCTGAAAAACTTAGAATTTACTGAAAAACCCGCATTACACGAAATGCACAGTGTAGCACATAGTATATGAGTGAGTTGCACTGAAAAACTTAGAATATAAGAAACGCACAGTGTAGTACATAGTATATGAGTGAGTTGCACTGAAAAACTTAGAATATAAGAAACGCACAGTGTAGTACATAGTATATGAGTGAGTTGCACTGAAAAACGTAGAATATAAGAAACGCACAGTGTAGTACATAGTATATGAGTGAGTTGCACTGAAAAACTTAGAATATAAGAAACGCACAGTGTAGTACTTAGTATATGAATGAGTTGCACTGAAAAACTTAGAATATAAGAAAAGCAGAGTGTAGTACATAGTATATGAGTGAGTTGCACTGAAAAACTTAGAATATAAGAAACGCACAGTGTAGTACATAGTATATGAGTGAGTTGCACTGAAAAACTTAGAATATAAGAAACGAACATATAGTACATAGTGTATGAATGAGTTGCACTGAAAAACTTAGAATTTACTGAAAAACCCGCATTACACGAAATGCACAGTGTAGTACATAGTATATGAGTGAGTTGCACTGAAAAACTTAGAATTTACTGAAAAACCCGCATTACACGAAATGCACAGTGTAGTACATAGTATATGAGTGAGTTGCACTGAAAAACTTAGAATATAAGAAACGCACAGTGTAGTACATAGTATATGAGTGAGTTGCACTGAAAAACTTAGAATATAAGAAACGCACAGTGTAGTATATAGTATATGAGTGAGTTGCACTGAAAAAGTTAGAATTTAAGAAACGCACAGTGTAGTACATAGTATATGAGTGAGTTGCACTGAAAAACTTAGAATATAAGAAACGCACAGTATAGTACATAGTATATGAGTGAGTTGCACTCAAAAACTTAGAATATAAGAAACGCACAGTGTAGTACATAGTATATGAGTGAGTTGCACTGAAAAACTTAGAATTTAAGAAACGCACAGTGTAGTACATAGTATATGAGTGAGTTGCACTGAAAAACTTAGAATATAAGAAACGCACAGTGTAGTACATAGTATATGAGTGAGTTGCACTGAAAAACTTAGAATATAAGAAACGCACAGTGTAGTACATAGTATATTAGTGAGTTGTACTGAAAAACTTAGAATATAAGAAACGCACAGTGTAGTACATAGTATATGAGTGAGTTGCACTGAAAAACTTAGAATTTACTGAAAAACCCGCATTACACGAAATGCACAGTGTAGCACATAGTATATGAGTGAGTTGCACTGAAAAACTTAGAATATAAGAAACGCACAGTGTAGTACATAGTATATGAGTGAGTTGCACTGAAAAACTTAGAATTTAAGAAACGCACAGTGTAGTACATAGTATATGAGTGAGTTGCACTGAAAAACTTAGAATATAAGAAACGCACAGTGTAGTACATAGTATATGAGTGAGTTGCACTGAAAAACTTAGAATATAAGAAACGCACAGTGTAGTACATAGTATATGAGTGAGTTGCACTGAAAAACTTAGAATATAAGAAACGCACAGTGTAGTACATAGTATATGAGTGAGTTGCTCTGAAAAACTTAGAATTTACTGAAAAACCCGCATTACACGAAATGCACAGTGTAGCACATAGTATATGAGTGAGTTGCACTGAAAAACTTAGAATATAAGAAACGCACAGTGTAGTACATAGTATATGAGTGAGTTGCACTGAAAAACTTAGAATATAAGAAACGCACAGTGTAGTACATAGTATATGAGTGAGTTGCACTGAAAAACGTAGAATATAAGAAACGCACAGTGTAGTACATAGTATATGAGTGAGTTGCACTGAAAAACTTAGAATATAAGAAACGCACAGTGTAGTACATAGTATATGAATGAGTTGCACTGAAAAACTTAGAATATAAGAAAAGCAGAGTGTAGTACATAGTATATGAGTGAGTTGCACTGAAAAACTTAGAATATAAGAAACGCACAGTGTAGTACATAGTATATGAGTGAGTTGCACTGAAAAACTTAGAATATAAGAAACGAACATATAGTACATAGTGTATGAATGAGTTGCACTGAAAAACTTAGAATTTACTGAAAAACCCGCATTACACGAAATGCACAGTGTAGTACATAGTATATGAGTGAGTTGCACTGAAAAACTTAGAATTTACTGAAAAACCCGCATTACACGAAATGCACAGTGTAGTACATAGTATATGAGTGAGTTGCACTGAAAAACTTAGAATATAAGAAACGCACAGTGTAGTACATAGTATATGAGTGAGTTGCACTGAAAAACGTAGAATATAAGAAACGCACAGTGTAGTACATAGTATATGAGTGAGTTGCACTGAAAAACTTAGAATATAAGAAACGCACAGTGTAGTACATAGTATATGAATGAGTTGCACTGAAAAACTTAGAATATAAGAAAAGCAGAGTGTAGTACATAGTATATGAGTGAGTTGCACTGAAAAACTTAGAATATAAGAAACGCACAGTGTAGTACATAGTATATGAGTGAGTTGCACTGAAAAACTTAGAATATAAGAAACGAACATATAGTACATAGTGTATGAATGAGTTGCACTGAAAAACTTAGAATTTACTGAAAAACCCGCATTACACGAAATGCACAGTGTAGTACATAGTATATGAGTGAGTTGCACTGAAAAACTTAGAATTTACTGAAAAACCCGCATTACACGAAATGCACAGTGTAGTACATAGTATATGAGTGAGTTGCACTGAAAAACTTAGAATATAAGAAACGCACAGTGTAGTACATAGTATATGAGTGAGTTGCACTGAAAAACTTAGAATATAAGAAACGCACAGTGTAGTATATAGTATATGAGTGAGTTGCACTGAAAAAGTTAGAATTTAAGAAACGCACAGTGTAGTACATAGTATATGAGTGAGTTGCACTGAAAAACTTAGAATATAAGAAACGCACAGTATAGTACATAGTATATGAGTGAGTTGCACTCAAAAACTTAGAATATAAGAAACGCACAGTGTAGTACATAGTATATGAGTGAGTTGCACTGAAAAACTTAGAATTTAAGAAACGCACAGTGTAGTACATAGTATATGAGTGAGTTGCACTGAAAAACTTAGAATATAAGAAACGCACAGTGTAGTACATAGTATATGAGTGAGTTGCACTGAAAAACTTAGAATATAAGAAACGCACAGTGTAGTACATAGTATATTAGTGAGTTGTACTGAAAAACTTAGAATATAAGAAACGCACAGTGTAGTACATAGTATATGAGTGAGTTGCACTGAAAAACTTAGAATTTACTGAAAAACCCGCATTACACGAAATGCACAGTGTAGCACATAGTATATGAGTGAGTTGCACTGAAAAACTTAGAATATAAGAAACGCACAGTGTAGTACATAGTATATGAGTGAGTTGCACTGAAAAACTTAGAATTTAAGAAACGCACAGTGTAGTACATAGTATATGAGTGAGTTGCACTGAAAAACTTAGAATATAAGAAACGCACAGTGTAGTACATAGTATATGAGTGAGTTGCACTGAAAAACTTAGAATATAAGAAACGCACAGTGTAGTACATAGTATATGAGTGAGTTGCACTGAAAAACTTAGAATATAAGAAACGCACAGTGTAGTACATAGTATATGAGTGAGTTGCTCTGAAAAACTTAGAATTTACTGAAAAACCCGCATTACACGAAATGCACAGTGTAGCACATAGTATATGAGTGAGTTGCACTGAAAAACTTAGAATATAAGAAACGCACAGTGTAGTACATAGTATATGAGTGAGTTGCACTGAAAAACTTAGAATATAAGAAACGCACAGTGTAGTACATAGTATATGAGTGAGTTGCACTGAAAAACGTAGAATATAAGAAACGCACAGTGTAGTACATAGTATATGAGTGAGTTGCACTGAAAAACTTAGAATATAAGAAACGCACAGTGTAGTACATAGTATATGAATGAGTTGCACTGAAAAACTTAGAATATAAGAAAAGCAGAGTGTAGTACATAGTATATGAGTGAGTTGCACTGAAAAACTTAGAATATAAGAAACGCACAGTGTAGTACATAGTATATGAGTGAGTTGCACTGAAAAACTTAGAATATAAGAAACGAACATATAGTACATAGTGTATGAATGAGTTGCACTGAAAAACTTAGAATTTACTGAAAAACCCGCATTACACGAAATGCACAGTGTAGTACATAGTATATGAGTGAGTTGCACTGAAAAACTTAGAATTTACTGAAAAACCCGCATTACACGAAATGCACAGTGTAGTACATAGTATATGAGTGAGTTGCACTGAAAAACTTAGAATATAAGAAACGCACAGTGTAGTACATAGTATATGAGTGAGTTGCACTGAAAAACTTAGAATATAAGAAACGCACAGTGTAGTATATAGTATATGAGTGAGTTGCACTGAAAAAGTTAGAATTTAAGAAACGCACAGTGTAGTACATAGTATATGAGTGAGTTGCACTGAAAAACTTAGAATATAAGAAACGCACAGTATAGTACATAGTATATGAGTGAGTTGCACTCAAAAACTTAGAATATAAGAAACGCACAGTGTAGTACATAGTATATGAGTGAGTTGCACTGAAAAACTTAGAATTTAAGAAACGCACAGTGTAGTACATAGTATATGAGTGAGTTGCACTGAAAAACTTAGAATATAAGAAACGCACAGTGTAGTACATAGTATATGAGTGAGTTGCACTGAAAAACTTAGAATATAAGAAACGCACAGTGTAGTACATAGTATATTAGTGAGTTGTACTGAAAAACTTAGAATATAAGAAACGCACAGTGTAGTACATAGTATATGAGTGAGTTGCACTGAAAAACTTAGAATTTACTGAAAAACCCGCATTACACGAAATGCACAGTGTAGCACATAGTATATGAGTGAGTTGCACTGAAAAACTTAGAATATAAGAAACGCACAGTGTAGTACATAGTATATGAGTGAGTTGCACTGAAAAACTTAGAATTTAAGAAACGCACAGTGTAGTACATAGTATATGAGTGAGTTGCACTGAAAAACTTAGAATATAAGAAACGCACAGTGTAGTACATAGTATATGAGTGAGTTGCACTGAAAAACTTAGAATATAAGAAACGCACAGTGTAGTACATAGTATATGAGTGAGTTGCACTGAAAAACTTAGAATATAAGAAACGCACAGTGTAGTACATAGTATATGAGTGAGTTGCTCTGAAAAACTTAGAATTTACTGAAAAACCCGCATTACACGAAATGCACAGTGTAGCACATAGTATATGAGTGAGTTGCACTGAAAAACTTAGAATATAAGAAACGCACAGTGTAGTACATAGTATATGAGTGAGTTGCACTGAAAAACTTAGAATATAAGAAACGCACAGTGTAGTACATAGTATATGAGTGAGTTGCACTGAAAAACTTAGAATATAAGAAACGCACAGTGTAGTACATAGTATATGAGTGAGTTGCACTGAAAAACTTAGAATATAAGAAACGCACAGTGTAGTACATAGTATATGAATGAGTTGCACTGAAAAACTTAGAATATAAGAAAAGCACAGTGTAGTACATAGTATATGAGTGAGTTGCACTGAAAAACTTAGCATATAAGAAACGCACAGTGTAGTACATAGTATATGAGTGAGTTGCACTGAAAAACTTAGAATATAAGAAACGAACATATAGTACATAGTGTATGAATGAGTTGCACTGAAAAACTTAGAATTTACTGAAAAACCCGCATTACACGAAATGCACAGTGTAGTACATAGTATATGAGTGAGTTGCACTGAAAAACTTAGAATATAAGAAACGCACAGTGTAGTACATAGTATATGAATGAGTTGCACTGAAAAACTTAGAATTTACTGAAAAACCCGCATTACACGAAATGCACAGTGTAGTACATAGTATATGAGTGAGTTGCACTCAAAAACTTAGAATATAAGAAACGCACAGTGTAGTACATAGTATATGAGTGAGTTGCACTGAAAAACTTAGAATTTAAGAAACGCACAGTGTAGTACATAGTATATGAGTGAGTTGCACTGAAAAACTTAGAATATAAGAAACGCACAGTGTAGTACATAGTATATGAGTGAGTTGCACTGAAAAACTTAGAATATAAGAAACGCACGGTGTAGTACATAGTATATGAGTGAGTTGCACTGAAAAACTTAGAATATAAGAAACGCACAGTGTAGTACATAGTATATGAGTGAGTTGCACTGAAAAACTTAGAATTTACTGAAAAACCCGCATTACACGAAATGCACAGTGTAGCACATAGTATATGAGTGAGTTGCACTGAAAAACTTAGAATATAAGAAACGCACAGTGTAGTACATAGTATATGAGTGAGTTGCACTGAAAAACTTAGAATATAAGAAACGCACAGTGTAGTACATAGTATATGAGTGAGTTGCACTGAAAAACTTAGAATATAAGAAACGCACAGTGTAGTACATAGTATATGAGTGAGTTGCACTGAAAAACTTAGAATATAAGAAACGCACAGTGTAGTACATAGTATATGAGTGAGTTGCACTGAAAAACTTAGAATATAAGAAACGCACAGTGTAGTACATAGTATATGAGTGAGTTGCACTGAAAAACGTAGAATATAAGAAACGCACAGTGTAGTACATAGTATATGAGTGAGTTGCACTGAAAAACTTAGAATATAAGAAACGCACAGTGTAGTACATAGTATATGAATGAGTTGCACTGAAAAACTTAGAATATAAGAAAAGCAGAGTGTAGTACATAGTATATGAGTGAGTTGCACTGAAAAACTTAGAATATAAGAAACGCACAGTGTAGTACATAGTATATGAGTGAGTTGCACTGAAAAACTTAGAATATAAGAAACGAACATATAGTACATAGTGTATGAATGAGTTGCACTGAAAAACTTAGAATTTACTGAAAAACCCGCATTACACGAAATGCACAGTGTAGTACATAGTATATGAGTGAGTTGCACTGAAAAACTTAGAATTTACTGAAAAACCCGCATTACACGAAATGCACAGTGTAGTACATAGTATATGAGTGAGTTGCACTGAAAAACTTAGAATATAAGAAACGCACAGTGTAGTACATAGTATATGAGTGAGTTGCACTGAAAAACTTAGAATATAAGAAACGCACAGTGTAGTATATAGTATATGAGTGAGTTGCACTGAAAAAGTTAGAATTTAAGAAACGCACAGTGTAGTACATAGTATATGAGTGAGTTGCACTGAAAAACTTAGAATATAAGAAACGCACAGTATAGTACATAGTATATGAGTGAGTTGCACTCAAAAACTTAGAATATAAGAAACGCACAGTGTAGTACATAGTATATGAGTGAGTTGCACTGAAAAACTTAGAATTTAAGAAACGCACAGTGTAGTACATAGTATATGAGTGAGTTGCACTGAAAAACTTAGAATATAAGAAACGCACAGTGTAGTACATAGTATATGAGTGAGTTGCACTGAAAAACTTAGAATATAAGAAACGCACAGTGTAGTACATAGTATATTAGTGAGTTGTACTGAAAAACTTAGAATATAAGAAACGCACAGTGTAGTACATAGTATATGAGTGAGTTGCACTGAAAAACTTAGAATTTACTGAAAAACCCGCATTACACGAAATGCACAGTGTAGCACATAGTATATGAGTGAGTTGCACTGAAAAACTTAGAATATAAGAAACGCACAGTGTAGTACATAGTATATGAGTGAGTTGCACTGAAAAACTTAGAATTTAAGAAACGCACAGTGTAGTACATAGTATATGAGTGAGTTGCACTGAAAAACTTAGAATATAAGAAACGCACAGTGTAGTACATAGTATATGAGTGAGTTGCACTGAAAAACTTAGAATATAAGAAACGCACAGTGTAGTACATAGTATATGAGTGAGTTGCACTGAAAAACTTAGAATATAAGAAACGCACAGTGTAGTACATAGTATATGAGTGAGTTGCTCTGAAAAACTTAGAATTTACTGAAAAACCCGCATTACACGAAATGCACAGTGTAGCACATAGTATATGAGTGAGTTGCACTGAAAAACTTAGAATATAAGAAACGCACAGTGTAGTACATAGTATATGAGTGAGTTGCACTGAAAAACTTAGAATATAAGAAACGCACAGTGTAGTACATAGTATATGAGTGAGTTGCACTGAAAAACTTAGAATATAAGAAACGCACAGTGTAGTACATAGTATATGAGTGAGTTGCACTGAAAAACTTAGAATATAAGAAACGCACAGTGTAGTACATAGTATATGAATGAGTTGCACTGAAAAACTTAGAATATAAGAAAAGCACAGTGTAGTACATAGTATATGAGTGAGTTGCACTGAAAAACTTAGCATATAAGAAACGCACAGTGTAGTACATAGTATATGAGTGAGTTGCACTGAAAAACTTAGAATATAAGAAACGAACATATAGTACATAGTGTATGAATGAGTTGCACTGAAAAACTTAGAATTTACTGAAAAACCCGCATTACACGAAATGCACAGTGTAGTACATAGTATATGAGTGAGTTGCACTGAAAAACTTAGAATTTACTGAAAAACCCGCATTACACGAAATGCACAGTGTAGTACATAGTATATGAGTGAGTTGCACTGAAAAACTTAGAATATAAGAAACGCACAGTGTAGTACATAGTATATGAGTGAGTTGCACTGAAAAACTTAGAATATAAGAAACGCACAGTGTAGTATATAGTATATGAGTGAGTTGCACTGAAAAAGTTAGAATTTAAGAAACGCACAGTGTAGTACATAGTATATGAGTGAGTTGCACTGAAAAACTTAGAATATAAGAAACGCACAGTATAGTACATAGTATATGAGTGAGTTGCACTCAAAAACTTAGAATATAAGAAACGCACAGTGTAGTACATAGTATATGAGTGAGTTGCACTGAAAAACTTAGAATTTAAGAAACGCACAGTGTAGTACATAGTATATGAGTGAGTTGCACTGAAAAACTTAGAATATAAGAAACGCACAGTGTAGTACATAGTATATGAGTGAGTTGCACTGAAAAACTTAGAATATAAGAAACGCACGGTGTAGTACATAGTATATGAGTGAGTTGCACTGAAAAACTTAGAATATAAGAAACGCACAGTGTAGTACATAGTATATGAGTGAGTTGCACTGAAAAACTTAGAATTTACTGAAAAACCCGCATTACACGAAATGCACAGTGTAGCACATAGTATATGAGTGAGTTGCACTGAAAAACTTAGAATATAAGAAACGCACAGTGTAGTACATAGTATATGAGTGAGTTGCACTGAAAAACTTAGAATATAAGAAACGCACAGTGTAGTACATAGTATATGAGTGAGTTGCACTGAAAAACTTAGAATATAAGAAACGCACAGTGTAGTACATAGTATATGAGTGAGTTGCACTGAAAAACTTAGAATATAAGAAACGCACAGTGTAGTACATAGTATATGAGTGAGTTGCACTGAAAAACTTAGAATATAAGAAACGCACAGTGTAGTACATAGTATATGAGTGAGTTGCACTGAAAAACTTAGAATTTACTGAAAAACCCGCATTACACGAAATGCACAGTGTAGTACATAGTATATGAGTGAGTTGCACTGAAAAACTTAGAATATAAGAAACGCACAGTGTAGTACATAGTATATGAGTGAGTTAAACTGAAAAACTTAGAATATAAGAAACGCATAGTGTAGTACATAGTATATGAGTGAGTTGCACTGAAAAACTTAGAATATAAGAAACGCACAGTGTAGTACATAGTATATGAGTGAGTTGCACTGAAAAACATAGAATATAAGAAACGCACATATAGTACATAGTATATGAATGAGTTGCACTGAAAAACAGAATTTACTGAAAAAATCGCATTACACGAAATGCACAGTGTAGTACATAGTATATGAGTGAGTTGCACTAAAAACTTAGAATATAAGAAACGCAAAGTGTAGTACATTGTATATGAGTGAGTTGCACTGAAAAACTTAGAATATAAGAAACGCACAGTGTAGTACATAGTATATGAGTGAGTTGCACTGAAAAACTTAGAATATAAGAAACGCACAGTGTAGTACATAGTATATGAGTGAGTTGCACTGAAAAACTTAGAATTTAAGAAACGCACAGTGTAGTACATAGTATATGAGTGAGTTGCACTGAAAAATTTAGAATTTAAGAAACGCACAGTGTAGTACATAGTATATGAGTGAGTTGCACTGAAAAACTTAGAATATAAGAAACGCACAGTGTAGTACATAGTATATGAGCGAGTCGCACTGAAAAACTTAGAATATAAGAAACGCACAGTGTAGTACATAGTATATGAGTGAGTTGCACTGAAAAACTTAGAATATAAGAAACGCACAGTGTAGTACATAGTATATGAGTGAGTTGCACTGAAAAACTTAGAATATAAGAAACGCACAGTGTAGTACATAGTATATGAGTGAGTTGCACTGAAAAACTTAGAATATAATAAACGCACATATAGTACATAGTATATGAATGAGTTGCACTGAAAAACTTAGAATTTACTGAAAAACCCGCATTACACGAAATGCACAGGGTAGTACATAGTATATGAGTGAGTTGCACTGAAAAACTTAGAATATAAGAAACGCACAGTGTAGTACATAGTATATGAGTGAGTTGCACTGAAAAACTTAGAATATAAGAAACGCACAGTGTAGTACATAGTATATGAGTGAGTTGCACTGAAAAACTTAGAATATAAGAAACGCACAGTGTAGTACATAGTATATGAGTGAGTTGCACTGAAAAACTTAGAATATAAGAAACGCACAGTGTAGTACATAGTATATGAGTGAGTTGCACTGAAAAACTTAGAATTTACTGAAAAACCCGCATTACACGAAATGCACAGTGTAGCACATAGTATATGAGTGAGTTGCACTGAAAAACTTAGAATATAAGAAACGCACAGTGTAGTACATAGTATATGAGTGAGTTGCACTGAAAAACTTAGAATATAAGAAAAGCACAGTGTAGTACATAGTATATGAGTGAGTTGCACTGAAAAACTTAGAATATAAGAAACGCACAGTGTAGTACATAGTATATGAGTGAGTGGCACTGAAAAACTTAGAATATAAGAAACGCACAGTGTAGTACATAGTATATGAGTGAGTTGCACTGAAAAACTTAGAATTTACTGAAAAACCCGCATTACACGAAATGCACAGTGTAGTACATAGTATATGAGTGAGTTGCACTGAAAAACTTAGAATATAAGAAACGCACAGTGTAGTACATAGTATATGAGTGAGTTAAAATGAAAAACTTAGAATATAAGAAACGCATAGTGTAGTACATAGTATATGAGCGAGTCGCACTGAAAAACTTAGAATATAAGAAACGCACAGTGTAGTACATAGTATATGAGTGAGTTGCACTGAAAAACTTAGAATATAAGAAACGCACAGTGTAGTACATAGTATATGAGTGAGTTGCACTGAAAAACTTAGAATATAAGAAACGCACAGTGTAGTACATAGTATATGAGTGAGTTGCACTGAAAAACTTAGAATATAAGAAACGCACATATAGTACATAGTATATGAATGAGTTGCACTGAAAAACTTAGAATTTACTGAAAAACCCGCATTACACGAAATGCACAGGGTAGTACATAGTATATGAGTGAGTTGCACTGAAAAACTTAGAATATAAGAAACGCACAGTGTAGTACATAGTATATGAGTGAGTTGCACTGAAAAACTTAGAATATAAGAAACGCACAGTGTAGTACATAGTATATGAGTGAGTTGCACTGAAAAACTTAGAATATAAGAAACGCACAGTGTAGTACATAGTATATGAGTGAGTTGCACTGAAAAACTTAGAATATAAGAAACGCACAGTGTAGTACATAGTATATGAGTGAGTTGCACTGAAAAACTTAGAATTTAAGAAACGCACAGTGTAGTACATAGTATATGAGTGAGTTGCACTGAAAAACTTAGAATATAAGAAACGCACAGTGTAGTACATAGTATATGAGCGAGTTGCACTGAAAAACTTAGAATATAAGAAACGCACAGTGTAGAACATAGTATATGAGTGAGTTGCACTGAAAAACTTAGAATATAAGAAACGCACAGTGTAGTACATAGTATATGAGTGAGTTGCACTGAAAAACTTAGAATATAAGAAACGCACAGTGTAGTACATAGTATATGAGTGAGTTGCACTGAAAAACTTAGAATATAAGAAACGCACAGTGTAGTATATAGTATATGAGTGAGTTGCACTGAAAAAGTTAGAATTTAAGAAACGCACAGTGTAGTACATAGTATATGAGTGAGTTGCACTGAAAAACTTAGAATATAAGAAACGCACAGTATAGTACATAGTATATGAGTGAGTTGCACTCAAAAACTTAGAATATAAGAAACGCACAGTGTAGTACATAGTATATGAGTGAGTTGCACTGAAAAACTTAGAATTTAAGAAACGCACAGTGTAGTACATAGTATATGAGTGAGTTGCACTGAAAAACTTAGAATATAAGAAACGCACAGTGTAGTACATAGTATATGAGTGAGTTGCACTGAAAAACTTAGAATATAAGAAACGCACAGTGTAGTACATAGTATATGAGTGAGTTGCACTGAAAAACTTAGAATATAAGAAACGCACAGTGTAGTACATAGTATATGAGTGAGTTGCACTGAAAAACTTAGAATTTACTGAAAAACCCGCATTACACGAAATGCACAGTGTAGCACATAGTATATGAGTGAGTTGCACTGAAAAACTTAGAATATAAGAAACGCACAGTGTAGTACATAGTATATGAGTGAGTTGCACTGAAAAACTTAGAATATAAGAAACGCACAGTGTAGTACATAGTATATGAGTGAGTTGCACTGAAAAACTTAGAATATAAGAAACGCACAGTGTAGTACATAGTATATGAGTGAGTTGCACTGAAAAACTTAGAATATAAGAAACGCACAGTGTAGTACATAGTATATGAGTGAGTTGCACTGAAAAACTTAGAATATAAGAAACGCACAGTGTAGTACATAGTATATGAGTGAGTTGCACTGAAAAACTTAGAATATAAGAAACGCACAGTGTAGTACATAGTATATGAGTGAGTTGCACTGAAAAACTTAGAATTTAAGAAACGCACAGTGTAGTACATAGTATATGAGTGAGTTGCACTGAAAAACTTAGAATATAAGAAACGCACAGTGTAGTACATAGTATATGAGCGAGTTGCACTGAAAAACTTAGAATATAAGAAACGCACAGTGTAGAACATAGTATATGAGTGAGTTGCACTGAAAAACTTAGAATATAAGAAACGCACAGTGTAGTACATAGTATATGAGTGAGTTGCACTGAAAAACTTAGAATATAAGAAACGCACAGTGTAGTACATAGTATATGAGTGAGTTGCACTGAAAAACTTAGAATTTACTGAAAAACCCGCATTACACGAAATGCACAGTGTAGTACATAGTATATGAGTGAGTTGCACTGAAAATCTTAGAATATAAGAAACGCACAGTGTAGTACATAGTATATGAGTGAGTTAAACTGAAAAACTTAGAATATAAGAAACGCATAGTGTAGTATATAGTATATGAGTGAGTTGCACTGAAAAACTTAGAATATAAGAAACGCACAGTGTAGTACATAGTATATGAGTGAGTTGCACTGAAAAACTTAGAATATAAGAAACGCACAGTGTAGTATATAGTATATGAGTGAGTTGCACTGAAAAAGTTAGAATTTAAGAAACGCACAGTGTAGTACATAGTATATGAGTGAGTTGCACTGAAAAACTTAGAATATAAGAAACGCACAGTATAGTACATAGTATATGAGTGAGTTGCACTCAAAAACTTAGAATATAAGAAACGCACAGTGTAGTACATAGTATATGAGTGAGTTGCACTGAAAAACTTAGAATTTAAGAAACGCACAGTGTAGTACATAGTATATGAGTGAGTTGCACTGAAAAACTTAGAATATAAGAAACGCACAGTGTAGTACATAGTATATGAGTGAGTTGCACTGAAAAACTTAGAATATAAGAAACGCACAGTGTAGTACATAGTATATGAGTGAGTTGCACTGAAAAACTTAGAATATAAGAAACGCACAGTGTAGTACATAGTATATGAGTGAGTTGCACTGAAAAACTTAGAATTTACTGAAAAACCCGCATTACACGAAATGCACAGTGTAGCACATAGTATATGAGTGAGTTGCACTGAAAAACTTAGAATATAAGAAACGCACAGTGTAGTACATAGTATATGAGTGAGTTGCACTGAAAAACTTAGAATATAAGAAACGCACAGTGTAGTACATAGTATATGAGTGAGTTGCACTGAAAAACTTAGAATATAAGAAACGCACAGTGTAGTACATAGTATATGAGTGAGTTGCACTGAAAAACTTAGAATATAAGAAACGCACAGTGTAGTACATAGTATATGAGTGAGTTGCACTGAAAAACTTAGAATATAAGAAACGCACAGTGTAGTACATAGTATATGAATGAGTTGCACTGAAAAACTTAGAATATAAGAAACGCACAGTGTAGTACATAGTATATGAGTGAGTTGCACTGAAAAACATAGAATATAAGAAACGCACATATAGTACATAGTATATGAATGAGTTGCACTGAAAAACAGAATTTACTGAAAAAATCGCATTACACGAAATGCACAGTGTAGTACATAGTATATGAGTGAGTTGCACTAAATACTTAGAATATAAGAAACGCAAAGTGTAGTACATTGTATATGAGTGAGTTGCACTGAAAAACTTAGAATATAAGAAACGCACAGTGTAGTACATAGTATATGAGTGAGTTGCACTGAAAAACTTAGAATATAAGAAACGCACAGTGTAGTACATAGTATATGAGTGAGTTGCACTGAAAAACTTAGAATTTAAGAAACGCACAGTGTAGTACATAGTATATGAGTGAGTTGCACTGAAAAACTTAGAATATAAGAAACGCACAGTGTAGTACATAGTATATGAGTGAGTTGCACTGAAAAACTTAGAATTTACTGAAAAACCCGCATTACACGAAATGCACAGTGTAGCACATAGTATATGAGTGAGTTGCACTGAAAAACTTAGAATATAAGAAACGCACAGTGTAGTACATAGTATATGAGTGAGTTGCACTGAAAAACTTAGAATATAAGAAAAGCACAGTGTAGTACATAGTATATGAGTGAGTTGCACTGAAAAACTTAGAATATAAGAAACGCACAGTGTAGTACATAGTATATGAGTGAGTGGCAAAGAAAAACTTAGAATATAAGAAACGCACAGTGTAGTACATAGTATATGAGTGAGTTGCACTGAAAAACTTAGAATTTACTGAAAAACCCGCATTACACGAAATGCACAGTGTAGTACATAGTATATGAGTGAGTTGCACTGAAAAACTTAGAATATAAGAAACGCACAGTGTAGTACATAGTATATGAGTGAGTTAAAATGAAAAACTTAGAATATAAGAAACGCATAGTGTAGTACATAGTATATGAGCGAGTCGCACTGAAAAACTTAGAATATAAGAAACGCACAGTGTAGTACATAGTATATGAGTGAGTTGCACTGAAAAACTTAGAATATAAGAAACGCACAGTGTAGTACATAGTATATGAGTGAGTTGCACTGAAAAACTTAGAATATAAGAAACGCACAGTGTAGTACATAGTATATGAGTGAGTTGCACTGAAAAACTTAGAATATAAGAAACGCACATATAGTACATAGTATATGAATGAGTTGCACTGAAAAACTTAGAATTTACTGAAAAACCCGCATTACACGAAATGCACAGGGTAGTACATAGTATATGAGTGAGTTGCACTGAAAAACTTAGAATATAAGAAACGCACAGTGTAGTACATAGTATATGAGTGAGTTGCACTGAAAAACTTAGAATATAAGAAACGCACAGTGTAGTACATAGTATATGAGTGAGTTGCACTGAAAAACTTAGAATATAAGAAACGCACAGTGTAGTACATAGTATATGAGTGAGTTGCACTGAAAAACTTAGAATTTAAGAAACGCACAGTGTAGTACATAGTATATGAGTGAGTTGCACTGAAAAACTTAGAATATAAGAAACGCACAGTGTAGTACATAGTATATGAGCGAGTTGCACTGAAAAACTTAGAATATAAGAAACGCACAGTGTAGAACATAGTATATGAGTGAGTTGCACTGAAAAACTTAGAATATAAGAAACGCACAGTGTAGTACATAGTATATGAGTGAGTTGCACTGAAAAACTTAGAATATAAGAAACGCACAGTGTAGTACATAGTATATGAGTGAGTTGCATTGAAAAACTTAGAATTTGCTGAAAAACCCGCATTACACGAAATGCACAGTGTAGTACATAGTATATGAGTGAGTTGCACTGAAAATCTTAGAATATAAGAAACGCACAGTGTAGTACATAGTATATGAGTGAGTTAAACTGAAAAACTTAGAATATAAGAAACGCATAGTGTAGTATATAGTATATGAGTGAGTTGCACTGAAAAACTTAGAATATAAGAAACGCACAGTGTAGTACATAGTATATGAGTGAGTTGCACTGAAAAACTTAGAATATAAGAAACGCACATATAGTACATAGTATATGAATGAGTTGCACTGAAAAACTTAGAATTTACTGAAAAAATCGCATTACACGAAATGCACAGTGTAGTACATAGTATATGAGTGAGTTGTACTGAAAAACTTAGAATATAAGAAACGCACAGTGTAGTACATAGTATATGAGTGACTTGCACTGAAAAACTTAGAATATAAGAAACGCACAGTGTAGTACATAGTATATGAGTGAGTTGCACTGAAAAACTTAGAATATAAGAAACGCACAGTGTAGTACATAGTATATGAGTGAGTTGCACTGAAAAACTTAGAATTTACTGAAAAACCCCCATTACACGAAATGCACAGTGTAGTACATAGTATATGAGTGAGTTGCACTGAAAAACTTAGAATATAAGAAACGCACAGTGTAGTACATAGTATATGAGTGAGTTAAACTGAAAAACTTAGAATATAAGAAACGCATAGTGTAGTACATAGTATATGAGTGAGTTGCACTGAAAAACTTAGAATATAAGAAACGCACAGTGTAGTACATAGTATATGAGTGAGTTGCACTGAAAAACTTAGAATATAAGAAACGCACATATAGTACATAGTATATGAATGAGTTGCACTGAACAACTTAGAATTTACTGAAAAAATCGCATTACACGAAATGCACAGTGTAGTACATAGTATATGAGTGAGTTGTACTGAAAAACTTAGAATATAAGAAACGCACAGTGTAGTACATAGTATATGAGTGAGTTGCACTGAAAAACTTAGAATATAAGAAACGCACAGTGTAGTACATAGTATATGAGTGAGTTGCACTGAAAAACTTAGAATATAAGAAACGCACAGTGTAGTACATAGTATATGAGTGAGTTGCACTGAAAAACTTAGAATATAAGAAACGCACAGTGTAGTACATAGTATATGAGTGAGTTGCACTGAAAAACTTAGAATTTAAGAAATGCACAGTGTAGTACATAGTATATGAGTGAGTTGCACTGAAAAACTTAGAATATAAGAAACGCACAGTGTAGTACATAGTATACGAGCGAGTCGCACTGAAAAACTTAGAATATAAGAAACGCACAGTGTAGTACATAGTATATGAGTGAGTTGCACTGAAAAACTTAGAATATAAGAAACGCACAGTGTAGTACATAGTATATGAGTGAGTTGCACTGAAAAACTTAGAATATAAGAAACGCACAGTGTAGTACATAGTATATGAGTGAGTTGCACTGAAAAACTTAGAATATAAGAAACGCACATATAGTACATAGTATATGAATGAGTTGCACTGAAAAACTTAGAATTTACTGAAAAACCCGCATTACACGAAATGCACAGGGTAGTACATAGTATATGAGTGAGTTGCACTGAAAAACTTAGAATATTAGAAACACACAGTGTAGTACATAGTATATGAGTGAGTTGCACTGAAAAACTTAGAATATAAGAAACGCACAGTGTAGTACATAGTATATGAGTGAGTTGCACTGAAAAACTTAGAATATAAGAAACGCACTGTGTAGTACATAGTATATGAGTGAGTTGCACTGAAAAACTTAGAATATAAGAAACGCACAGTGTAGTACATAGTATATGAGTGACTTGCACTGAAAAACTTAGAATATAAGAAACGCACAGTGTAGTACATAGTATATGAGTGAGTTGCACTGAAAAACTTAGAATATAAGAAACGCACAGTGTAGTACATAGTATATGAGTGAGTTGCACTGAAAAACTTAGAATTTACTGAAAAACCCGCATTACACGAAATGCACAGTGTAGCACATAGTATATGAGTGAGTTGCACTGAAAACTTAGAATATAAGAAACGCACAGTGTAGTACATAGTATATGAGTGAGTTGCACTGAAAAACTTAGAATATAAGAAAAGCACAGTGTTGTACATAGTATATGAGTGAGTTGCACTGAAAAACTTAGAATATAAGAAACGCACAGTGTAGTACATAGTATATGAGTGAGTTGCACTGAAAACTTAGAATATAAGAAACGCACAGTGTAGTACATAGTATATGAGTGAGTTGCACTGAAAAACTTAGAATTTACTGAAAAACCCGCATTACACGAAATGCACAGTGTAGTACATAGTATATGAGTGAGTTGCACTGAAAAACTTAGAATATAAGAAACGCACAGTGTAGTACATAGTATATGAGTGAGTTGCACTGAAAAACTTAGAATATAAGAAACGCACAGTGTAGTACATAGTATATGAGTGAGTTGCACTGAAAAACTTAGAATATAAGAAACGAACAGTGTAGTACATAGTATATGAGTGAGTTGCACTGAAAAACTTAGAATATAAGAAACGCACAGTGTAGTACATAGTATATGAGTGAGTTGCACTGAAAAACTTAGAATTTAAGAAACGCACAGTGTAGTACATAGTATATGAGTGAGTTGCACTGAAAAACTTAGAATATAAGAAACGCACAGTGTAGTACATAGTATATGAGTGAGTTGCACTGAAAAACTTAGAATATAAGAAACGCACAGTGTAGTACATAGTATATGAGTGAGTTGCACTGAAAAACTTAGAATTTAAGAAACGCACAGTGTAGTACATAGTATATGAGTGAGTTGCACTGAAAAACTTAGAATATAAGAAACGCACAGTGTAGTACATAGTATACGAGCGAGTCGCACTGAACAACTTAGAATATAAGAAACGCACAGTGTAGTACATAGTATATGAGTGAGTTGCACTGAAAAACTTAGAATATAAGAAACGCACAGTGTAGTACATAGTATATGAGTGAGTTGCACTGAAAAACTTAGAATATAAGAAACGCACAGTGTAGTACATAGTATATGAGTGAGTTGCACTGAAAAACTTAGAATATAAGAAACGCACATATAGTACATAGTATATGAATGAGTTGCACTGAAAAACTTAGAATTTACTGAAAAACCCGCATTACACGAAATGCACAGGGTAGTACATAGTATATGAGTGAGTTGCACTGAAAAACTTAGAATATTAGAAACACACAGTGTAGTACATAGTATATGAGTGAGTTGCACTGAAAAACTTAGAATATAAGAAACGCACAGTGTAGTACATAGTATATGAGTGAGTTGCACTGAAAAACTTAGAATATAAGAAACGCACTGTGTAGTACATAGTATATGAGTGAGTTGCACTGAAAAACTTAGAATATAAGAAACGCACAGTGTAGTACATAGTATATGAGTGACTTGCACTGAAAAACTTAGAATATAAGAAACGCACAGTGTAGTACATAGTATATGAGTGAGTTGCACTGAAAAACTTAGAATATAAGAAACGCACAGTGTAGTACATAGTATATGAGTGAGTTGCACTGAAAAACTTAGAATTTACTGAAAAACCCGCATTACACGAAATGCACAGTGTAGCACATAGTATATGAGTGAGTTGCACTGAAAACTTAGAATATAAGAAACGCACAGTGTAGTACATAGTATATGAGTGAGTTGCACTGAAAAACTTAGAATATAAGAAAAGCACAGTGTTGTACATAGTATATGAGTGAGTTGCACTGAAAAACTTAGAATATAAGAAACGCACAGTGTAGTACATAGTATATGAGTGAGTTGCACTGAAAACTTAGAATATAAGAAACGCACAGTGTAGTACATAGTATATGAGTGAGTTGCACTGAAAAACTTAGAATATAAGAAACGCACATATAGTACATAGTATATGAATGAGTTGCACTGAAAAACTTAGAATTTACTGAAAAACCCGCATTACACGAAATGCACAGGGTAGTACATAGTATATGAGTGAGTTGCACTGAAAAACTTAGAATATTAGAAACACACAGTGTAGTACATAGTATATGAGTGAGTTGCACTGAAAAACTTAGAATATAAGAAACGCACAGTGTAGTACATAGTATATGAGTGAGTTGCACTGAAAAACTTAGAATATAAGAAACGCACTGTGTAGTACATAGTATATGAGTGAGTTGCACTGAAAAACTTAGAATATAAGAAACGCACAGTGTAGTACATAGTATATGAGTGACTTGCACTGAAAAACTTAGAATATAAGAAACGCACAGTGTAGTACATAGTATATGAGTGAGTTGCACTGAAAAACTTAGAATATAAGAAACGCACAGTGTAGTACATAGTATATGAGTGAGTTGCACTGAAAAACTTAGAATTTACTGAAAAACCCGCATTACACGAAATGCACAGTGTAGCACATAGTATATGAGTGAGTTGCACTGAAAACTTAGAATATAAGAAACGCACAGTGTAGTACATAGTATATGAGTGAGTTGCACTGAAAAACTTAGAATATAAGAAAAGCACAGTGTTGTACATAGTATATGAGTGAGTTGCACTGAAAAACTTAGAATATAAGAAACGCACAGTGTAGTACATAGTATATGAGTGAGTTGCACTGAAAACTTAGAATATAAGAAACGCACAGTGTAGTACATAGTATATGAGTGAGTTGCACTGAAAAACTTAGAATTTACTGAAAAACCCGCATTACACGAAATGCACAGTGTAGTACATAGTATATGAGTGAGTTGCACTGAAAAACTTAGAATATAAGAAACGCACAGTGTAGTACATAGTATATGAGTGAGTTGCACTGAAAAACTTAGAATATAAGAAACGCACAGTGTAGTACATAATATATGAGTGAGTTGCACTGAAAAACTTAGAATATAAGAAACGAACAGTGTAGTACATAGTATATGAGTGAGTTGCACTGAAAAACTTAGAATATAAGAAACGCACAGTGTAGTACATAGTATATGAGTGAGTTGCACTGAAAAACTTAGAATTTAAGAAACGCACAGTGTAGTACATAGTATATGAGTGAGTTGCACTGAAAAACTTAGAATATAAGAAACGCACAGTGTAGTACATAGTATATGAGTGAGTTGCACTGAAAAACTTAGAATATAAGAAACGCACAGTGTAGTACATAGTATATGAGTGAGTTGCACTGAAAAACTTAGAATTTAAGAAACGCACAGTGTAGTACATAGTATATGAGTGAGTTGCACTGAAAAACTTAGAATATAAGAAACGCACAGTGTAGTACATAGTATACGAGCGAGTCGCACTGAAAAACTTAGAATATAAGAAACGCACAGTGTAGTACATAGTATATGAGTGAGTTGCACTGAAAAACTTAGAATATAAGAAACGCACAGTGTAGTACATAGTATATGAGTGAGTTGCACTGAAAAACTTAGAATATAAGAAACGCACAGTGTAGTACATAGTATATGAGTGAGTTGCACTGAAAAACTTAGAATATAAGAAACGCACATATAGTACATAGTATATGAATGAGTTGCACTGAAAAACTTAGAATTTACTGAAAAACCCGCATTACACGAAATGCACAGGGTAGTACATAGTATATGAGTGAGTTGCACTGAAAAACTTAGAATATTAGAAACACACAGTGTAGTACATAGTATATGAGTGAGTTGCACTGAAAAACTTAGAATATAAGAAACGCACAGTGTAGTACATAGTATATGAGTGAGTTGCACTGAAAAACTTAGAATATAAGAAACGCACTGTGTAGTACATAGTATATGAGTGAGTTGCACTGAAAAACTTAGAATATAAGAAACGCACAGTGTAGTACATAGTATATGAGTGACTTGCACTGAAAAACTTAGAATATAAGAAACGCACAGTGTAGTACATAGTATATGAGTGAGTTGCACTGAAAAACTTAGAATATAAGAAACGCACAGTGTAGTACATAGTATATGAGTGAGTTGCACTGAAAAACTTAGAATTTACTGAAAAACCCGCATTACACGAAATGCACAGTGTAGCACATAGTATATGAGTGAGTTGCACTGAAAACTTAGAATATAAGAAACGCACAGTGTAGTACATAGTATATGAGTGAGTTGCACTGAAAAACTTAGAATATAAGAAAAGCACAGTGTTGTACATAGTATATGAGTGAGTTGCACTGAAAAACTTAGAATATAAGAAACGCACAGTGTAGTACATAGTATATGAGTGAGTTGCACTGAAAACTTAGAATATAAGAAACGCACAGTGTAGTACATAGTATATGAGTGAGTTGCACTGAAAAACTTAGAATTTACTGAAAAACACGCATTACACGAAATGCACAGTGTAGTACATAGTATATGAGTGAGTTGCACTGAAAAACTTAGAATATAAGAAACGCACAGTGTAGTACATAGTATATGAGTGAGTTGCACTGAAAAACTTAGAATATAAGAAACGCACATATAGTACATAGTATATGAATGAGTTGCACTGAAAAACTTAGAATTTACTGAAAAACCCGCATTACACGAAATGCACAGTGTAGTACATAGTATATGAGTGAGTTGCACTGAAAAACTTAGAATATAAGAAACGCACAGTGTAGTACATAGTATATGAGTGAGTTGCACTGAAAAACTTAGAATATAAGAAACGCACAGTGTAGTACATAGTATATGAGTGAGTTGCACTGAAAAACTTAGAATATAAGAAACGCACAGTGTAGTACATAGTATATGAGTGAGTTGCACTGAAAAACTTAGAATATAAGAAACGCACAGTGTAGTACATAGTATATGAGTGAGTTGCACTGAAAAACTTAGAATTTAAGAAACGCACAGTGTAGTACATAGTATATGAGTGAGTTGCACTGAAAAACTTAGAATATAAGAAACGCACAGTGTAGTACATAGTATATGAGCCAGTTGCACTGAAAAACTTAGAATATAAGAAACGCACAGTGTAGTACATAGTATATGAGTGAGTTGCACTGAAAAACTTAGAATATAAGAAACGCACAGTGTAGTACATAGTATATGAGTGAGTTGCACTGAAAAACTTAGAATATAAGAAACGCACAGTGTAGTACATAGTATATGAGTGAGTTGCACTGAAAAACTTAGAATATAAGAAACGCACATATAGTACATAGTATATGAATGAGTTGCACTGAAAAACTTAGAATTTACTGAAAAACCCGCATTACACGAAATGCACAGTGTAGTACATAGTATATGAGTGAGTTGCACTGAAAAACTTAGAATATAAGAAACGCACAGTGTAGTACATAGTATATGAGTGAGTTGCACTGAAAAACTTAGAATATAAGAAAGGCACAGTGTAGTACATAGTATATGAGTGAGTTGCACTGAAAAACTTAGAATATAAGAAACGCACAGTGTAGTACATAGTATATGAGTGAGTTGCACTGAAAAACTTAGAATATAAGAAACGCACAGTGTAGTACATAGTATATGAGTGAGTTGCACTGAAAAACTTAGAATTTAAGAAACGCACAGTGTAGTACATAGTATATGAGTGAGTTGCACTGAAAAACTTAGAATATAAGAAACGCACAGTGTAGTACATAGTATATGAGCCAGTTGCACTGAAAAACTTAGAATATAAGAAACGCACAGTGTAGAACATAGTATATGAGTGAGTTGCACTGAAAAACTTAGAATATAAGAAACGCACAGTGTAGTACATAGTATATGAGTGAGTTGCACTGAAAAACTTAGAATATAAGAAACGCACAGTGTAGTACATAGTATATGAGTGAGTTGCACTGAAAAACTTAGAATTTACTGAAAAACCCGCATTACACGAAATGCACAGTGTAGTACATAGTATATGAGTGAGTTGCACTGAAAAACTTAGAATATAAGAAACGCACAGTGTAGTACATAGTATATGAGTGAGTTAAACTGAAAAACTTAGAATATAAGAAACGCATAGTGTAGTATATAGTATATGAGTGAGTTTCACTGAAAAACTTAGAATATAAGAAACGCACTGTGTAGTACATAGTATATGAGTGAGTTGCACTGAAAAACTTAGAATATAATAAACGCACATATAGTACATAGTATATGAATGAGTTGCACTGAAAAACTTAGAATTTACTGAAAAAATCGCATTACACGAAATGCACAGTGTAGTACATAGTATATGAGTGAGTTGTACTGAAAAACTTAGAATATAAGAAACGCACAGTGTAGTACATAGTATATGAGTGAGTTGCACTGAAAAACTTAGAATATAAGAAACGCACAGTGTAGTACATAGTATATGAGTGAGTTGCACTGAAAAACTTAGAATATAAGAAACGCACAGTGTAGTACATAGTATATGAGTGAGTTGCACTGAAAAACTTAGAATTTACTGAAAAACCCGCATTACACGAAATGCACAGTGTAGTACATAGTATATGAGTGAGTTGCACTGAAAAACTTAGAATATAAGAAACGCACAGTGTAGTACATAGTATATGAGTGAGTTAAAATGAAAAACTTAGAATATAAGAAACGCATAGTGTAGTACATAGTATATGAGCGAGTCGCACTGAAAAACTTAGAATATAAGAAACGCACAGTGTAGTACATAGTATATGAGTGAGTTGCACTGAAAAACTTAGAATATAAGAAACGCACAGTGTAGTACATAGTATATGAGTGAGTTGCACTGAAAAACTTAGAATATAAGAAACGCACAGTGTAGTACATAGTATATGAGTGAGTTGCACTGAAAAACTTAGAATATAAGAAACGCACATATAGTACATAGTATATGAATGAGTTGCACTGAAAAACTTAGACTTTACTGAAAAACCCGCATTACACGAAATGCACAGGGTAGTACATAGTATATGAGTGAGTTGCACTGAAAAACTTAGAATATAAGAAACGCACAGTGTAGTACATAGTATATGAGTGAGTTGCACTGAAAAACTTAGAATATAAGAAACGCATAGTGTAGTACATAGTATATGAGTGAGTTGCACTGAAAAACTTAGAATATAAGAAACGCACAGTGTAGTACATAGTATATGAGTGAGTTGCACTGAAAAACTTAGAATATAAGAAACGCACAGTGTAGTACATAGTATATGAGTGAGTTGCACTGAAAAACTTAGAATTTAAGAAACGCACAGTGTAGTACATAGTATATGAGTGAGTTGCACTGAAAAACTTAGAATATAAGAAACGCACAGTGTAGTACATAGTATATGAGCGAGTTGCACTGAAAAACTTAGAATATAAGAAACGCACAGTGTAGA
The DNA here is from genome assembly GCF_978045245.1 of Mus caroli. NCBI lineage: Eukaryota > Metazoa > Chordata > Mammalia > Rodentia > Muridae > Mus > Mus caroli. The sequence goes on from NW_028227280.1 coordinate 3,659,066, forward strand.
ACATAGTATATGAGTGAGTTGCACTGAAAAACTTAGAATATAAGAAACGCACAGTGTAGTACATAGTATATGAGTGAGTTGCACTGAAAAACTTAGAATATAAGAAACGCACAGTGTAGTACATAGTATATGAGTGAGTTGCACTGAAAAACTTAGAATTTACTGAAAAACCCGCATTACACGAAATGCACAGTGTAGTACATAGTATATGAGTGAGTTGCACTGAAAAACTTAGAATATAAGAAACGCACAGTGTAGTACATAGTATATGAGTGAGTTAAACTGAAAAACTTAGAATATAAGAAACGCATAGTGTAGTATATAGTATATGAGTGAGTTGCACTGAAAAACTTAGAATATAAGAAACGCACAGTGTAGTACATAGTATATGAGTGAGTTGCACTGAAAAACTTAGAATATAAGAAACGCACATATAGTACATAGTATATGAATGAGTTGCACTGAAAAACTTAGAATATTAGAAACGCACAGTGTAGTACATAATATATGAGTGAGTTGCACTGAAAAACTTAGAATATAAGAAACGCACAGTGTAGTACATAGTATATGAGTGTGTTGCACTGAAAAACTTAGAATATAAGAAACGCACTGTGTAGTACATAGTATATGAGTGAGTTGCACTGAAAAACTTAGAATATAAGAAACGCACAGTGTAGTACATAGTATATGAGTGACTTGCACTGAAAAACTTAGAATATAAGAAACGCACAGTGTAGTACATAGTATATGAGTGAGTTGCACTGAAAAACTTAGAATATAAGAAACGCACAGTGTAGTACATAGTATATGAGTGAGTTGCACTGAAAAACTTAGAATATAAGAAACGCACAGTGTAGTACATAGTATATGAGTGAGTTGTACTGAAAAACTTAGAATATAAGAAACGCACAGTGTAGTACATAGTATATGAGTGAGTTGCACTGAAAAACTTAGAATTTACTGAAAAACCCGCATTACACGAAATGCACAGTGTAGCACATACTATATGAGTGAGTTGCACTGAAAACTTAGAATATAAGAAACGCACAGTGTAGTACATAGTATATGAGTGAGTTGCACTGAAAAACTTAGAATATAAGAAAAGCACAGTGTTGTACATAGTATATGAGTGAGTTGCACTGAAAAACTTAGAATATAAGAAACGCACAGTGTAGTACATAGTATATGAGTGAGTTGCACTGAAAACTTAGAATATAAGAAACGCACAGTGTAGTACATAGTATATGAGTGAGTTGCACTGAAAAACTTAGAATTTACTGAAAAACACGCATTACACGAAATGCACAGTGTAGTACATAGTATATGAGTGAGTTGCACTGAAAAACTTAGAATATAAGAAACGCACAGTGTAGTACATAGTATATGAGTGAGTTGCACTGAAAAACTTAGAATATAAGAAACGCACATATAGTACATAGTATATGAATGAGTTGCACTGAAAAACTTAGAATTTACTGAAAAACCCGCATTACACGAAATGCACAGGGTAGTACATAGTATATGAGTGAGTTGCACTGAAAAACTTAGAATATAAGAAACGCACAGTGTAGTACATAGTATATGAGTGAGTTGCACTGAAAAACTTAGAATATAAGAAACGCACAGTGTAGTACATAGTATATGAGTGAGTTGCACTGAAAAACTTAGAATATAAGAAACGCACAGTGTAGTACATAGTATATGAGTGAGTTGCACTGAAAAACTTAGAATATAAGAAACGCACAGTGTAGTACATAGTATATGAGTGAGTTGCACTGAAAAACTTAGAATTTAAGAAACGCACAGTGTAGTACATAGTATATGAGTGAGTTGCACTGAAAAACTTAGAATATAAGAAACGCACAGTGTAGTACATAGTATATGAGCCAGTTGCACTGAAAAACTTAGAATATAAGAAACGCACAGTGTAGAACATAGTATATGAGTGAGTTGCACTGAAAAACTTAGAATATAAGAAACGCACAGTGTAGTACATAGTATATGAGTGAGTTGCACTGAAAAACTTAGAATATAAGAAACGCACAGTGTAGTACATAGTATATGAGTGAGTTGCACTGAAAAACTTAGAATTTACTGAAAAACCCGCATTACACGAAATGCACAGTGTAGTACATAGTATATGAGTGAGTTGCACTGAAAAACTTAGAATATAAGAAACGCACAGTGTAGTACATAGTATATGAGTGAGTTAAACTGAAAAACTTAGAATATAAGAAACGCACAGTGTAGTACATAGTATATGAGTGAGTTGCACTGAAAAACTTAGAATATAAGAAACGCACATATAGTACATAGTATATGAATGAGTTGCACTGAAAAACTTAGAATTTACTGAAAAAATCGCATTACACGAAATGCACAGTGTAGTACATAGTATATGAGTGAGTTGTACTGAAAAACTTAGAATATAAGAAACGCACAGTGTAGTACATAGTATATGAGTGAGTTGCACTGAAAAACTTAGAATATAAGAAACGCACAGTGTAGTACATAGTATATGAGTGAGTTGCACTGAAAAACTTAGAATATAAGAAACGCACAGTGTAGTAAATAGTATATGAGTGAGTTGCACTGAAAAACTTAGAATATAAGAAACGCACATATAGTACATAGTATATGAATGAGTTGCACTGAAAAACTTAGACTTTACTGAAAAACCCGCATTACACGAAATGCACAGGGTAGTACATAGTATATGAGTGAGTTGCACTGAAAAACTTAGAATATAAGAAACGCACAGTGTAGTACATAGTATATGAGTGAGTTGCACTTAAAAACTTAGAATATAAGAAACGCACAGTGTAGTACATAGTATATGAGTGAGTTGCACTGAAAAACTTAGAATTTAAGAAACGCACAGTGTAGTACATAGTATATGAGTGAGTTGCACTGAAAAACTTAGAATATAAGAAACGCACAGTGTAGTACATAGTATATGAGCGAGTTGCACTGAAAAACTTAGAATATAAGAAACGCACAGTGTAGAACATAGTATATGAGTGAGTTGCACTGAAAAACTTAGAATATAAGAAACGCACAGTGTAGTACATAGTATATGAGTGAGTTGCACTGAAAAACTTAGAATATAAGAAACGCACATATAGTACATAGTATATGAATGAGTTGCACTGAAAAACTTAGAATTTACTGAAAAACCCGCATTACACGAAATGCACAGGGTAGTACATAGTATATGAGTGAGTTGCACTGAAAAACTTAGAATATAAGAAACGCACAGTGTAGTACATAGTATATGAGTGAGTTGCACTGAAAAACTTAGAATATAAGAAACGCACAGTGTAGTACATAGTATATGAGTGAGTTGCACTGAAAAACTTAGAATATAAGAAACGCACAGTGTAGTACATAGTATATGAGTGAGTTGCACTGAAAAACTTAGAATATAAGAAACGCACAGTGTAGTACATAGTATATGAGTGAGTTGCACTGAAAAACTTAGAATTTAAGAAACGCACAGTGTAGTACATAGTATATGAGTGAGTTGCACTGAAAAACTTAGAATATAAGAAACGCACAGTGTAGTACATAGTATATGAGCCAGTTGCACTGAAAAACTTAGAATATAAGAAACGCACAGTGTAGAACATAGTATATGAGTGAGTTGCACTGAAAAACTTAGAATATAAGAAACGCAAAGTGTAGTACATAGTATATGAGTGAGTTGCACTGAAAAACTTAGAATATAAGAAACGCACAGTGTAGTACATAGTATATGAGTGAGTTGCACTGAAAAACTTAGAATTTACTGAAAAACCCGCATTACACGAAATGCACAGTGTAGTACATAGTATATGAGTGAGTTGCACTGAAAAACTTAGAATATAAGAAACGCACAGTGTAGTACATAGTATATGAGTGAGTTAAACTGAAAAACTTAGAATATAAGAAACGCACAGTGTAGTACATAGTATATGAGTGAGTTGCACTGAAAAACTTAGAATATAAGAAACGCACATATAGTACATAGTATATGAATGAGTTGCACTGAAAAACTTAGAATTTACTGAAAAAATCGCATTACACGAAATGCACAGTGTAGTACATAGTATATGAGTGAGTTGTACTGAAAAACTTAGAATATAAGAAACGCACAGTGTAGTACATAGTATATGAGTGAGTTGCACTGAAAAACTTAGAATATAAGAAACGCACAGTGTAGTACATAGTATATGAGTGAGTTGCACTGAAAAACTTAGAATATAAGAAACGCACAGTGTAGTACATAGTATATGAGTGAGTTGCACTGAAAAACTTAGAATATAAGAAACGCACATATAGTACATAGTATATGAATGAGTTGCACTGAAAAACTTAGACTTTACTGAAAAACCCGCATTACACGAAATGCACAGGGTAGTACATAGTATATGAGTGAGTTGCACTGAAAAACTTAGAATATAAGAAACGCACAGTGTAGTACATAGTATATGAGTGAGTTGCACTTAAAAACTTAGAATATAAGAAACGCACAGTGTAGTACATAGTATATGAGTGAGTTGCACTGAAAAACTTAGAATTTAAGAAACGCACAGTGTAGTACATAGTATATGAGTGAGTTGCACTGAAAAACTTAGAATATAAGAAACGCACAGTGTAGTACATAGTATATGAGCGAGTTGCACTGAAAAACTTAGAATATAAGAAACGCACAGTGTAGAACATAGTATATGAGTGAGTTGCACTGAAAAACTTAGAATATAAGAAACGCACAGTGTAGTACATAGTACATGAGTGAGTTGCACTGAAAAACTTAGAATATAAGAAACGCACAGTGTAGTACATAGTATATGAGTGAGTTGCACTGAAAAACTTAGAATTTACTGAAAAACCCGCATTACACGAAATGCACAGTGTAGTACATAGTATATGAGTGAGTTGCACTGAAAAACTTAGAATATAAGAAACACACAGTGTAGTACATAGTATATGAGTGAGTTAAACTGAAAAACTTAGAATATAAGAAACGCATAGTGTAGTATATAGTATATGAGTGAGTTGCACTGAAAAACTTAGAATATAAGAAACGCACAGTGTAGTACATAGTATATGAGTGAGTTGCACTGAAAAACTTAGAATATAAGAAACGCACATATAGTACATAGTATATGAATGAGTTGCACTGAAAAACTTAGAATATTAGAAACGCACAGTGTAGTACATAATATATGAGTGAGTTGCACTGAAAAACTTAGAATATAAGAAACGCACAGTGTAGTACATAGTATATGAGTGAGTTGCACTAAAAAACTTAGAATATAAGAAACGCACTGTGTAGTACATAGTATATGAGTGAGTTGCACTGAAAAACTTAGAATATAAGAAACGCACAGTGTAGTACATAGTATATGAGTGACTTGCACTGAAAAACTTAGAATATAAGAAACGCACAGTGTAGTACATAGTATATGAGTGAGTTGCACTGAAAAACTTAGAATATAAGAAACGCACAGTGTAGTACATAGTATATGAGTGAGTTGCACTGAAAAACTTAGAATATAAGAAACGCACAGTGTAGTACATAGTATATGAGTGAGTTGTACTGAAAAACTTAGAATATAAGAAACGCACAGTGTAGTACATAGTATATGAGTGAGTTGCACTGAAAAACTTAGAATTTACTGAAAAACCCGCATTACACGAAATGCACAGTGTAGCAGATACTATATGAGTGAGTTGCACTGAAAACTTAGAATATAAGAAACGCACAGTGTAGTACATAGTATATGAGTGAGTTGCACTGAAAAACTTAGAATATAAGAAAAGCACAGTGTTGTACATAGTATATGAGTGAGTTGCACTGAAAAACTTAGAATATAAGAAACGCACAGTGTAGTACATAGTATATGAGTGAGTTGCACTGAAAACTTAGAATATAAGAAACGCACAGTGTAGTACATAGTATATGAGTGAGTTGCACTGAAAAACTTAGAATATAAGAAACGCACATATAGTACATAGTATATGAATGAGTTGCACTGAAAAACTTAGAATTTACTGAAAAACCCGCATTACACGAAATGCACAGGGTAGTACATAGTATATGAGTGAGTTGCACTGAAAAACTTAGAATATAAGAAACGCACAGTGTAGTACATAGTATATGAGTGAGTTGCACTGAAAAACTTAGAATATAAGAAACGCACATATAGTACATAGTATATGAATGAGTTGCACTGAAAAACTTAGAATTTACTGAAAAACCCGCATTACACGAAATGCACAGGGTAGTACATAGTATATGAGTGAGTTGCACTGAAAAACTTAGAATATAAGAAACGCACAGTGTAGTACATAGTATATGAGTGAGTTGCACTGAAAAACTTAGAATATAAGAAACGCACAGTGTAGTACATAGTATATGAGTGAGTTGCACTGAAAAACTTAGAATATAAGAAACGCACAGTGTAGTACATAGTATATGAGTGAGTTGCACTGAAAAACTTAGAATATAAGAAACGCACAGTGTAGTACATAGTATATGAGTGAGTTGCACTGAAAAACTTAGAATTTAAGAAACGCACAGTGTAGTACATAGTATATGAGTGAGTTGCACTGAAAAACTTAGAATATAAGAAACGCACAGTGTAGTACATAGTATATGAGCCAGTTGCACTGAAAAACTTAGAATATAAGAAACGCACAGTGTAGAACATAGTATATGAGTGAGTTGAACTGAAAAACTTAGAATATAAGAAACGCACAGTGTAGTACATAGTATATGAGTGAGTTGCACTGAAAAACTTAGAATATAAGAAACGCACAGTGTAGTACATAGTATATGAGTGATTTGCACTGAAAAACTTAGAATTTACTGAAAAACCCGCATTACACGAAATGCACAGTGTAGTACATAGTATATGAGTGAGTTGCACTGAAAAACTTAGAATATAAGAAACGCACAGTGTAGTACATAGTATATGAGTGAGTTAAACTGAAAAACTTAGAATATAAGAAACACATAGTGTAGTATATAGTATATGAGTGAGTTGCACTGAAAAACTTAGAATATAAGAAACGCACAGTGTAGTACATAGTATATGAGTGAGTTGCACTGAAAAACTTAGAATATAAGAAACGCACATATAGTACATAGTATATGAATGAGTTGCACTGAAAAACTTAGAATTTACTGAAAAAATCGCATTACACGAAATGCACAGTGTAGTACATAGTATATGAGTGAGTTGTACTGAAAAACTTAGAATATAAGAAACGCACAGTGTAGTACATAGTATATGAGTGAGTTGCACTGAAAAACTTAGAATATAAGAAACGCACAGTGTAGTACATAGTATATGAGTGAGTTGCACTGAAAAACTTAGAATATAAGAAACGCACAGTGTCGTACATAGTATATGAGTGAGTTGCACTGAAAAACTTAGAATTTACTGAAAAACCCGCATTACACGAAATGCACAGTGTAGTACATAGTATATGAGTGAGTTGCACTGAAAAACTTAGAATATAAGAAACGCACAGTGTAGTACATAGTATATGAGTGACTTGCACTGAAAAACTTAGAATATAAGAAACGCACAGTGTAGTACATAGTATATGAGTGAGTTGCACTGAAAAACTTAGAATATAAGAAACGCACAGTGTAGTACATAGTATATGAGTGAGTTGCACTGAAAAACTTAGAATATAAGAAACGCACATATAGTACATAGTATATGAATGAGTTGCACTGAAAAACTTAGACTTTACTGAAAAACCCGCATTACACGAAATGCACAGGGTAGTACATAGTATATGAGTGAGTTGCACTGAAAAACTTAGAATATAAGAAACGCACAGTGTAGTACATAGTATATGAGTGAGTTGCACTTAAAAACTTAGAATATAAGAAACGCACAGTGTAGTACATAGTATATGAGTGAGTTGCACTGAAAAACTTAGAATTTAAGAAACGCACAGTGTAGTACATAGTATATGAGTGAGTTGCACTGAAAAACTTAGAATATAAGAAACGCACAGTGTAGTACATAGTATATGAGCGAGTTGCACTGAAAAACTTAGAATATAAGAAACGCACAGTGTAGAACATAGTATATGAGTGAGTTGCACTGAAAAACTTAGAATATAAGAAACGCACAGTGTAGTACATAGTATATGAGTGAGTTGCACTGAAAAACTTAGAATATAAGAAACGCACATATAGTACATAGTATATGAATGAGTTGCACTGAAAAACTTAGAATTTACTGAAAAACCCGCATTACACGAAATGCACAGGGTAGTACATAGTATATGAGTGAGTTGCACTGAAAAACTTAGAATATAAGAAACGCACAGTGTAGTACATAGTATATGAGTGAGTTGCACTGAAAAACTTAGAATATAAGAAACGCACAGTGTAGTACATAGTATATGAGTGAGTTGCACTGAAAAACTTAGAATATAAGAAACGCACAGTGTAGTACATAGTATATGAGTGAGTTGCACTGAAAAACTTAGAATATAAGAAACGCACAGTGTAGTACATAGTATATGAGTGAGTTGCACTGAAAAACTTAGAATTTAAGAAACGCACAGTGTAGTACATAGTATATGAGTGAGTTGCACTGAAAAACTTAGAATATAAGAAACGCACAGTGTAGTACATAGTATATGAGCCAGTTGCACTGAAAAACTTAGAATATAAGAAACGCACAGTGTAGAACATAGTATATGAGTGAGTTGCACTGAAAAACTTAGAATATAAGAAACGCAAAGTGTAGTACATAGTATATGAGTGAGTTGCACTGAAAAACTTAGAATATAAGAAACGCACAGTGTAGTACATAGTATATGAGTGAGTTGCACTGAAAAACTTAGAATTTACTGAAAAACCCGCATTACACGAAATGCACAGTGTAGTACATAGTATATGAGTGAGTTGCACTGAAAAACTTAGAATATAAGAAACGCACAGTGTAGTACATAGTATATGAGTGAGTTAAACTGAAAAACTTAGAATATAAGAAACGCACAGTGTAGTACATAGTATATGAGTGAGTTGCACTGAAAAACTTAGAATATAAGAAACGCACATATAGTACATAGTATATGAATGAGTTGCACTGAAAAACTTAGAATTTACTGAAAAAATCGCATTACACGAAATGCACAGTGTAGTACATAGTATATGAGTGAGTTGTACTGAAAAACTTAGAATATAAGAAACGCACAGTGTAGTACATAGTATATGAGTGAGTTGCACTGAAAAACTTAGAATATAAGAAACGCACAGTGTAGTACATAGTATATGAGTGAGTTGCACTGAAAAACTTAGAATATAAGAAACGCACAGTGTAGTACATAGTATATGAGTGAGTTGCACTGAAAAACTTAGAATATAAGAAACGCACATATAGTACATAGTATATGAATGAGTTGCACTGAAAAACTTAGACTTTACTGAAAAACCCGCATTACACGAAATGCACAGGGTAGTACATAGTATATGAGTGAGTTGCACTGAAAAACTTAGAATATAAGAAACGCACAGTGTAGTACATAGTATATGAGTGAGTTGCACTTAAAAACTTAGAATATAAGAAACGCACAGTGTAGTACATAGTATATGAGTGAGTTGCACTGAAAAACTTAGAATTTAAGAAACGCACAGTGTAGTACATAGTATATGAGTGAGTTGCACTGAAAAACTTAGAATATAAGAAACGCACAGTGTAGTACATAGTATATGAGCGAGTTGCACTGAAAAACTTAGAATATAAGAAACGCACAGTGTAGAACATAGTATATGAGTGAGTTGCACTGAAAAACTTAGAATATAAGAAACGCACAGTGTAGTACATAGTACATGAGTGAGTTGCACTGAAAAACTTAGAATATAAGAAACGCACAGTGTAGTACATAGTATATGAGTGAGTTGCACTGAAAAACTTAGAATTTACTGAAAAACCCGCATTACACGAAATGCACAGTGTAGTACATAGTATATGAGTGAGTTGCACTGAAAAACTTAGAATATAAGAAACACACAGTGTAGTACATAGTATATGAGTGAGTTAAACTGAAAAACTTAGAATATAAGAAACGCATAGTGTAGTATATAGTATATGAGTGAGTTGCACTGAAAAACTTAGAATATAAGAAACGCACAGTGTAGTACATAGTATATGAGTGAGTTGCACTGAAAAACTTAGAATATAAGAAACGCACATATAGTACATAGTATATGAATGAGTTGCACTGAAAAACTTAGAATATTAGAAACGCACAGTGTAGTACATAATATATGAGTGAGTTGCACTGAAAAACTTAGAATATAAGAAACGCACAGTGTAGTACATAGTATATGAGTGAGTTGCACTAAAAAACTTAGAATATAAGAAACGCACTGTGTAGTACATAGTATATGAGTGAGTTGCACTGAAAAACTTAGAATATAAGAAACGCACAGTGTAGTACATAGTATATGAGTGACTTGCACTGAAAAACTTAGAATATAAGAAACGCACAGTGTAGTACATAGTATATGAGTGAGTTGCACTGAAAAACTTAGAATATAAGAAACGCACAGTGTAGTACATAGTATATGAGTGAGTTGCACTGAAAAACTTAGAATATAAGAAACGCACAGTGTAGTACATAGTATATGAGTGAGTTGTACTGAAAAACTTAGAATATAAGAAACGCACAGTGTAGTACATAGTATATGAGTGAGTTGCACTGAAAAACTTAGAATTTACTGAAAAACCCGCATTACACGAAATGCACAGTGTAGCAGATACTATATGAGTGAGTTGCACTGAAAACTTAGAATATAAGAAACGCACAGTGTAGTACATAGTATATGAGTGAGTTGCACTGAAAAACTTAGAATATAAGAAAAGCACAGTGTTGTACATAGTATATGAGTGAGTTGCACTGAAAAACTTAGAATATAAGAAACGCACAGTGTAGTACATAGTATATGAGTGAGTTGCACTGAAAACTTAGAATATAAGAAACGCACAGTGTAGTACATAGTATATGAGTGAGTTGCACTGAAAAACTTAGAATATAAGAAACGCACATATAGTACATAGTATATGAATGAGTTGCACTGAAAAACTTAGAATTTACTGAAAAACCCGCATTACACGAAATGCACAGGGTAGTACATAGTATATGAGTGAGTTGCACTGAAAAACTTAGAATATAAGAAACGCACAGTGTAGTACATAGTATATGAGTGAGTTGCACTGAAAAACTTAGAATATAAGAAACGCACATATAGTACATAGTATATGAATGAGTTGCACTGAAAAACTTAGAATTTACTGAAAAACCCGCATTACACGAAATGCACAGGGTAGTACATAGTATATGAGTGAGTTGCACTGAAAAACTTAGAATATAAGAAACGCACAGTGTAGTACATAGTATATGAGTGAGTTGCACTGAAAAACTTAGAATATAAGAAACGCACAGTGTAGTACATAGTATATGAGTGAGTTGCACTGAAAAACTTAGAATATAAGAAACGCACAGTGTAGTACATAGTATATGAGTGAGTTGCACTGAAAAACTTAGAATATAAGAAACGCACAGTGTAGTACATAGTATATGAGTGAGTTGCACTGAAAAACTTAGAATTTAAGAAACGCACAGTGTAGTACATAGTATATGAGTGAGTTGCACTGAAAAACTTAGAATATAAGAAACGCACAGTGTAGTACATAGTATATGAGCCAGTTGCACTGAAAAACTTAGAATATAAGAAACGCACAGTGTAGAACATAGTATATGAGTGAGTTGAACTGAAAAACTTAGAATATAAGAAACGCACAGTGTAGTACATAGTATATGAGTGAGTTGCACTGAAAAACTTAGAATATAAGAAACGCACAGTGTAGTACATAGTATATGAGTGATTTGCACTGAAAAACTTAGAATTTACTGAAAAACCCGCATTACACGAAATGCACAGTGTAGTACATAGTATATGAGTGAGTTGCACTGAAAAACTTAGAATATAAGAAACGCACAGTGTAGTACATAGTATATGAGTGAGTTAAACTGAAAAACTTAGAATATAAGAAACACATAGTGTAGTATATAGTATATGAGTGAGTTGCACTGAAAAACTTAGAATATAAGAAACGCACAGTGTAGTACATAGTATATGAGTGAGTTGCACTGAAAAACTTAGAATATAAGAAACGCACATATAGTACATAGTATATGAATGAGTTGCACTGAAAAACTTAGAATTTACTGAAAAAATCGCATTACACGAAATGCACAGTGTAGTACATAGTATATGAGTGAGTTGTACTGAAAAACTTAGAATATAAGAAACGCACAGTGTAGTACATAGTATATGAGTGAGTTGCACTGAAAAACTTAGAATATAAGAAACGCACAGTGTAGTACATAGTATATGAGTGAGTTGCACTGAAAAACTTAGAATATAAGAAACGCACAGTGTCGTACATAGTATATGAGTGAGTTGCACTGAAAAACTTAGAATTTACTGAAAAACCCGCATTACACGAAATGCACAGTGTAGTACATAGTATATGAGTGAGTTGCACTGAAAAACTTAGAATATAAGAAACGCACAGTGTAGTACATAGTATATGAGTGACTTGCACTGAAAAACTTAGAATATAAGAAACGCACAGTGTAGTACATAGTATATGAGTGAGTTGCACTGAAAAACTTAGAATATAAGAAACGCACAGTGTAGTACATAGTATATGAGTGAGTTGCACTGAAAAACTTAGAATATAAGAAACGCACAGTGTAGTACATAGTATATGAGTGAGTTGTACTGAAAAACTTAGAATATAAGAAACGCACAGTGTAGTACATAGTATATGAGTGAGTTGCACTGAAAAACTTAGAATTTACTGAAAAACCCGCATTACACGAAATGCACAGTGTAGCACATACTATATGAGTGAGTTGCACTGAAAACTTAGAATATAAGAAACGCACAGTGTAGTACATAGTATATGAGTGAGTTGCACTGAAAAACTTAGAATATAAGAAAAGCACAGTGTTGTACATAGTATATGAGTGAGTTGCACTGAAAAACTTAGAATATAAGAAACGCACAGTGTAGTACATAGTATATGAGTGAGTTGCACTGAAAACTTAGAATATAAGAAACGCACAGTGTAGTACATAGTATATGAGTGAGTTGCACTGAAAAACTTAGAATTTACTGAAAAACACGCATTACACGAAATGCACAGTGTAGTACATAGTATATGAGTGAGTTGCACTGAAAAACTTAGAATATAAGAAACGCACAGTGTAGTACATAGTATATGAGTGAGTTGCACTGAAAAACTTAGAATATAAGAAACGCACATATAGTACATAGTATATGAATGAGTTGCACTGAAAAACTTAGAATTTACTGAAAAACCCGCATTACACGAAATGCACAGGGTAGTACATAGTATATGAGTGAGTTGCACTGAAAAACTTAGAATATAAGAAACGCACAGTGTAGTACATAGTATATGAGTGAGTTGCACTGAAAAACTTAGAATATAAGAAACGCACAGTGTAGTACATAGTATATGAGTGAGTTGCACTGAAAAACTTAGAATATAAGAAACGCACAGTGTAGTACATAGTATATGAGTGAGTTGCACTGAAAAACTTAGAATATAAGAAACGCACAGTGTAGTACATAGTATATGAGTGAGTTGCACTGAAAAACTTAGAATATAAGAAACGCACAGTGTAGTACATAGTATATGAGTGAGTTGCACTGAAAAACTTAGAATTTAAGAAACGCACAGTGTAGTACATAGTATATGAGTGAGTTGCACTGAAAAACTTAGAATATAAGAAACGCACAGTGTAGTACATAGTATATGAGCCAGTTGCACTGAAAAACTTAGAATATAAGAAACGCACAGTGTAGAACATAGTATATGAGTGAGTTGAACTGAAAAACTTAGAATATAAGAAACGCACAGTGTAGTACATAGTATATGAGTGAGTTGCACTGAAAAACTTAGAATATAAGAAACGCACAGTGTAGTACATAGTATATGAGTGATTTGCACTGAAAAACTTAGAATTTACTGAAAAACCCGCATTACACGAAATGCACAGTGTAGTACATAGTATATGAGTGAGTTGCACTGAAAAACTTAGAATATAAGAAACGCACAGTGTAGTACATAGTATATGAGTGAGTTAAACTGAAAAACTTAGAATATAAGAAACACATAGTGTAGTATATAGTATATGAGTGAGTTGCACTGAAAAACTTAGAATATAAGAAACGCACAGTGTAGTACATAGTATATGAGTGAGTTGCACTGAAAAACTTAGAATATAAGAAACGCACATATAGTACATAGTATATGAATGAGTTGCACTGAAAAACTTAGAATTTACTGAAAAAATCGCATTACACGAAATGCACAGTGTAGTACATAGTATATGAGTGAGTTGTACTGAAAAACTTAGAATATAAGAAACGCACAGTGTAGTACATAGTATATGAGTGAGTTGCACTGAAAAACTTAGAATATAAGAAACGCACAGTGTAGTACATAGTATATGAGTGAGTTGCACTGAAAAACTTAGAATATAAGAAACGCACAGTGTCGTACATAGTATATGAGTGAGTTGCACTGAAAAACTTAGAATTTACTGAAAAACCCGCATTACACGAAATGCACAGTGTAGTACATAGTATATGAGTGAGTTGCACTGAAAAACTTAGAATATAAGAAACGCACAGTGTAGTACATAGTATATGAGTGACTTGCACTGAAAAACTTAGAATATAAGAAACGCACAGTGTAGTACATAGTATATGAGTGAGTTGCACTGAAAAACTTAGAATATAAGAAACGCACAGTGTAGTACATAGTATATGAGTGAGTTGCACTGAAAAACTTAGAATATAAGAAACGCACAGTGTAGTACATAGTATATGAGTGAGTTGTACTGAAAAACTTAGAATATAAGAAACGCACAGTGTAGTACATAGTATATGAGTGAGTTGCACTGAAAAACTTAGAATTTACTGAAAAACCCGCATTACACGAAATGCACAGTGTAGCACATACTATATGAGTGAGTTGCACTGAAAACTTAGAATATAAGAAACGCACAGTGTAGTACATAGTATATGAGTGAGTTGCACTGAAAAACTTAGAATATAAGAAAAGCACAGTGTTGTACATAGTATATGAGTGAGTTGCACTGAAAAACTTAGAATATAAGAAACGCACAGTGTAGTACATAGTATATGAGTGAGTTGCACTGAAAACTTAGAATATAAGAAACGCACAGTGTAGTACATAGTATATGAGTGAGTTGCACTGAAAAACTTAGAATTTACTGAAAAACACGCATTACACGAAATGCACAGTGTAGTACATAGTATATGAGTGAGTTGCACTGAAAAACTTAGAATATAAGAAACGCACAGTGTAGTACATAGTATATGAGTGAGTTGCACTGAAAAACTTAGAATATAAGAAACGCACATATAGTACATAGTATATGAATGAGTTGCACTGAAAAACTTAGAATTTACTGAAAAACCCGCATTACACGAAATGCACAGGGTAGTACATAGTATATGAGTGAGTTGCACTGAAAAACTTAGAATATAAGAAACGCACAGTGTAGTACATAGTATATGAGTGAGTTGCACTGAAAAACTTAGAATATAAGAAACGCACAGTGTAGTACATAGTATATGAGTGAGTTGCACTGAAAAACTTAGAATATAAGAAACGCACAGTGTAGTACATAGTATATGAGTGAGTTGCACTGAAAAACTTAGAATATAAGAAACGCACAGTGTAGTACATAGTATATGAGTGAGTTGCACTGAAAAACTTAGAATTTAAGAAACGCACAGTGTAGTACATAGTATATGAGTGAGTTGCACTGAAAAACTTAGAATATAAGAAACGCACAGTGTAGTACATAGTATATGAGCCAGTTGCACTGAAAAACTTAGAATATAAGAAACGCACAGTGTAGAACATAGTATATGAGTGAGTTGCACTGAAAAACTTAGAATATAAGAAACGCACAGTGTAGTACATAGTATATGAGTGAGTTGCACTGAAAAACTTAGAATATAAGAAACGCACAGTGTAGTACATAGTATATGAGTGAGTTGCACTGAAAAACTTAGAATTTACTGAAAAACCCGCATTACACGAAATGCACAGTGTAGTACATAGTATATGAGTGAGTTGCACTGAAAAACTTAGAATATAAGAAACGCACAGTGTAGTACATAGTATATGAGTGAGTTAAACTGAAAAACTTAGAATATAAGAAACGCACAGTGTAGTACATAGTATATGAGTGAGTTGCACTGAAAAACTTAGAATATAAGAAACGCACATATAGTACATAGTATATGAATGAGTTGCACTGAAAAACTTAGAATTTACTGAAAAAATCGCATTACACGAAATGCACAGTGTAGTACATAGTATATGAGTGAGTTGTACTGAAAAACTTAGAATATAAGAAACGCACAGTGTAGTACATAGTATATGAGTGAGTTGCACTGAAAAACTTAGAATATAAGAAACGCACAGTGTAGTACATAGTATATGAGTGAGTTGCACTGAAAAACTTAGAATATAAGAAACGCACAGTGTAGTACATAGTATATGAGTGAGTTGCACTGAAAAACTTAGAATATAAGAAACGCACATATAGTACATAGTATATGAATGAGTTGCACTGAAAAACTTAGACTTTACTGAAAAACCCGCATTACACGAAATGCACAGGGTAGTACATAGTATATGAGTGAGTTGCACTGAAAAACTTAGAATATAAGAAACGCACAGTGTAGTACATAGTATATGAGTGAGTTGCACTTAAAAACTTAGAATATAAGAAACGCACAGTGTAGTACATAGTATATGAGTGAGTTGCACTGAAAAACTTAGAATTTAAGAAACGCACAGTGTAGTACATAGTATATGAGTGAGTTGCACTGAAAAACTTAGAATATAAGAAACGCACAGTGTAGTACATAGTATATGAGCGAGTTGCACTGAAAAACTTAGAATATAAGAAACGCACAGTGTAGAACATAGTATATGAGTGAGTTGCACTGAAAAACTTAGAATATAAGAAACGCACAGTGTAGTACATAGTATATGAGTGAGTTGCACTGAAAAACTTAGAATATAAGAAACGCACAATGTAGTACATAGTATATGAGTGAGTTGCACTGAAAAACTTAGAATTTACTGAAAAACCCGCATTACACGAAATGCACAGTGTAGTACATAGTATATGAGTGAGTTGCACTGAAAAACTTAGAATATAAGAAACACACAGTGTAGTACATAGTATATGAGTGAGTTAAACTGAAAAACTTAGAATATAAGAAACGCATAGTGTAGTATATAGTATATGAGTGAGTTGCACTGAAAAACTTAGAATATAAGAAACGCACAGTGTAGTACATAGTATATGAGTGAGTTGCACTGAAAAACTTAGAATATAAGAAACGCACATATAGTACATAGTATATGAATGAGTTGCACTGAAAAACTTAGAATATTAGAAACGCACAGTGTAGTACATAATATATGAGTGAGTTGCACTGAAAAACTTAGAATATAAGAAACGCACAGTGTAGTACATAGTATATGAGTGAGTTGCACTAAAAAACTTAGAATATAAGAAACGCACTGTGTAGTACATAGTATATGAGTGAGTTGCACTGAAAAACTTAGAATATAAGAAACGCACAGTGTAGTACATAGTATATGAGTGACTTGCACTGAAAAACTTAGAATATAAGAAACGCACAGTGTAGTACATAGTATATGAGTGAGTTGCACTGAAAAACTTAGAATATAAGAAACGCACAGTGTAGTACATAGTATATGAGTGAGTTGCACTGAAAAACTTAGAATATAAGAAACGCACAGTGTAGTACATAGTATATGAGTGAGTTGTACTGAAAAACTTAGAATATAAGAAACGCACAGTGTAGTACATAGTATATGAGTGAGTTGCACTGAAAAACTTAGAATTTACTGAAAAACCCGCATTACACGAAATGCACAGTGTAGCAGATACTATATGAGTGAGTTGCACTGAAAACTTAGAATATAAGAAACGCACAGTGTAGTACATAGTATATGAGTGAGTTGCACTGAAAAACTTAGAATATAAGAAAAGCACAGTGTTGTACATAGTATATGAGTGAGTTGCACTGAAAAACTTAGAATATAAGAAACGCACAGTGTAGTACATAGTATATGAGTGAGTTGCACTGAAAACTTAGAATATAAGAAACGCACAGTGTAGTACATAGTATATGAGTGAGTTGCACTGAAAAACTTAGAATTTACTGAAAAACACGCATTACACGAAATGCACAGTGTAGTACATAGTATATGAGTGAGTTGCACTGAAAAACTTAGAATATAAGAAACGCACAGTGTAGTACATAGTATATGAGTGAGTTGCACTGAAAAACTTAGAATATAAGAAACGCACATATAGTACATAGTATATGAATGAGTTGCACTGAAAAACTTAGAATTTACTGAAAAACCCGCATTACACGAAATGCACAGGGTAGTACATAGTATATGAGTGAGTTGCACTGAAAAACTTAGAATATAAGAAACGCACAGTGTAGTACATAGTATATGAGTGAGTTGCACTGAAAAACTTAGAATATAAGAAACGCACAGTGTAGTACATAGTATATGAGTGAGTTGCACTGAAAAACTTAGAATATAAGAAACGCACAGTGTAGTACATAGTATATGAGTGAGTTGCACTGAAAAACTTAGAATATAAGAAACGCACAGTGTAGTACATAGTATATGAGTGAGTTGCACTGAAAAACTTAGAATTTAAGAAACGCACAGTGTAGTACATAGTATATGAGTGAGTTGCACTGAAAAACTTAGAATATAAGAAACGCACAGTGTAGTACATAGTATATGAGCCAGTTGCACTGAAAAACTTAGAATATAAGAAACGCACAGTGTAGAACATAGTATATGAGTGAGTTGAACTGAAAAACTTAGAATATAAGAAACGCACAGTGTAGTACATAGTATATGAGTGAGTTGCACTGAAAAACTTAGAATATAAGAAACGCACAGTGTAGTACATAGTATATGAGTGATTTGCACTGAAAAACTTAGAATTTACTGAAAAACCCGCATTACACGAAATGCACAGTGTAGTACATAGTATATGAGTGAGTTGCACTGAAAAACTTAGAATATAAGAAACGCACAGTGTAGTACATAGTATATGAGTGAGTTAAACTGAAAAACTTAGAATATAAGAAACACATAGTGTAGTATATAGTATATGAGTGAGTTGCACTGAAAAACTTAGAATATAAGAAACGCACAGTGTAGTACATAGTATATGAGTGAGTTGCACTGAAAAACTTAGAATATAAGAAACGCACATATAGTACATAGTATATGAATGAGTTGCACTGAAAAACTTAGAATTTACTGAAAAAATCGCATTACACGAAATGCACAGTGTAGTACATAGTATATGAGTGAGTTGTACTGAAAAACTTAGAATATAAGAAACGCACAGTGTAGTACATAGTATATGAGTGAGTTGCACTGAAAAACTTAGAATATAAGAAACGCACAGTGTAGTACATAGTATATGAGTGAGTTGCACTGAAAAACTTAGAATATAAGAAACGCACAGTGTCGTACATAGTATATGAGTGAGTTGCACTGAAAAACTTAGAATTTACTGAAAAACCCGCATTACACGAAATGCACAGTGTAGTACATAGTATATGAGTGAGTTGCACTGAAAAACTTAGAATATAAGAAACGCACAGTGTAGTACATAGTATATGAGTGAGTTAAAATGAAAAACTTAGAATATAAGAAACGCATAGTGTAGTACATAGTATATGAGCGAGTCGCACTGAAAAACTTAGAATATAAGAAACGCACAGTGTAGTACATAGTATATGAGTGAGTTGCACTGAAAAACTTAGAATATAAGAAACGCACAGTGTAGTACATAGTATATGAGTGAGTTGCACTGAAAAACTTAGAATATAAGAAACGCACAGTGTAGTACATAGTATATGAGTGAGTTGCACTGAAAAACTTAGAATATAAGAAACGCACATATAGTACATAGTATATGAATGAGTTGCACTGAAAAACTTAGACTTTACTGAAAAACCCACATTACACGAAATGCACAGGGTAGTACATAGTATATGAGTGAGTTGCACTGAAAAACTTAGAATATAAGAAACGCACAGTGTAGTACATAGTATATGAGTGAGTTGCACTGAAAAACTTAGAATATAAGAAACGCACAGTGTAGTACATAGTATATGAGTGAGTTGCACTGAAAAACTTAGAATATAAGAAACGCACAGTGTAGTACATAGTATATGAGTGAGTTGCACTGAAAAACTTAGAATATAAGAAACGCACAGTGTAGTACATAGTATATGAGTGAGTTGCACTGAAAAACTTAGAATTTAAGAAACGCACAGTGTAGTACATAGTATATGAGTGA